>NC_042619.1:320336595-320660593 GCF_901001135.1 Rhinatrema bivittatum
GCCCATGCAGAAGGGAAGGCGTTGTCACCGTCACCACCTCCAGAACTGTGGTGCTCTAGATGGTTGCTTAGTTCTTCCACCAGCCTTGGGTGACTCTCCAAAAATATTTGTCTTCAAGGACTGCGCAGCAGAAGCCAAATCTCTCTTTAGTCTTATTCAGACTAAATCGTGTTTTCCAACCTTTTAAGCCCAAAGCACATCTACATTAACATTAATGTTGTGTGGCACACCAGCTTCTGTGGAACAGGCAGTACAGACATGGAGTAACTTGTATAGCTGAAAGATGAGATAGAGAAGTACTAAAAGTTCCAGTCTCTCTCTTGCAAAATTTACAACAAAGGACGAGATGGGGCAATGACGTACATGGGTCCATCACAATAGAGCAATGTTCTAGAGGCTTTTGATATTAACACAAACACAGCCAGACCAATGGCTCAATGATAATGCTTTACACTGCCATGTGGAAGGTCCCTGTTCGATCCCCAAGTTGAGACTTCCATTTCCTGGGTTGACTGGGGGTGCTGCCGAGGCACAGAGTGATATCTAGTGGCCACATTCAAAGCCCATAATTGCAGAGTTCCAGAAGAAGCCCTGGTGCTTGGCCCCTGTCCCCTAATTATCACTGCAAAGACCAGACTAAGTATGTTAGTGGGGGGTGGGGAGATACAAAAAGGGGGAGAATCCCCAAGTAGCTGTGAATGAAGTCTCGTGGCACCAGATTCCAGCCCTGGTTCCAACTGAGCTAGGAATTATGGAGCAGGAGGAAACTGCGAAGTAAAAAAAAAGAAAAGTTAACTGACATGCCTGTGCCACGGCAAGAGAATCTGGAAGCTCACCCACATTATTAGCTTACGTGCGCGACAAAACCAGCAGTAGTTATCTGGATGCTGTATATATGCATCTCTGTGTGTTTGTTGTCTATGAATCCCCCCCCCCCCCCCCAACTCTATGGCTCGGACATTGAAGTATACATTGCATTTGTGGGTTACCCACAGCTTCAGCACATGTTTCAGTAATGCTTCCTTGGGTTTCAGCCATGACATGGCTCTTCTTGTCATACAAAGAGGGATCTTAACTCAGATCATCTCCAGTCTCTCCTTTATTATCTCCATAGTAACAAAGTAATGATGGCAGATAAAGACCAAATGGTCCATCCAGTCTGCCCAGCAAGCCTTCTATTAAGGGTAGTAACTGCCACTCCATGCTGGTTACCTCCAAGCCTTCTGTTAAGGGTAGTAACTGCCACTCCATGCTGGTTACCCCCAAGCCTTCTGTTAAGGGTAGTAACTGCCGCTCTGTGCTGGTTACCCCCAAGCCTTCTGTTAAGGGTAGTAACTGCTGCTCCGTGCAGGATATCCTCATGCACCCTTTTCTTCATTTCCAACCTCTAGCCACAAGGGATCCACTGTTTTTTTAAACCAATCCCACTGATTACTTGTCCCAGCTTCTCACCATGCAGATTCTTCTGCTCTTTCCTCTTCTCCTCATTGCCTTTGAACTCCTCCTTCCCTACCCATTAGCTCCTCATTATGCCTACACTCCTCCTATTCTGACCCCTCAGTTTCTCACAATGAGTAGACCGTCCTACTCCCAAACTCCAGCTCTCTCTATGTACAAACGTAGGAGAAGACAGATGTCTTTTTGGTGTGGTTGGATTAGTTATTTTGGCTGCCAGAGTTTCACCACTGCTGCTGCTCCCAACCCTCAAAGGGTGATGTATCCAGTACTCAGTACATACTCTTCCCATCTCACTCAACTTTGGGATAAAAGAAAGGCTAGAAGAACTCAAAAGAAGAGGGCTCAGAAGGGGGGGAAGAGGACATGGTGCTGTGTACAATGTGAGTTGTAGAAAGCGGGGCCCAGATGAGCATTAAATTTTGCTCTCATGGAGCTAGGGAGGAGGGGGCATGTATGACAACTACATGTGAAATTAAAAAGGAGCTCCTGCAGAATTGAGAGCCATCACTGGTATCTCTTGTCGCTGTGAGGTACTGAGAACAAAGCCTAGGTACTAGTCTGGACCGGAGCATCAGGTAGTGGTGATTTTACCATGGCATATCTCGTTAGGTGGCTCAACTTCATTGGCTACACAATCCCAATTGTGCAATATGCCCAAACTCTTGGTGTGATAATGGAATCTAATCTGTACATGAAGATACATATTCAGCATATCACTAAGTCATCCTTGCTTAAACTACATATGCTTCGATGGCTAAAGCCTTTTATACCCACCGAAGATTTCAGTTCTATTCTCCAAACATTAATCCTGTTCAGGCTTGATAACTGCAATTCCCTTTATCTGGGTTTGCCAGCCTCTACACTGAGGCCTTTACAGATTTATACAAAATGCTGCAGCTCAGGTACTCACTAATATTGGAATAAAACATATTGCACTCTTCTTAAAATCCTTCAACTGGAATCCAATGGAGGGTGAAATGTAAGATATGTACGTTGATTCACAAAGCTATTAACAGTGATGAAGTCTCTATATTAAATATGAGTCTACGCCTATACTGTCCACAGAGATCATTGTGTTCCACTGTCTGCAGCCTGCTTGAGGTACCATCCATCCGACAGGCACGTCTTGGTGAGGTCCGCGATCGAACATGCTTATTTGCAGGCCCTTTTATGGAATTAATTACCGCAGTACATGCGTTTAATCTCGTCCAAAAATGATTAAAGTACAGCTAAAAACTAAATTTATTCCAGTTAGCTTTTAAAGAATTAGATTTTCCTGGTGGGTGAGGCTTAGAATCTCCCTCCTCAAATTTACTTGTGCCAATGTAGTCCAATTTTTTAAAATATTACTGATTATTAAGATGATTTGTAATTTGTTTTAATCTGTAGCATTGTGTTTGTGTTTTATGGTAACCCGCTGTGAATGGTGGAGCACGTGAGATTATAAATCTTTTAAAACAAGATAAATTAGGTCTGATGGCACACTTGATTAGGAAACACTGGACTAAATAAGCTCCAGATTTTGGCATCAGTGGTCTTCAATCAGCTGTTAAGCACATTTTCCAAGCATCTTAGATAAATCAATGTTTTAGCTCCTCAAACAGAAATTCAGAAAGATTATCTGATAAGCCCCATTGCATTTTCTTGGGTGACCAGCCTAATACTGTTTGTCAGAAAACATGATTGTTAATTTTTTTTTCTCTTTTAACAAAACTAAAAATTAAGATCAAGCCCTCAAAACCTGCAGGTTTTTTTTTTAAATCACAGCTCTGAACTTGGTGAATATCCACCCACCAGATCCTCTGCTCATTTCATTCTGTGTACAGTACGCACAGCTTCTGTCACACACAGGAACAAACAGCTCAACAGCCTTTAAGGTCAAACAAAAAAAGGTTTCCATTTTTAGTCCCAGTAAACCAAAAAATGATTTAGGAATAGGTTAATTATATGGGAGATAAAGAGCAAAATTAAATTAAACAAAAAAAATCTTATCTTAGGCCTAACTTTTATTTTTTTTTAATGATTTAAATATTCTACCTCCCATCCAGCCATCAGTTTTTCCTGACGTTGACTTTAAAGAACTGAGTTTGCTGATATTTTTTGCATAAATGTCTTGGCGCTATCTTCAAAAAAAAAAAAAAAAAAAAAAAAAAAAAGTGCTTGGCCAATGCAAACAAAACCAAAGCACACGTACAGTATAGTCTGGAACCAGTACGTGCTTTCCTCACCCTTGCATTTTTCAAATACAAAATGCACAATTCCCTAAAACACGTTTCCATTTCTATGAAAAACGGAACTTACTAGCTCTGTCCTAGACCTTTTGGGTTGTGGGTGGGGAGAGGGGAAACATATCAGTGAATGCCAGATATGACGGGCAGGGCAGCGTTTCCCAACCAGGGTGCCGTGGCTGCAGTCTCGTTTCTTGTTTCCCTCCTGGCCTGCAGGATGTCCCCTCTGCAACAGAAACTGCATGGGGTCCTGCAGACTTATGAAACCTGTTGGTTCCATGCAGTTAAGATTGCAGAGGGAAGCTGATGATGCCAGGTGGTGAGGGAGGGGGCACATGATACCAGGGAGTGGAATGGAAGAGATGGTGCTTGGCATGGGGAGGGGGGTGGAGGGAGAGGGAAGAGAACGTGATTATGCTAAGGGTGCAGAGACAGGGATGATGATACAAGCGGGTGGAGGCAGAAGGAAGCTGATGATGCCAGGTGGTGAGGGAGGGGGTAGAGGGGAAAGGGAAGCCGATGATGATGCCAGGGCGAGGAGAAGAGATGGAGGCTGAGAGAAGGTGATATGGAGGTGAGAGAGAAAGGTAAAGTGGTGATGATGATGTTACCAGGTGTGAGGACATGAAATGTAATGATGATGATGATGATGATACAAGCAGGGATGGAGGTGATTTGAGTAGGAAGAAGATGATGGGGGATGGGGAAGAGGGAGAGGGAAGGTGATTATGCCAAGAGGTGGGGGGAAAAGTGATGAGGGAGAGGGAAGGTAATGATAATGATGATACCAGAGGATAGGAGAAAGGGAAGGTGATGATGATGCCAGAGGGTGGGGAGAAGGAAAGGGAAGGCGATGATAATGCTCGGGGAGAGGAGAACAGATTGAGGGAGAGAGAAGGTGATGATTAGGGGAGGGAAGAGATGGTGGGAGAAGGAACATTTATTTTATTTATTTATTTATTTAAGGCTTTTATATACCGGAGTTCATGCACTTGTGCATACCACTTCGGTTTACACAGAACAAGGAACAGAAAATTACATCAAACAGATTGAACAATTAAACAAATATACAATTACAAAAACATAAAGATGTTGACAGGGGGTGGAGGAGAAGGTGATTAGCCAGGGGGCCTGGAGGAAGAGCGAAGGTAACAGAAATGTGATGGTAGCAAGGGATGGGGGGGGGGGGGGGGGGGGGGGGAGAGGGAAGAAAAAAAAAGAGGAAGTGATGAGGAGGTGACTGGTGTGCCACAAAGAGGCAAACCTTGTACCAGATGTGCCACAAAACAACCTCCCGGCAGGAAGATAGCTGTGACTCTCTGCCAAGGTGAATTTCAGGCATGATTTTGACTCTTTTCCTACAGAAAGAGAGGAAACTGCTTATTAAACACCTGATACCTGGGGGTCAGTCATACACAAGTGTTTATTTTTTCCCCTAAAACGAGTTTGTGCACATTGGTCATGCGTATACCATTTGAAAATGGTATTCCCCACACTGGAAACCTTGCCTACCAACATTTCTAATTTGACCAAGAATGAGGGTTCAGGTTATAATATGGACAATCTGTCAGCGCTGCTAAGCAAATTTGATATATTTCTAAGAGAGACTGTTTTCTCTGCACTTCTTATGTATCTTTCAGAAATCTCGTTAATAAACACAAAAATATATAAGCTGATCCATTTTATTTGTTATTGTCCTAACTTAATGCACAATAACACAGTAAATGACAGTAGGTAAAGACCAAAGTATACCATCTGGTCTGCCCAGCAGAGATTCATTCTAGTTGGGTAAATGCATATTTAAAATCTCTTATGTAACCCAACACCACTCCATGTTGGTTGCGTGCCTCACAACCTTCCCACCCCTGTCCTGCATATCTGTCCCAAGTAGATCCAACGTTGTCTTCTGCAGTTCCAAGAAGTGAAGCTTTCATTACACTGTTTTTGTAAGCCTTAAAACTACTTAACTTACACATAAAGCAAGGAGTTGGCAAGGTTGAAATGCTTCCCAGTAAATTACACAGCCATACATACTTTGCAATACAATGTATTTTCAGAAATTATTTCTTCACTAGTAAACAGTTCTAACTCATTGCTGGCCAAATCTCAAGTACGATGGCTCAACTTTTAACCTACTATTCTGAATGACATTTTGGGATGTGTGTTTTAAGATTGTGGGATATACCTTAATGCCCTTCAGTATATGAAACTATTTGCAAGACCAGGCAAAATGAAAATATATAAAATCAGTGCAACATTTTAAGACACCACAGATTGCTTTTTGCAGAGGTTTTTCTTTGAAGGATTTCTGTTTACATTTTTCCCATAAGCTTCAGGAAGTTAAATCTATTGCAAAAGATGTGTCATTTCAAAATTGTGCAAGCAAAACTGATCAGCAGGCTTTTTATACCTTTTTGATCCATAAACATAAAATCTGTCCTGAATTCCTTCCACTGGAAACTGATCTGTGTGTTTTTCTAGTAATTATTACTGCACTTGGAGACGGTAGTGTTGTGTATTTGTGTCACATTTCCTCCCACTGACACTTTCTTACCTCCTCTTACTCCTTCAGTAACCATTAGGCCATACTTCCCACTTCCCTCCTACTCTTTATGCAGCAGGGGAGTTGCTCAATGCTGATAACTTAACATACTACACACTTTCTGGAGGCTGAATCCATACTGTCGTAAAGTTACAAACCTACAATTCACTTTTAAAACGCTTGGCTCTCACCAGCAGGAAATCCTTGGGGGAATGGACACTAGGCATACCTGTCTCACTAGGAAACCCGATTTTCCACTTGCAGACTTGTTGAACTCTCATGTCCCTTTTAAGATTCAGTACCTGGGGTACCAATAAGCCAACTGGGCTAGTAGACAAGCCCTTCCATAAAATATAGGGAACAGCAGAGTGCTGCATATTCCTCAAATGCTTCTAGAGAATTCAATTCACAAAAAATATTAAAACAAGGTCCCCCCCCGAATCTCTGACATGCACTCACCATGTCAGAGAAATAAAAAAAAGAAATTAAGAAACTTACAATAGCAACCTGTTAACAGATCAAGAGGCCTTTCCAAAGGCAAAACACACCATGGTGCCACTCCTGCAACCCACAGCCTCTCCCTTCAAACTCTTTCAATACCAGACACTGCCTTAGAATGTTTAGGGATCACTATATCAACCTTAAGAATGAATCATCACGGCATCTCCCAGGGAAGTAAGGGGTGATGGGGGGAATGTTTAGCAAATAGTTCAGTCCACTCCTTCCTAATCACAATGGGACCAATATTCAGCACTGGCCAGTTAAGTAACTTAGCCGGATATGACTAATCCGGCTGTTATGATACATATTCAACAGCATGGCAAAGCTGCTGAATATATGCATATATGTGCACACTTGGCCGGATAAGTCTAGCTGGCTAAGTTTAGACCTGCACTATGGGGTATCTAAACTTAGACGTAAACTTATGCGGCTAACTACAAGTATTGCTCCGCCCCCAATACACCCAGTACACGCCTACTTTTAGTGCATGTAACTTTTAGCCGTATAAGGTTGATTTTCAAAAGATTGCACACAGAAAAGTTAGCATATATGCTATTTTATAAACCTCAAACATACATGCACAAAGATTTGCATGCAAATCTACACATGTAAGAAATGAGTGGTCTAGTGGCGCTCCGGAGTGTGGCCAACATTTGCACATACAAGTTGCTATTTTATAAGAGACTTGCATGTGTAGATTTGGCAACTTACTCGCATATATTTACACCTGTTCATTATCTGATATAAGTGATATTAAATTTGTTATTATGTAGTACTGGGTAGGAGGTCTGGGGGAACTGGGGGAAATTCAAGCTGAAGAACTAGGAGGATCATGATAACCTGGACTGGGCAAACTGGAATCAGAAAATGGGTTAATTTCCTTCACACGCGCATGTTCAAAAATTTGGACTTACCAATTTTGCAGGTAAAATCTCTGTGTGTATAATTTTAAAATAGAAGTAAAAATGTGTGTTTATTGCATTATATATGCATACAGAAGTACAGTGCCACTTAATCTAAGTAGCACTTTTTGAGACTTATCTGACTATCTTACTTAATCGGATAAGTCTCAGAGTTACTTAGCTGGATAACTAGCTCTATTTGAGACTTATCTAGCTTAGTGGTGACTTTGAGACTTACCCAGCTAACTTGTTTATATATTTGCATGTATCTTTACATACAAGGGAATGTTGCAGGGTAGATTTATGCATATTTTATAATCTGTGTGTTTAACATGCCACTGAACACGGTTGGTGTTCTGTACCTCATGGTCTCGGGCTCAGCACTGTGTCCTGTGACCTGCTGGGGCAGATTCAACACACAGCCACTCACATAATAGCAAACACCTCCATGTGAGAACATATTTCAACAAGTCTACCTGACCATGTCTCTGCCTTGGCCCTGTCAGTCAGCGGGTTCTATGGCCACTCTTCCAAGCCCAAGCTCTATGGCCCCCCACTTTCTGCTGGTAGCCATCTTGTTCCTGTCTAGGCACTATGGTTAGTCCTCCCAGCTCTATGGCCCACTCTTCCTACTGGTGTCCATCTTGTTCTTGGTTGGACACATTTATATTCCAGGCTCACAGTCTACACTTCACAAGAACTTGTCCCTAAATTTGGACATATTTTTGATCCTAGACTCAGTTCTATGTTTCTTGTTCCTGTTCACTTTGCAGTTGCTTAGAATATCCAGTGTTTCTGTTTGGTCCTAGATTGCTTCATGTATCCAGTCCTCCTGCAGTGGTCCTGAGCTACTTCTGTAGGCGCCTTCATATCTCAAGATTTGGTTTCTATATTGTCTTAGCGTATGCCTTGTTATTCCTGTACAAATCCAACTGGTCATCAGCAGTTGAGGGCTCAATTCAAAGGGAAGGTGGCCGTTACAAGCAGAAGATGTCAGCTCCTGCTCCAGCAAGAACCCAGTAGTCATGCCTGTCTGTGCACCATCCACTCTTAGCTTTGAGGGTCACACCTCCAGCTGACTATTCCTAACAATTCCCATAATTACAGGTTAATAACTTGGCGGATTAACATATGCAAACCTGATTTAGCTGACATGCTTAAATTTTGAAAATATTTATACCCTCATTCTAAACCTCTGTCACAAAGACAACTCACACTTCTCAAGTGAATCCCATTCTGTATTTACATCATTTATTTATTTATTTAAAGTTTTTCTATACCGGCATTCGCAATAGATATCGCATCATGTCGGTTTACAATTAACAAGTGGATAGGTAACAAAAAAGGTAAAAAAATAACATTTATCTTAATAATAATAATAGTAGTAATAATAATAAAACATTAAACAAGAGAAGGCTAAGGTATGCAGGTGAATTTTCAAAAAAGTTAACGCATTTAAGTGTAACATACTATTGTAGCAATTTCCAAAAGCCATTTATATGCATAAAGTGCACTTACATGAGCAAATCCTATGAACAAATTCAATTACGTATACTGTAGCAATTTTCAAAAGCCCACTTACATGGGTAAAGCACATTTACACTTGTAAATCCCAGTTTTACACATGTACCGTATTTTTCGCTCCATAAGATGCACTTTTTTCCCCCAAATGTGGGGGGGGAAATGTCTGTGCATCTTATGGAGTGATTAAAAAAAAAACAAAAAACTAACTACAAACCTCCACCCTCCTGATCCCTCCCAAGACTTGCCAAAAGTCCCTGGTGGTCCAGCGGGGGTCCGGGAGCGATCTCCTGCACTCGGGCCGTCGGCTGCCAGTATTCAAAATGGCACCGATAGCCTTTGCCCTTACTATGTCACAGGGGCTACCGGTGCCATTGGTCGGCCCCTGTCACATGGTAGGAGCACAAGATGGCGCTCCTACCATGTGACAGGGGCACAAGATGGTGCTCCTACCATGTGACAGGGGCACAAGATGGTGCTCCTACCATGTGACAGGGGCCAACCAATGGCACCGGTAGCCCTTGTGACATAGTAAGGGCAAAGGCTATCGGCGCCATTTTAAATACTGGCAGCCGACGGCTCGAGTGCAGGAGATTGCTCCCAGACCCCCGCTGGACCACCAGGGACTTTTGGCAAGTCTTGGGGGGGTCAGGAGGGTGGGGGGTTGTAGTTAATTAAATTTAAAGGGTTGGGATGGGGAACGGGGACAAAAAAAAAAAAACAAACAAACATTTTATGCCCTCCCCTAATTTGCTCCATAAGACGCACAGATGCCCATGAACAAAGCTGGTTTAGCACACCATTTTTTTTTTTTACATTTTCCTGCTCCGAATCCTAGGTGCGTCTTATGGTCAGGTGTGTCTTATGGAGCGGAAAATACGGTAAATGCTTTTGAAAAAAAGGTCCATACTGAACCTCAGCAACTCTCTCTCTCTGTGATCCTTGATGCAATTTAATATGGTCCAACTACTATAGTTGAACTCTAGCTATTCAGGTTCATCAAATCTCCCCTTCACGTCACAAATGGACATACATGAACTTTATGTTACAGAAACATAAATGAGTGCAGGCCTAAATCATATATAAAAACAATCACAGAAACACACCTAGTGGCATTCTGTCACATACTTTGCTCCCTCTCAGTCGCACACTAAGAACTGGACCACAATAACTAATATATTGTCAATCTAATTTATTTCACAATGGAAATACTGTAACTAAAGCAGCAAACAGTTTCATTTCTAATTCAGCTTTTACCGCACACAATGGTTCTATAAAGAATCTGCTTAACTAAGACTATAAAATCATCATCAGGATGTATATAAAGTTCAGACCTATGTTGCAAAACTAAGTACAAGTTGCTACTGTAAGGTGAAAAAGAAACCAATGCAATGTGATTGATATCCCAGAACCAGCTACTTTCAACATTGATAACATCACAACACTGCTCCAACAGGTGCAATGAAACCAAAACAGGCCGAAACAACATTACGAGTTAAACAAAATGGCACTTTTATTTATTGTAAAAACCTCAGAAGAGCTGCAAGAATAGGAAGACAAATGTGACAAGCAGATAACACAGTGGCAGCAACATCTAAGAAAGAACACCTGTAAGAGATGACAAAAAGATTAGCATTAACCTGTAACGTCTATGGTGTGAGCTTGAAAAGCAAGAAGATGAAAATGATAATTAGCAAAAAATAGCATTGCTATAAAAAAAAAAATACACTGATGGAATAAAATAGGAACAAATGAAAGAATATGGAGGTCAACTTTCAAAGGTTTAGATGCCTAACTTTTAGAGTTGGACTCCTGAATTTTTGGTCCTTTTGAAAAGTTTAATAGGGCCAAGTCCCTAAACAGATTTCTTGTTTCACAAGGCCCCTATATTTAGGAATTCTAAAATGTAGGTGGCTATCAAGGGGAAAGCCAGGGAATAAACATAGGTGTTTAGTACTGGGCATCTAAATCGAGACAAATGAATAGCAGCCCAAAATGTCTAAATTTATGATTCTAAGTTTTTGAGACCTAAATTTATGTAAATTTTCAGCTAAAAACTTAGAATCCTAATTTAGGTCCCTAAATTTACACAGCTTTTTAAAATATTGACTTTCAAAATATTTGGGCAGGAAGATCACAGAAAATGGAAAATGTCTAGCACAGGGCTTCCCATACTTGTCCTAGGGACCCCCACAGCCAGCCGGGTTTTCAGGATATCCACTATGAATAGCTAGCAGAAGAGCACATAACCCACTGGTCTTGAGTCCATCTGGCTACACGCTAGGAAATGAGAAAACCAAAAATTATTTTTGGGAATGTAAGGTAGGTGTTTGTTTTTTTTAGTAGGAATTTATACGTAAAAGCTAAAGAAAAGGCTATCAAGCGCTCATGCGGCTGCACCAGAGGTAGTGCTCTCCATACTCATTGGGTTACAGCAACCTGCTCTCCCCTGGACTAAGGGAGACTTTCAGTAATAAATGGCAGAAGACAGCCAGTCCCTATCAGTGGCTCTAATCATGATTCACCATGTATCACAGCTGGGGCTCCCAAATGGACAAAAAAATTGGTTAATTGGGCTGATGAGAGCAGAGGGATAAACCAGGGTCTTCTCTTGCATTTTACCATAAGGTATGACTACTTTGAGGAGATATATTTTTCTTTTTTTATTCTTTATTTTGAATTTTCTTAAATTATAACAGGCAAAAGAATAATATATAATATTACATATGTTCTCGACAACCAAAAAAAAAATTCTCAATATTACCCTTATAATCAAGTCTTAGTAATATCTTAAAGAAAATTGTTAAACCGTTGAAAAAGAAAATCAAACTGAGCGAAATTATCAAGTAATCATGGTGTTACCCATTATACAAGGCATATATTTTTCTTAACTGGAAAATATGGTTCTTTGGGACCACAGGCTCACTCCTGACTCAAAGTGGAGTCACTTCTATGCTAGAGGGGCCATGCATAAAGGAAGGACAAGGAAGAGGAAGTGAGAATTAAGCCAGGAGGAAGAACCCCAGAACAAAGGCTGCACAGTAATGCCTAGAAGGGGGGGTTTAAAACTGTGCCATTTCTTAAGGAAAGCTAAACTGTGCTCAGTTTTTGTTGGTGTTAACAAGCTTAGAGCTTGGCTCTTGGCAGTGAGGGAACGGCCAAAGCATATATAGTGCTCAGGTAGATCCAGAGTTTCTGTTCATAGATTTCCCTGTTGTTTTTCCAGGTTTCATAATATAAACTCGCTTAAAGAGACAAAGTTTGAAATGCCTGCATTTGTCCTGGATATCTGGGGACCCTCAGGAGTCACAAATACTCAGTCCATTGCAACTGTACAGAAAAAATGTTTAGTCTGCAGTTAGTCTGTTCAGGGATCCAGTCAGGAGAGCCTTACACCCCCCTCCACCATAGAAAAGAGATCCTTAAAAAAATAATATGAGTGCAATTATCCACACTCTTCACTGATCTCTTAAGGTGCTCCAGTAGTTGACTGAGGGATCCAGACACAACATAACTCACACAACTACTTACATACAACCCTGTGGGTTACAGTATTGTAGACATTTAAAAATTGTGCTTTACTTGATGCTGAAAACAAATTGACAATGAATCATTTGAAAAAAAACTGAACTACAATATAATAAACCTCCCATATCAAAATAGCACTAATTGCCAACACGCAAACAACCCTACCTATAAAATAGCAACACTGCAAATATTGCACCTATACACCTCCTATTATGAAAACAGAACAAGCTGAACTGCTATAGATCCCTATACAGAACTACATGCTAGTCACCATCAGAGCACAGACAAACCATCACCCATAAAAAGACCAAAAAATATAAAAGGAAACATGCAGACAAAAACTGAACTGGAAACCGCAACAAGCCAGACTCTGTATGCAGAGCAACAATCGAAAAACAGAAACATCACCATGCCACATCAAACTATAAAATTAAGAAATATAAATCATCATGACAGTAAAAGCATACACAAAGGAATATTTAAAAACAGCTGATAAAAAGAATATCCATTAAATACATTAAAAATTCTAAAATTTCCCAAACACTAATAAAACATTTCAAAACAGCAAACACAAAACACACAATAATTAAAACAAGATTTAAAAAGATTCCCCTGCTATCCATACTTGGGATCAATTTATTTCTAGTAAACCTAAGGTTGTCGTGGATTAATCAGAGGTGGGGGTGGAGGGAAAGCACACAAACTCTCTCTCTTCACTTACATACATGCACTCTCCAACATACACACACACTCATCTACATATCCTCTCAGATGCTCTTCCACACACAAACATGCTCTCTCTCTCTACTCCATATGTTCTCGCATACTCATTCTCATAAGCGCTCTCACACACACACACACACAGATGCTCTCTCTCGCTCTCCCCAGAACATAGAGCAGCATCAATCTCCTCCTTGGCCTATACAGCATCTCTCTCTCTCTCACACACACACACATGTGCGCTCTTTACGTACGGCATGGCATGGTATGGGTGGCATTCTATGGTATCGCCCCCTCCAGTACCTGTTAATGCTCCAAGTGGCTGGAAACAGCCCTTGAAACTGCATCAGGAATGGCTCACTGACATTTCTCTCATGGAACGATAGCAACAAAGTCCATGGCGCCTGACTGTGCCCATGGTGCTCTGCGGTCACATCCTGCGGCACCCAACTACGTAGGGCCTATAGCACTTTCACGCTCACCAATGATGGAGCACATCAAGGGCACCAAACACTGCTGCATCAAAGGCTTTGATGGCACTTGACTGAATCTTGATCAGTTCAACAGTATACAGCGCCAACCTTGGCACCATAGGCGACTGCGGAGCTCAACAGCCCAGCAGCACCGACAGAGACCCCAGTGCCCGAAAGCAATGGACTGGTGGTACCAAGGATGCCAGGTGCACCTGCAGGCAGAGGTTCTGCAGCTCCGACATGCCACATCAGTGCCCAGAGGAACAGACAACTGCAGCACCATCAATTGTTCCCCTCGGCTCACCTATGTATCCGAGGACGACAATGCCACTAGCTCGATGGCGACCCTCGCCAGTGGCTATGACCGATAATACCTCGCTAGCACTCAACACCAATGGTGCACGAATCCAGGCAGGGACTCTGATGTCCCCTGATCCCAGTGGCTCAGGGCCCCCCCTGAGATCATCAGCCTCCATGGTGTCTGATAACCGTAGGCCAGTGATGGGACAGCACAATGCCTCTCAGTGCCCTGTCGGGCACCAGACCACTGTGCCTTGATACCGCAGCATACCAGCATGCCTTGAGTAAAAATAGTGACCTTGGCACTCGATCCATTCAAGGTCAGAAACCCTGTCGTTCAAGGGTTTTAGTGGCACTAGAGGCAAGAGCTCTGGCAGTCAATGGCCTCAGGGACAATCAGAGCACTCAATGGCAATCCTAGTGCCTCGTTGGTGGTGCTCAACATTGTCGAGAGCGGCAACAAAAGGCATCGGAGGCCAACACGTCTGATGGCCTCCTTGGCGACCCCGCATCTTCATGGTATCGAGGGGGGGGGGGGGGGGGGTCGATAGTATCGGGGCAGCTCCACACCTTGATGGCATCAATGGCACCAATGACACAGAGGCATCAATGAAATTGAGAACAGCTCCAATGGCATCAGGGGGGGTGGGGGGACGACTATGGGTGCTTGATGGCAGACCTGGTCCCTGACACTAGAGGTTGGGGCCACTACTCTGAGGCCCAAGGCGCTCAACGACTCCAGTGCATCCAGACTTCACGTCCACAGATGCCTACAGCACAGAATGCCCTTATGGCATCGAGAGTGGTCACACACCTGATGGCATCAAAGGTGCCCTGGCACCTTGACGGCGTCAAGGTTGATTCTGACAATGGCAGTCCTGGTCCTCGCCGTGGTCCTGACATTGATGCATTAGATCAATGGTGTGCTGGTCACAGATGTGCACGAGCAACCATTACTTAGCATGGCACCAAAGGTGCGCCAAGCAAGTTGCTTGCCCAGGCTCCTGCTCACCCTCTCTCTCACAAGGAGACTGCACTGCCATCACCAGCAAGCAGCAGGGGAGGCTACATCATCCAGGGCTCCTGCCCGTGAAGATTAGTTCCTTTGAATGTGAGGAGGATGAGCTCTCCTTTACAATGTCTGAACCTCCATCGATGCCAATCAAAATCTGTGAAACAACAAGGAACTCCTTGCCAGTCCCCAGGCTCAACAGCCTACCCATGGACTGTATTCAGTCAGTCAATCCTGTCAGTACCTGAAAAAAGTACAAAGACAGACAGAGCAAGGAAAGGACACAAATACTAAGCTGTCAGTGCAGTATTTTTTTATTTTTATTAATAAGGGATAGAAAAGACTGTCAGGCTGCACAGCGACTAAGGCCCACCATGCAGCAGGCAGACAAAGGAAAGAAGAAAAAAGGAAGAGGACTAAAACTACCATAAGGTAAAAAAGAAAAACAGATGAGTCTCTAGAAACAAAATCACTTACAAAAACTGAGGAGAGAGCAAAGCTGAATACTGTGCGACATATGGCTCCCACGACCACACGGCTCCTCAGAAAACAAACAAAAAAAAACAGACTCTGCCCAGGGGGCAGGGTGATGACTTCAGCTGCACATGCTCAGTAGGGCATGTTTGAAAGTTCTAGATTGTTTGAGATCAAAGTTCCGTGCCGGGCTCCATCTGATGATGACACCCACATGTGAGGATAACCATCCTGCATATGTCCTTGGAAGAGAATAATTTACACAGGTTGCATCCACAATGTCAATGACTTCAGTTCTCAATTTTTATGCAGAGCAATATTTAACAAGAAAACTTCCTAGGCACTACATCAGCACCTATGATTCTCTAGAATCTGGATCATGTCAGTCTCTTAGCAGAGAGACAGCAGGATACTCATACTTTGAGGCATTGGCTTAGGCCTCCAAGTTGCTCAACAAGGAAGCCAGGTCTCTGTCACTCTCTCTTATTCAAATTTTTTTTTAAATTTAGTTTTTAATTTAATTTTTAATTTAAATTTAATCCACTTTTCAGACACTTCAAAGCGGATTACATTCAGTTACTGAACCTAAGGCAATGAAGGGTGAAGTGATTTGCCCAAGATCACAAGGAGTGGCAGCAGGATTAGTTGCTTAAGAGCATCATTAGGCACCAGGCTGAGAAGGGTATGAGGATAGTTGCCATGGAACATGGCTCCCAAGGCAAGGAATACCACTGGCACCCACATACCCCTCCCCCACAAGATTCTTTCAGTAGGAATCCCATAGCGCACACTCACACTGGGAAAAACTGGCCCAAAATGGACTTGGGGAACATGTGGGCTGATCAGGTGGTGGGGGAGGAGGATGTAGCAAGAGTGCTGTGCTACTACTGGATCAGAAAACAGCCAACACCTCTAGAGACAGGGAGATTATGAAGAGGGTCAAGGAGTACATGGCTTGCCCCTCAATCCTCCAGTACCCACCCGCGGCTTGGCGCCCACCTGCATCAATGGCACTGGCGGGGGAAGGGATCCAAAACGTGAGGGCTGGGCGACAAGGTTTAGCTGTATGGTCACTTCCAGCCCTCTCTCTCCTGCTCTTATTGCCATGAGCAGAATTAAAAGCTCCCATGAGCCATAGTTTGCCTGCATTTGCACTTCATAGTCTGACTCTCCACTAGCGGGCAGCTGCACAGCTCAAGCAGGTTATTCTCCATCACCAACTCCACGGCAAAACACTCAGACTGCGGCAACAGCAGACACTCACTGAAGATGCATGCTCAGATAACTCCAGGTTAGACCACCAGCTCTCCCCAAATGGGTCTAAAGGAACTAGTAAGCATGAGTTACACATGTACTAATAACCTATATATTTTCCCATTTAATTATCTTATGCGTGAAATAACATATGTGCCAGAAGCTGTCTAAAGGGAAAAAATCTTCACGTATTTGAATATTTTAAAGAGAGACTTTTCTATTAATCAAAAGGCAACGCAGCTGAAATCCTACCTCAGGTGCAAAGCTCTATACACCTCACAAAGGAGAAGATAAATCAACAGTTGTGTTTCTTCCAAAATCTGAAACTTGTTACTGGGACGAGGAAACCAAGGTGTTGAATGCCTCCAGGGAGGGAGCAAATATTAAATGCCAAACCTCGTATCACAAAGAAAAAAAAAATAGCTACGTGAGTGGTTCTGGGTTGTGTTTGCTTTTTTTGGAGGAGGATATACATCATTATATGCTAGCACTATGACATGCAGGTAGCAGGTCACCTTAGCTGATTATTTTAAATCTGCTGGGCAACTCCAGTCTTCAAGTGCCACAAACAAGGCTGGTTTTCAGGCTACCTGCAACAAATTTGTATGCATTTTCTCCATTGTATACAAATATCTCACATGCATATTCATTGTGGATATCCTGAAAAACAGGACTTGTGTGGCACTTGTGAATCAGGGCTGCTTATCCCTTTAGGTCATGAGATCTTACTAATAACAGGAGACAGAATAAAATAATAATAAAACAAAAACAAAAAAAACCAACCCATGAATTCTCCTTTGTCTTTCTGGCTTTTATTTCAGTCTCAAGAAGATATTACTGCTTAAGTAGTTGGTCATAAAACCTATTTTCACAGACCCCCTTAAATAGTTATGGTTTCAGGATATTCACAATAAATATGAATAAGGCATATTTGCATACAATGGAGGTACTGCATGCAAATATATCCATTGTGCATATCCTGAAAATCTGATTTTCTGGGTGTTCTTGTGGGCAGATTTGGGGATCCACTGATTTACAGAAGAGGAACATAACAGGATGCTGGAGGACTGCAAAACAGGTCTGTTTTTCAGGAGAAGCCTGTTGAATTATTCTAATCAAGGGCTGCTGTACCGATCACTTATCAGAATCCCATAGAGGCATCACACTGGTATAGGTAAAGCAAAAATTAGGCAAAAAAAAAAAAAACCCCCAAAAAAAACAAAAACCTAAACTGCAATAATAAAATACATCAAGACGGAAAAAAAAAAAAAAGGGAGAGACAACACATCCAAGAAAAACCTAGCTATTACTGCCGCTCGATGACATTCTGAAAACTCTGAGGTCTATTCAATCAAAACAGCACTAAAGCATTTACCACCATATTTGGTAAAACTGACAAAAACCAGTGATAAGTGTTATTGCCCTAAAAGCACCACCACTGAAGGAAGCATGCAAACAACATACAGACAACTGAACACAATGTTACTACAGGAGGGGTGGAGGGAGACGGGGAAAAGTATTTAGGGACTTAAAATATAAGCAATATTCGTGAACTGTGACTGCAGTCCCACCCCCCCTCCTGTCTCTACTTGCCAGCTGATAAGCGGCTGGTATAGGTATGCGGGAAGCTTCTCTCTGGTGTGTTACTGCCACTGAGGGCAGGACCAGGAGCCACCACAGCAGCTCTGCCCCCTCACAAAATTCTTCAACTATGCTATTTAAGAAAAAAATGTTAATAAAAGTTAAAAATAATTAAATTAGCATCCAAACTTTTATTCTGCACAGTTAAGGAAACATTCTGGACAAGATATTATACGTATTTACAGGCAGGATTTCAATGCAAGGTATCTACAAAATATGACTCTTAAAGAACAGCCATCTCAAAAGTGTGTGCAAGCTCATTCTCCTGCATTTCAGCCCAACCTCTCATGGGCCATTTAGCATGGTTTATTGATTAGACCCCAGGTGTTACATATTTTTTTTGATAAACCAAACAAAAAAAAAAACGACAGGTATCATATAGTACTTGTTTACACAGGAATACCACCGGCTGAAGAGCCCTGTATCTCTTTGGGATCATTTAGACCTATTCCACCATTTTCCACATCCATGTTTGTGCTGTAGAAGTCTCCCCTTTCTTTGGAAAGTGACTGGGAACTTAACTTCCAAAACCCTGCCACCCCCCCTCCCATAACCAGTATGCCATGCACCAAGCTCTGTCATTCAATAACTAGCCCACAAGGATACTTCAGAGACTCCTTTTGTGTGTTCAAAAATACCTTCTACATGAGAAATCTCCAAGATGTAGGCACTTAACTCAAAAGACCAAGCCTGCTTAGCTAGGAAAATGCAGAAAACAACTCCAGCAGTACTTGAAGCAAAACACCAAAAAAAAAAAAAAAAACCCACACAGATACACAAGGGAAAAAGAGGGAGAAAATCCATCAGAGTCCAGGGAGCCTTTCCCCCTGTCCCTTATTGGGAAGGCTACCAAACTTATGCTGACTCATACCACCACTGCTGTGATTGTTCAGCGTAAAACTGTTTGTTAGGATCAACATCCTTCTAATCAATTCCTTCACCTCTCATAAACCTCCGCCATCAAGTTCTTTACTGTTAGAAAGGCTCTTTCTGCGTCACGTAGCCACTTGGACTTCTGCAAACTTATTGGCAACCTGGCTGCTTTTTCTGCTCTGCACGCCAGACTGAAGCCACATGATCATCACAGGGAAGCCAGCCTAGGCAAACAAGCAAGTCCCAGAATGCAGCGGGGCACTGGCATTTATCTTCAAATCACATTGCACTTACATGTTCCTCTGAATCACCACAGTCACAAACTCAAGCACCCACAGTATTAAAATGATACACCCTACTGAAAACAAAAAAAAAAAAAAAAGGGTGGAGAGCTGAACGTTCTAAACACATTTCATAAGTCTTAACTTCAAACTATACCAATCATTATAATCTAAAAACAGAATATTTTATGAGATTCTGGGTGATTTGATAAGATATTAATGCATCATGTACCAGCCAATCAATGCCATGTTTCGCAGACTTGACTTTACTATTTTTTTTAAAAATGTATTTTACACAATGAAAAAAAAAAAAAAAAAAAAAAAAGATTTTAATTTATAAGAATCAGACACCACGAGACAGGGCGTTCACTATCTGAGTTAAACTGTCCCTTTCTCGATGTCCCTGTACAGAAACGTTGATTCAACCTAAAATGTTATCCGGTGGTATGGAGCATGAACACACAGACCTGGAAACAGACAAAATAAAGCAATGAAAGTTATTTTCTTTGAAAGTTCAGGGCCATACTTCCAACGGCACACACACAGCTATCAGCTATCCTCTAAGCTTCCATGAAAAGTGTCAGGGAGATATTGGGGGGGGGGGGGGGGGGGGTGCGGCGGTCGGAAGAGACAGGATCTGCCGGCAATCGGAGTACCAACATGGAAGAAAGTAAAAAAGTGTTCTCTTGGTGCACGCCAAGCCGTGACAGAAAAAAAAATTTAAACCTGTTTGTTCTAAAAAAAAAAAAAAATAATAATAATTTTGTCTTTTTTTTTGGGTGTACTGTATTTCAATTTGACATTCTATACCTGTGGGTAGCATTTCAATTTTGCTGACTTACTGAGTCAACAAAAGTGAATGGATTGCTTAACCCTATATATTCACTCACATTCACAGAGGCATGTTCTCTCTATTGTAATGTGGCTGACATTCAGGCCAATACAGAAAAACGCGCACAGGCCACTCTCCTGGAAGCGCGATTCAGGAGGGTGGCCTATGCAAATTAGGGCCCGAGGTAAAAGGAGCAGCGGCTGTCAGCGGGTTTGACAGCCGACGCTCAATTTTGCCGGCGTCTGTTCTCAAACCCGCTGACAGCCACGGGTTCAGAAAACAGACGCCGGCAAAATTGAGCGTCCGTCTTCCGACCCGCGGGCCAATTTTTTTATTTTTTTTTAACTTTTGGGGCCTCCGACTTAATATCGCTATGATTAAGTTGGAGGGTTTACAGAAAAGCAGTTTTTTCTGCTTTTCTGTACACTTCCCCGGCAGGTGTTACTTTCTGTATCGCTCGGGAATAATTAATAGGGCCATCAACATGCTTTTGCATGTTGCGGGCGCTATTAGTTTCGGGGGGGGGGGGGGGGGGGGGGGGGGGGGGGGGAGGTTGGACGCGCGTTTTCGATGCGCTATACTGTATAATGTGTAAAGCTAGCGCGTCGAAAACGCGTGTCCAAACATGGGCTAACAGTGCGCTCCATCAGAGCGCACTGTACTGTATCGGCCTGAGGTCATTCATGTTCCTTCAGCCTAAACCCGAACCCTTTGTCTAGTCCATATTATCTTGTTTGGCTAGCTAATCTGATGAGAAGTACTGGAAAAGTAACACGCTCAGCAAATTCCTAAAATTGGTTCTCTTCAAGCCAGTAAAGGAAGGCATTAGTGAACGTTGCAAGGCACTGATGGCATATTACTTACATGGTGCAAACTGAAACAGAGAGTATATGCTTTCTAGGAATGAACAGGGGATCAGTGAGCAGTAATATTTCAAAATTCCACCTAAGAAATGCATTGTGTTTCATGGGTAAGTTCAGGGGAAAAACGGACTAGCATCAGTTTAATGGATGTGAAAAGCTTTAAATCACTTTTCTATCCTCCATGCAAGGAATGGGCCACACAGATCCTACAGCTTTCACAATTACTGTGTTTATGGCACACAGCTCCCCCCAAGGGCTGCACAAGCCACAATAGGCACGTGGTAAGATGCCAAAAGAACGGGGAATAAAGAGGAGGAGTCAATGAGCAGATGCAGGGGAGCTTCCTTTCTATGAGTGTGTTGTATCTAGATTAACAAGACACCAGGGCTGTGAGTAAAGGAAACCAGAGCAGAGGAGAGATCGGCAATGAGCCGAAATTCCAACTTACCTAAATGTTGGCTCTTTACCCCAAAAGATTTTGGATCCACATCACAGAAGACGGAGAGACATGGCTTCAAAATTAATGAGGTAATACTTGAATACTGCATCTAGTTCTAGAGATCCACAAAAGGACACTGATCAAAAGGAGGGCCACCAAGATGGCGACTGGCCTGGACCACATGCCATATATAGAAAGATTTTAAGAGCTAAAAATGTACTCTCTAGAAGAAAAGGGGAGGGAGAGAGAAGCCATAAACTTTCAAGTATTTAGCAGACTTAAGTAAAGTATCATAAGGTAGTGTAACCTGCTTCCACAGTCTCTCAAATATCAGCAGGAAACTTCAACGGACAGGCTTTAGGTGTACTTTCATCTCAGTTCCTCAACCTTCTATGCTCCCATGTGACTCCATACAACACCACAGGATTCACTCCCTTTGAGTCCAACAGTCTTGTTTATTTTCTTGCACACAAGCAACAAAAAGTGCAGGTTTCAGTTAAGAGGCAGTATGTCGCATTCAATAAAGATCCAGAACTGACAGCACATCAGTAGATGTTAATGCCGTCTGATGCAATTTAATAGTCCAACCTCACGCAACACTGCTCATACTTCTGAGACTTCACCATTAGTGGAACTAGTGTAACCTTTTGGTACTCACATCAGGACAAGTTTGCCCCATGCCACAGCAAGAGGAATAAGAACATAAGATATGCCATTCTGGGTCAGACCAAGGGTCCATCAAGCCCAGTATCCTGTTTCCAAAACCGGCCAATCCAAATCACAAGTACCTGGAAAGTACCCAAACATTAAATAGATCCCAAGGTACTAATGCTGGTAACAAGGAGTGGTATTCCTTATTGATTAATAGCAGTTTCTAGATTTCTCAAGGAACTTATCCAAACCTTTTTTTACACTACACTAACTGCCTTCATCACATCCTCTGCCAATGAATTCTAGAGCTTAATTGTGCGTTGAATGAAAAAAGTGTCTCTGATTTATTTTAAATGTGATACTTGCTAACATGGAGTGCTCCCTAGTCCTTCTATTGTCTGAAAGAGTAAATAACCAATTCACATTTATCCATTCAAGTCCTTTCATGATTTTGTAGACCTCTCTCATAGCCCCCCTCAGCCATCTCTTCTCCAAGCTGATTAGCCCTAACCTCTTTAGCCTTTCCTCATAGGGGAGCTGTTCCATGCTCTTTATCATTTTGGTCGCCCTTCTCTGCACTTTCTCCAGTGCAACTATATCTTTTTTTGAGATGCGGCGACCAGAATTGCACACAGTATTCAAGGTTTGGTCTCAGTAAATTGACATTTCCTTTCTGGACCTTACAAAAGCTCAAAAGGGAGCTGGGTCCTCTAGAGCTACATGCTGGAGATGTTGCTTATTCCAGTGCTCTCCAAGGAGTAGCCTCACAAACACTGGGCATGCGCAGAGCAAAATGTTTAAAAATTCCACAAGAGGCTGCTTTAGTATCATATCAGCTAGTAACCATGGGTTACAGTTGCATTCTCCATATAATGAGACAGAAGGACAAGAGGGTCAGCATATGAAGAGGAGGACGACTCCTAGAACAGAGGCGGTAAGGACCAGAACCAGTGGCAAAACTCAAGCAGGCTAGAGACAAACCTATAGAGAACCTACATGGGCATGTTGTTACAATGTAAAATAAGCAGACCTTGCCTTATTTGTTCAGTTATATGTAAACCGATGTGATATTTCGATCGAATGTCGGTATATAAAAGCAATTAAATAAATAAAATTAAATGAATTACTATTCGGGGGCGGGGGCAGTTTTTCTTCATTAAATTTCGAAAGAGTATGTTTGGGAGAAGGAAAAAAAATAATAAAAAAGAGAAGACAACACATGAGCACAATTTACAAATCACCTTCCCATGGGGTCACAATGAGAGAAACTCCATGACAGTTTATGTAGGATAGGCCTTTTTCATCCTAAGAGTAAAATACAACAAACTGCAGCATTAAAATAGAGTGCGAGGGGAAACATCAAGCAAACTAAACAAAAATGTCAACATTTAAAAAAAAAATAATAATAATTCATCAAAAAAGCCCTCCTCCAGAATATCATCACTATGACTAGAACTGGAGCAAAAGCTGCATGTAAAGCACCATATAGCTTTTTATTTATTTTTAATTCTTTATTTTCAATTGTTTTGAAACAATTACCCAAGAAATATAACTCTTGTACAGAAAACTTAAAGGTCTTAAACAGAAACAATATCATGCAGAATTACAAAATATATTTAATGCAATATTTATCACATTAAGACATCAAAAAAATATATCAGATAATAAGGAGATGGGTAAGGAACATCTAGAGGCATTAATTTCACTTTAACATGAAGTGCTATAATCTGTGCTGATTAGTGCTAGGAACATACATACATTTTATTTTCTCCTATTCTAATGCAACTGTTAAAGGGAGATGAGATGTCAAAATTCAACGGGTTCAGAAAAAATGTAGTTGTTATTCTTTTAAGTAATACATGCCTTACATGGGTATTTCAGGGTGAATCGGGTCCCCAACTTTATTATATCTGATCTCATAGCAAGACATTTTTTGATGATGTTGGGTGGCTTTGACTACATCCGGAAAGACCCGGATAGGATGACCATAAAATTTTTCTTGTCTATGTCTGAAGAATAGTCGCAGAACATTATTCCTTTCTGATAAAAAGGCAAAAGAAATAATTAACGGTTTTCTCTGGTCAATTTCTACATCCTGAGATGTCTCAATAAGATTTGTTAAATTTAAGGATAAAGGTATATTTTGCTCCTCTATCTGAGCTGTCTGTTGCAAGTAAAAAGCTTTAACTATTACCAGTAGGGCTGATTCTGGAATTTTCAAAAACCTTGTTGAAGATATGTCTTAAACAAATTCAAAGGGGAAATAAGTTTAACAGGAAAATTAAGTATCCTTAAATTATGGGCTCTTAAGGAGTTTTCAACTGCCTATTTTATTTATTTAGTGCTTTTTTATACCGGCATTAATGATACAATCATATCATGTCGGTTTACAGGGAACCAGGGTGAAAACAACATAACCTTAAATATTATTAAACCAGAGAAGAGAGGCAGAAGTTACAATAAAACGGGGGAATGGAACTGGGGGGAAGAAGAAGAAGACAAAGCAGACAGTAACTCAATGACAGAAGCAAATATTTACAGTGTCCCAGACAGCACCAGCAAAAATATACATTCAACTTTTTAAAAACTAAACTACTCTGTCCCTTCCACCACCACCACCACCCCCCCATTTTTATGTTTTCAAGAAATGTCATTCATTTCAACACAAAAATTACCATGCAAATCAATGATGGGATAAGCAAATTTTGTCCAGATCAAAAAAAATTATGAATTTTTAATTCACTCCAGCATGGATGCTTCTATTATACTCTGTTTTCAGAGATTTTCAACGTGCTCTGAAATTAAAAGTTCTACTACTTTGCACCTAGTAGATTCTGAGACGTTCTGCTCTCCATGCGTTATATAACTAATGAAATTCGGCTAGAACACATCTCTTCTGTTAAGTGAGCACAATCCAAAAGGCGAACGCAAACACAACAGAATTTCGCACCTCCAGACCTAGTGATGACAAAAGGCAAGAGCATAAAAACTCAGCAAAATTTAAGAGGGAATCGGGGAAAGCCAGGGCTGAGCAGAAAGAAAACATTTAACCACATATCATAGATTCACAAGCCTGCTTTGGATCAAGCAGAGCTGAATGGGGTAGTCATGGATGATGTATGAATAAACTACGCCACATCAACGAAGGCCCAATGATTAGAGAGCTGAAGAATAGGCTTCTGTTTGTATGATGGAAAACCCTTTTCAAATATCAAAAAGAAGAACAATTTAGCAACCAGAACAACCTGTCCAAACGCTCTCAGAAAAACAAGAGAATGACGGGGCAGCCAAGAGGATACAGCACAGAGCCACGACCCAACCAGCCTCTTAAGGGTACCTGCCTTGCCCAAAAATCTCTTTACGAGAAGCTCAGTTAATAAACAACAATATAAAAGTGTTTGACTCCAGGATAAAGATAGGAACTTCTTGTAAACACTGAAAAAATAAAACTACGAGGCCTGCTTATTAAAAATGTTTTCCAGGAAACCCTAACTAATGCTGTTGATTATGTACTTCAAACAACAACGTCTACCTCATGCCAATGTAATATTTAACCTGGAGCCAATCATGTAAGAGCGCACCAAACATTACATTTCTATCCTAGGCCCAAGGAAAGCAGAATTATGCATGGCAACATAGTAAATGACAGCAGGAAGAGACCATGTCCCTATCCAGTCTGCCCAGTTTTTCTTGCTACACTGGTAAAGAAGAATCTTAGCTAACCACCTGCAAGATTTCTCCTTGTCTTGAACAGCGTTTTTGTCTTCCTCCATCATCTCGGGTCGAACCAGGCCTGGATTTCCCAAAAGGCACACTAGGCCTGTGCCCAGGATGGCAAAACTCTGGGAGGCCCCCCCCATATAGGATTTTCTGTCTCCCCCAGAGTGCTGAATCTCACATCATCCTTCTACAGTCCCCCACCACCTCCCGCGCAGAGAAGGGGAGATGAGGGGCGAGGCTGGATGAGACAGAGCAAGTACAAAACAGGTCTATTCCCTATTCCGTCCCATCCCCTCCTGGTCTCTACAGGGAACAGGAAGAGAAGGGTGAGGCCACAGCAGACAAAAGCCACTCTGCTCTCCAATCCCAACCCCCCCATCTCTCCTCTTCTTACTGATCGATACTGTAACGTGCGGTTGAAGACATGAGGGGAGGAGGTTAAGCCTGAGGCAGATAACCTGTGCCTTATAACTTCTGCTCTATTGTCCCTTTCCGGTGTGGGGGGGGCCTTCTAAATCCATCACTGGATAGAAAAGTATAAAAGATTCCCAATTAGTTCCCTTCACCACTCATGTCTAACCACAAGGATCTGAAATAATCTAATCCAAACAGCTAACAATACAAGCATGGCCACTGCCCAAACATCCAGCCTCTTAGGCCCCCTTCGTAACTTGCTAGACAGGACTACATGAGCAGCTGCGTTTCTGCTAGGACTTCTAGTGCATTACAGCCTGCCAGACAGACCCAACTGCTAGCTGATTCTACCATCGTAGCTTGTCAGCAAACCCAGCAACGTGGATCCCTGTGTTGCCGGACTTTAACCACTTTGAAATATATCCTGGCAACCTCAACACCCATAGTTGGATCAGGTAACCAAATCACTATGAATGCTTAAATATGTGTCACTAGCTCATGCTTTCTGCTCTTATACTTAGAGATGGTAACTTTTAAACAGTCGCACACATATGCACGTTCACCGGCTAGCATCCAGAGACACGTCCATTTTATAACATACACGCTTACTCATAGTATAAAATAGGCTGGAAACGCATACATGTGCGCATGCTTTTAAATGGATGTGCGTGCAAATGACCCATCTACTGCGCAGGTGAGGGAATTGTATAAGAGATATGCACTGATGCCACAGGAGTTTTCTCAGTTCATTCCCAGTTCAGGGATAGGACTTCCCAAGCCCCCCCTAGTTTAATAGTCTCCCTTTCTCCCTGTTAGCCCCAACCCTTAAAAAAAAAAAAAATCTAGACAGCACGGTTTTATTACACATCATCCGTAGTAGTAGTAAAGTTATGCTGTAGGGGACCCCCAACACATGCAAGTATTTACAAGCACATCTCTTGGTCTTCCCTGACACGCCCATGCCCAGACCACGCCCACACTGCCCCTTTCTAAAAACATTTTTTTTTGGACTTGTGCATGTAGCAGGAGATACGTGCGAACATGGGTGTCTTATAAAATTCACTTGGCACACGCCATTCTGATTTTTGCATGTATCTCCTTGGCTTTGGCACGCTCAGGGCTTTTAAAATTTGCCCTTAAGCAACTAAGGATGCTCTGTGCATGTGAATATAATGAGAAGCTTGGGAGTGAGCACCAAGGTGGCGTGGATTACAAATTGGTCAATTGATAAGAACCTACTCTGAAGAGAAAATCGTGTAAAGTGGAGTGCCACAGGGATCGATGTTTGGACCGGTTCTGTTCAATATCTTTGCGAGCAACATTGCGGAGGGAATAGAAGGTAAAATTTGTCCCTTTGCAGATGATACTAAGATCTGCAATAAAGTGGACAAGCCTGAGGGAGTAGAGAGAATGAGACGTGATTTAAGAAAGCTTGAAGAGTGGTCAAAGATTTGGCAGCTGGGATTCAATGCCAAGAAGTGCAGAGTCATGCATCTGGCGTGCGGCGCTCCAAAAGAGCTTTATGTGATGGGGGGTGAAAGACTAATGCGCACTGACTGGGAAAGGAACCTTGATGTGATAGTGTCTGATGATCTGAAGGCAGCGAAGCAATGTGACAAGGCAATAGTTAAAGCCAGAAGAATGCTGGGCTGCACAGACAGGCCGATTCAATAAAGTCCGCGGGAGAGCGGGCCCGGCGCGCGCACAGGCTACTCGCCTGTGCGTGCGATTCAGTATTTAAATTAGGTCCGGCGGTAGAAACGGGTAAAAGGCGGTGCTAGGGACACTAGCGCGTCCCTAGCGCCTCTTTTTGGCCCGGAGCGGTGGCTATCAGCGGGTTTGACAGCCGATGCTCAATTTTGCCGGCGTTGGTTATCGAGCCCGCTAATAGCCATGGGCTCGGAAACCGGACGCTGGCAAAATTGAGCATCCGGTTTTCGACCCGACAGCCACCGGCCGACTTCAAAATTTTTTTTTTCTTTTTACCCTTCGGGACCTCCGCCATGATATTAAGTCGGAGGGTGCGCAGAAAAGCAGTTTTTATTGCTTTTCTGTGCAATTTCCCGGTGCCCAAAGAAATTAGCGCCTACCTTTGGGTAGGCGCTAATTTCTGAAAGTAAAATGTGCGGCTTGGCTGCACATTTTACTTACTGAATCGCGCACGAATACCTAATAGGGCCAACAACATGCATTTGCATGTTGAGGGCGCTATTAGATTCGGCGGGTTGGACGTGCGTTTTCCGCCCCTTACTGAATAAGGGGTAAGGGAAAACGTGCGTCCAATGGCAGGTTAACAGTGTACTGTATCGGCCCGAGAGAGAGGAATAACCAGTAAGAAGTAAAGAGGATTTATATTCAGACAACCAACAAGGACTGAATTGCACAGGCAGGGTAAACAAGCGTGGGAGTAGCTTGCTTATTACGGCAGTTACTACCTCAAACCAATTAGCTAGATACTTCACTTAGATGCAGCTCCAGCACTGCTGTCTGCATCGATGGTGGGGGTGGAAGGGAATTGGAACCAATAAGTTACAAATAAGGGCCCTGACCTCAGCAGTCAGATAAGTATGAAAAAAATAGGTGTAAAAGCTTGCTGGGCAGACTGGATGGGCCGTTTGGTCTTCTTCTGCTGTCACTTCTATGTTAGAAAAAGGAGGTGATAATCTCCTTGAACAGGTCCTTGGTGAGGCCTCACCTGGAGTACTGTGTTTAGTACTGGTGCCCATATCTCAAAAAGGATAGACAGGATGGAGGCAGTCCAGAGAAGGGCGACCAAAATGGTGTGAGGTCTGTATGAGAAGACTTATGAGGAGAGGCTTAAGGACCTGAATATGTATATCCTGGAAGAGAGGAGGTGCAGGGGAGATATGATACAGACCTTCAGATACCTGAAAGGAATTAATGATGCACATTTGACAAACCTTTTCTGTTGGAAAGAAATCAGTAGAACTAGGGGTCACGAAATGAAAATCCAGGAAGGACAACTCAGAACCAATTTCAGGGAATATTTCTTCACAGAGAAGCTGGTTAATGCATGGAATGCCCTTCTGGAGGAGGTGAAGACGAAAACAATGAAAGAATTCACAGGGACATGGGATAAACACTGTGGATCCCTAAAGGCTAGAGGATGAAAATGAAGAAGGAATGTACGGGGGTAACTTGTTGGTTATACTGTTGATACAACTCCATCGTTGCTTTCTGCTTGAAGGGCAGTGGGAAAAGGGGAATTAGATTCAGACAGCAACCAAGAAAGGCCCCGACTTTTACGGTTTGGGAACAAATAAACATGGTGGGTAACTTGCCGATGTGGCAGTTACTGCCCTTAACCAATAAGCCTGATACTTTGATGCAACTCCCTGCTTCAAAGACAAGGCGTAATGGAGAATTGGATTCAAACAGCAACCAACAGGGGCCCTGACTTCTACGGTCTGGGAAACAGATAAGCATGGGCGTAACCTACCCAGTGAGGCAGACACTACCTTAAGCTTGCTGGGCAGACTGAATGGACCCTCACTTCCACAGTGATCAAACACATAGCGGGGCTATTTCATTTGTTGATATTCATTCCATCTCTATCAAGGTTGGGAAAGAATATAGAAAAATCATCCAAGCCATCTTTGTTCATTAAAGATGAAAGAGCACCACCCTTGCTATCCTTGTGCTACATCCTCTTTACGTTTTTATTTAATGTACTGTTGAGATGCAAATTCTTGGAATCTTACATAAAACTATCCATTCTGAAAATATAGTTTAACTAGCCTTTAAGCCCGTTAAAACGGGCGAGATTCCATCAGTCAGACCGGCACGGTTAGAGCTGCTCTGTTCTCCACAACTTCCCTTTTCCTTCTATCCCCTCATCTCTCTACAACCCAGCCCTCCTCCACTCTTTTTTCTCTTCTCCAGAACTTCTTACCCTTCCCACTTGTTCAGTCATATCCTCTTCCCTTTTCCTTCCCCTCTCACCTTCCCCTTCTCCCCTCTCCCTCAGCCCTCCTCCACTCCCTTTTTCTGTACTCCCCAACTTTACCCTCCCCACTTACTCACATCCTCTTCCTTCCCCTCCGCCCTCCTCCATTCCCTCTTCTCTTATCCAGAATGCGTGCCTGATGCTTAGATACCGCTGCTGCTCCATGGGAGGTCTCCAGGCGTCTCTCTCTCTTGCGCGCCTCTCCACCAGGCTCGTTGCTGGCCCGCCTGACGCTCGGTGATGAGGCGCGCACGCGAGAGAGAGAACCCTGGAGACCTCCCATTTCTATGTCTGTGCCGTCGCTTCTCCCTGCGAAAGAGAGAGAGACCCCCTGGAGACCTTCTGTGCTGCAGTCGCCACTGCTCCTCCCCGCCGCTTCATTCCTTCCCAGCACCATGTTGCTGCCCTCTGACCGACGTGCTCTTGCGCATGCACAGTAGAGCTGCTCTCTACTGCGCACGTCAGTCCAAGCCCATTTATATGGTAGATATTCTTGGCAGTGCTGTCATAGAAACATAGAAACAGAAATGACGGCAGAAGAAGACCAAATGGCCCATCTAGTCTGCCCAGCAAGCTACGCACTTTATCAGTGGCCATCACAGGTGCTTGCTATTCAGAAATATACAACTTGTAATCATCCCTCAACTATGCCATTTTTAAGCAAGTTTCATTCAGTGCAAAGCGCCTAGTGCCATTTCTGTCTCTGTACTGGGGGCCCTTGCTGCAGCCAGATTTGGCAGGAAACATCTCTTACTGACATGCCAACACGCCTGACAAGGCCATCCATGAACTGGCAGGAGCAGGCGGGAAATGGAGCATAAAACACAAAAAGACTACAAAATGCTCCTTTCCTAGGTTATGTTAGAGGGGTACACATCTCCAGCTTGCTGATGGATATAATCTGCAGAATTCAGAAAGAGGGCTCCACTGGCGATGAGCTTCAAATCATTGATGAGACCATGGCAAGCAGAAGCAATGGGGATCACGATACTGATAGTCGTCATCATTACTGCTCACGGCACTTCATGTGATGAGGAAATGGTGTCATCCTGATTATTTGATACTTCCTGTCTTAGAAACATTCTGATGCAGTGCAGGCACTGACTACCACCTTGCAGAAACCTCTCTCACTATTCCAGGCACCTGATTTGTCAAGACATCAAGCACAACAGAAGAAAATCCTGAATAAAGCTGGACCACTATGTGACCACAAACCAACATGTAACTCCCTATACATCATGGAATTAGATATAAGCTATTAATCAGCTTGTAATTCTTGCATTATCATACAGCTTGGGAATGGTAGACTGGCCCCATAAATATCTTAAAGAGAAGGCAGCTCCTCCACGAACATCAGGTAATCTATATGAACCTGTGTAAGCCACGGCTGTCCATACCTAGAATTGAAGCTGGTATGGGACTTATTGAAATCGATTACACTTAGAGAACTACGATAACAGGCCTTCAGGCCTTCTGAAGGGCATCAACAGACACAAATGCTCAAATAATGCTGCAGTATGAAAGCGAGCAAGCATCATCAGTCTCAAAGTCCTTAAGCTTGGACAATGGTTTGGACCAAGAGAAGGAATGACTGAAAATCCAGCAGCATACGAAGGGAAGGCATTACCAAAATAAGGAAAAATTATTAAAGAATCAGACCGGCAAACAAGGAAAGGTAACTGGCAGAAACACAAGTATAGTGGGAAATACAGAGTTACTTCAGAAACCTCACGTGGACCAAGGCATGACACACAGTAGTGGTTAAGGAGAGGCGAGCTGAAACCAACAGATGAGAGATTGATAACTACAGCATGGGATAGTGGACTACAGACAAGATGGCTCACAGCCAGCACAGAAAATAAAGAAGCTGTGATCACCTGGAACATTCCTATTTCAAGCAATCAATGCTAGAAAACAAGGATTAATAGACAAGAACAGTATTGCTGATAGACATGTCAGTACCCAGTGACTATACTGCGGACACTATGAAGAAAGCATAGATCCTTAAGTACCAAAAGATGCGATCAGAGACCAAGAAAATGTGGCAGACAGATCCAGAAATAGTCCCAATTATACTGGGGGCCACTGGCCTGATTAAAAAATTTCCAAGTACACCTTGAAATGATGCCTATAAAAATTACATCCTATGAACTCCAGAAGGCTCTCTTTGGCACAATGCAAATACTAGAAAGGGCATTAGAAGTAAAGTTGAGCGACTGATATTATTTCCAACATACCCTGGGTTTATGAATGGGGTTCATGCCTGTCAATCTATGTGCAAAACAAATCCTTTTGGAGACACTGTCCCAAAACAATATTTTGCAGCATTGCTGATGGGAATTCGGAAACAATCAGCAGTAATCAGTGCAGTCGCTTGATACCTTAAAGAAATAAATAAAAGTGACATTGAAAAGTTTGCATTGAATGTTTATATAACATCTGATGGATATAATAACAGATTATATCCATCAGATTATATGCACAGATTATATCCATCAGCAAATAGCATTAAAAGCTTAGCATCTTCCAGCAGTGACCCGGGGGATGATGAGAGGGGTCCCACCGTTGATGATAATAATGATGATATTATTGATATTGATAATGATGTTGCTGGTATGGTGGTATTGTTGTGTAGATTATGGCATTATTGGTAATCTGGAAATGGCATCCTTAAGATTCTTAGTTCTTGCAGCTTGTAATTACCCCCCAAATTTCAGCATGGGCAACATAAACAACTACCTATGGTGCCAAATATCCGTACTGGAACAGAGCCTACTTCCATATGCTTTAGGGGCCATGCACAGATGCACCTCAGAACCCCACTCTCCAATCCTGTTATAGGCACCAAAATTTTAAATCCGACCCAGCCTAAAATCCATTACCTTTCTTAACCTGGTCTTTGAGACTGCCCATCCAGGCTGGTTTTCAGGATATCCACAATGAGTATACACAAGATACATATATATTTACATACAGTCTCTCTCAGGCATGTTCCTTTTACATATCCTGAAAACCGTTCAAGCTATGAGGTTTTCCCTTAATGTTTCTTCACAGAGATTACAAACCACTTTCAGGAAGCTTTCAAGCCTGCCTTTGACCATCCCTAGACCCTTCTGAGAGCAAAATATGTTTCTGTTCAAACCTACATGTGTGCCACACTTTAAAAAGCACATGGTATGTATGTGTGCTACTCACATATAAAAAGGTGTGTATTTCTGCACAGGGGGACCCTAATCTCTATCTAAAAAAAAATAACACTTGGATATTTTTTTTCAGCCAATTACCAACCTACAGAAAAGCAATGAGATTTAATTTGGCTGTCCATTTTCCAATAAGATACTTTTCAGTATACAAGATGCCTACATGTGACATGAGAGCTTGCAATTAAAGAGGCCAAGGATCATTAGCTTATCAGTATGTTGCAATTACAAGTTAACTAGGATAAGACATACACTGTAGGCAACTAAAACCAATATTAAAAGCTTTGACAAATAACATGAAAAGTAAATTGATTTCACAATTTAAAGTACATTTCTCCTGTAGGACACTACAGTAGCGATAAACATCTGTACCAGGCACACTAGTTTTCTCTTAATGTCTCATGATGATCCAGTTTATCATTTTACATAAACATACATACACAACTGAAGCTCAATAATGTTCTTTTAAATTACGATAATGCATTTAATGTAAACCACATGGCACTCATTAGCCTCAGAACTACCTCGTTTGATTTAATAAGACTGGAAACTAATTATTACACACTGTATTACAAAGAAATAATAAAAAAAAAAAACAGGTACTGTAAATGGGTGATTTAGACAAAACTTCTGACGTGACTTCGGGGATCCACCGCAGCTCAGGCTGCATGAAATGCAGAGGATGAATGGGATTCCCCTCCCCCACCCCTCAGGCTTGTGGAAACTCCATACCATGCAGCACGAATGCCTGACATTTTTAAAGTTTTTTCATTGCGAAACACGGCGCTTTGCTGTGAAATAATCACTCAGCAAGCAACCCCCTCGGTCTGTCCATTGACTACACGGAGGGGGGCTAACACGTACACTTTAGCCCTAGCCTGGTGGGAGTCGACGCACTTTATTCTCGTGCAATTTCACAAACCTTTTCCCCGGTTCCTGCCCGCATACAAAAATACACTCATGGTATTAACAATACATTTCTCAAGACCGTTCAGAAAGCTTGGGAAAAAACAATACTAACTCGCTGATTGTAAGACAATTACAACCTACAAGCAAAAAAAAAAGTAAATCGATAAAAAACACACCAAGCCAGCCATGATACTAAAGTAGAGAGCCCAACATACAAGGAAGTTTGTTGCAGCCACACCGAGGCCCTTCTTGTAAACTGAACCACAAGTGTGTGGGGGAGGGGGAGGGGAAGGGAACGGCACAAATTCCACCCCCGGCTCCCCTGACAAATAATCCACAGTTCCGTACTCACCCCCGCACTCGGCGTGGATTCAAGGCACAGCTCGCACCGGGGGAGGGGGAGGGGGGAAGCCTCAACTTCTGCAGGAAACAACAGGCATGCAAGCCACACGAGGGGGGGGGGGGGCACTTTTTCACTTGCAGTGCATGGTGACGCTTCCTTCGTAAATCCTCGGCAGACAACCCCTACCAGCACGGGAACCTTTAAAAAAAAAAAAAACCCTGAATTGATCGCCGCAATATCCACCCCCACATACACACAAAACAAAAATACAAATAGAAATTCCTGAAAGAACGCCCCCGGGGGTGGCCGGAGGATAATGGAAAGTTTTGGTGTGGAATGGCGGTCAGGAGGTGCCACAAACTACTTCATTAGCAGAGTTAGCAGATGTGTCTGTGAGTGAGTGAGTGAGTGAAGCTTCCAGAGACAGAACAGAAGCAGCAGCTGAGGAGGGAAAGAGAGAGAGCCACATACACATACAGACTGAGACACTCAGTCAGTGACCTCCTAGGGGAAAAAAGCAGCCACCGGCCAGAAATAAGAAAGATGGCTTGTTTTGTTTTGCTTCTTTCTTCTACCTACCCCTCCCCCACCGCTGCAAAAAAAAAAAAAAGCAACCCTATTAAATACATTAAAATGAAAGCCTCAATTACACTCTGGGTAACCCCCCTCTCAGTCATCTATTATTATGCACAGCTTTGTGAATCTGCTGCTCTTTTGGCTTTAGAAATCCACTCTAAACATATCTAGATGCGAAAATAAAAAGTCAAATTACCCTTAGGGGACTCGGATAGTACCAGTCATCATCCTAATAAGATATATTTTATACATGGAGCTTTGGAGTAGCTCTATAAGTTTTAATAAAAATAAATATGTTGGTGTTTGCAATATTATCAGCAAGTTTCAGGCTGAGGAGAATGTTTTCTGGGTCACAGAGACACACACACATATATATATAAATATATATATATGTATATGTGACCCAGAAAACACACACACATACATATATACATACACACGTTTTCAAAAGGTACATTGAAAAGGATTATTTTCAATCTATTGTATTTAGAACAAGTCCAATTGGTTGACTACTTCCGAAGGAAATGTTGTGATTATATTATTTAGACAACATACATCATTATACAGCACACACTGTCGTATGATTTCAGTTTTCATAAAAAATCGAAGCATTTCCAAATTAATTGTATGTATGTATATATGCGTGTGTGTGTGTGTGTATGTACATTTCTTCCAGTAAACCACACAGTACACACTACTGCAATTATATGAAAGACTGTACCAAATTAAACCACTTTCAAAACAAAATATCGAGTATTATCACTGTCAAAACTGAACCAAAATATAAAGCGATCCCAATGCTCCTTATAATACAAAACACTGATGAGTTCACGTATTTCTAGAACAGCTTTAGTATACATAACAACAACAAAAAATGACTTACAGAATCTCCATAATTATGAATCAGCAGAATGGATTATACTGTGTCACTTTCAATTCAGTTCAATGCCATCTAGTCATATTTTGACGCTGAGCACCCTGCCCCCTTTATCATTTTTTCTCTTGTTTTGCACAGATTAATAATGCTAAAGTATTACGTTTCGAGCGAGAAAAAAAAAAGACGGCAAGAATGCAGAATACAAACCCTGTCTAAGCAAATGATGCAACATTGCCCTGGTTCCATGTGCTTCCCTTCCCCCACCCGATCGCTGGTGGGAGTGCTGGGTTTTTTTTCGCCTGTAGGGTCACATTGTGGTTGATTGATTCTCCTTTCGCCTTGCTCAGTCATTCAGATTTGGAAAGTAAATAACAAGTTGACATCATTACAGCTCTCTGCATTACTGTGATACATTTCTGTGTTACCACGCAGCTTCTAATAGCTGCGCTGCTTCAAAACGTTGCTATTGCTTGTGGAGGTTGGCTGTTAACGTAGTTGTTCATAGTGGATTATTTTAAGGTGAGCTAAATTAACATTAAGAAACTGAAAACTATATGAGATGAGATTTAAGAATTTAAATATTTATACCACAGAGGAGAGGAGAGACGGGGGGGGGGGGGAGAATATGCTTGAGGCATTCAAATACCTAGAAGGAATTAATAATGCAGGAGAACTAAACCTTTTTGGATGGAATAGATATTGTAGAACTAGGTTTCATGAGATGAGGCTTCAAGAGGGTTGATTCAGGATCAGCATCAGGAAATATTTTTTCACAGAATAGATGGTAGATGCATGGAATGCCCCCCCTGGAATGTGTGGAGGAAGCTCAAATGGTAATGGACCAGGGGCATGGTCCAACCAGGATCCATACAAGCCAGAAGGAAGGAATGGTATCGGTCCACATGGTTAGAAGGAAATAGAGGCTGTAGCCACATGAGCCAAAAGCAGGCGCAGTCGGTGCCAGGTTTAGGAACAAGCTGTCATGTTCTAGAACATTATTTAGCTCTAGCTAAGCCACCATTTGAGAGAGAGACTCAACCATGCAGTATGAATGGTACCAATGTTTTTGGATGTGAGTATGGGCAGCTAGGACTGCTGTGAAGAAGTACAAGGGTGGACGATGGTGTTAAAATGAAGATTTGCATAGTCTGCGCTGTTTCGCGTGTTCAGTTGTTGGTTTTGTCTTTGTATACTGCTGGGAAATTATTGAATGCACATCTTCACAAAAAGATGATTTTGCAAAAAAAAACAAAAAAAACTGAACTTCTTTATTATCCCCCCTTGTATTCCATGACCTTTGCTAACAACTTTATTAACATAGCCTTTAACTGAACATGATACACTTATTCTGTCTCCGCTTTAGGTTTCTAGGCGCAGCTTCAACATATAGTTTAACTCAATCTTTACTTGCAGACAGGGGTCACTTTTTCAACTCCAAACTTTATTAACAAGCAAAACAATGAACAGAATCTTATTGGGCATAAATTGAAGATAATAGTAACCAGCGCAATCTGGGCCACTGAAATAAAGACAAGTAAAATGATAATTCTGCAGGGTTGGGTCAGATTACCTGCTGATGTATGGACTGACCAGAGATGACTGAAAACAAGTAGAACATCCAGGATCCTCTAGATGTTCAGTCAGAGGTTAATCCTTAAGTGCCAGCTGCACTGAAAATAGCTGAAGTTGTGAACATGCAGGCTGACCACCAGTTGGCAATATAACAGAAAACCAGAAACTATGCAGAATAAACCATAAATGCAGCATTAGCAAACAGACAGGCTGATGCAATATGCCTGGCTGCAGCGCACGGCTCAACCCATGATTGGATGTGCATTTTGGATGCACGTCCACAACCCCGATGCAAAACGGGGGCTAGCGCATCCAAAACGCGCATCCAATCGCACGTGTAGGTAAGAGCACTCATCACATGCAAATACGTTGATGAGGCTATTATCTATTCCATGCAAAAAAAAAAAAAAGTGCACCTGACGCACACATTTTTACTCGCCAAAATTAATGCCTGCCCCGAGCGTCCGTTTTCCTAACCGGCTGACAGCCACCTCTCCCTGGCACCTATTGCCGAGGAGGCACTAGGGGCGCGCAATATCCCCTATCGCCTCCTTTTTGCCATGGCACCTGATTTAAATATTAAATTGGGCGCCCGGTAGAGATGAATCGGCACGCGTTAAGGGAGCACCCTTTTAACGCGCACCGATACTGCATCGGCCTGAGAAAGGGAAAAGGCTGCTGTGGAAGCAGGACACTGAATAAACAGGAAAACCCTTGTGGAGAAAAGACAACACTGAAATGAATTCCATAATCACACAAGATACCTGCTGAAGGCCTTAGATTACATAACAATTAGTGAATTTCAAGTTTTAAATGGGTTTGGTAATGCTATGAGGCCTATTAAAGATGACATAGTTAAGGGCCTTACAAGTACATTTTAAATGGGCTATGAACGTAAATTTCAGGGTTTATGCACGTGGCGGGGAGAGGCAGGGCGGGGGGGGGGGGGGGGGCAGGCCGGGGAGCACCATTCAACACTGTCCCAGGGAAGCGCGTGCCAGCTGGCTGCCGGTGCGCAGAGATTACTTCTGCTCCAGAGGAGCAGTAAGTACCAAAATAAAAAATTTGGGGATAGGTTAGGTTTAGGGGGTGGGGAGGAGAGAGCAACTGCGCGCACATGGACGCGAACGCGCTGCTTTTAAAATCGCTCTGCATGCATTCATCCGGCTCCAGGCTCAGGCGTTGGTCACGCAGCTGAAAAGTATGAGAAGGCAGTGGCTTGTACAGGCCGAAGAAAGCCACTGTGGTAGCTGACTTGGTTCTTGCGGACTGGAGGAGGGGTGAAGCTGCAGCTGAATCAGGCCACCGTCTCAGACGTAGGAGAAGGAAAGAGAAAGTGTTGGTGTCAGGCTGGGGATTGCGGAGTGCTGGGCTCACGCTAGGGAAAATGCTGGGTTCAGGAGGGAAGGGGAAAGAAAGGTGTGAACGAGAGTTGGGAGAGCAGGGAAGGGGGAAGAATGCTAGGTTCAGGAAGGAGAGAGAGAGGAAGTGTTTTATGTGTGTCAGAAAATGTATCTCCTCTCTCCCCTCGTCTTCCTAGTAGCCATCCATGTTAATCTCAGGATCTGCCCAAAAATCAGTCCTGGCTGATACTGTAATAGACTTCAAAAACCTATAGGATAAACAAACAGGTTCTTACTAGCAAAAGGTGAAGAGACAGCAGAGGCAGTAGTGTGGGGTGACCTGCACAGAACGATGGCTTGCGACCCTAATAGCTGGGGGCAGTAGAATGCCTTTCTGGTTGAGCGGTGCCAGCCAAGCTCTGCCCCAGCTCTCCCCCAGCTCCACCCCCAAGCTCCGCCCATGTTCCCACTGTCAAGTTTTACTTTACATTTTACAGTTAATGTCATTCTAGCTTACATACATTTTTTTTGCATAAATCAGAGTATAATTATTCATTTCCAGACTAATTAAAAGCTTGATGCTAGAAAACCAGACAGTGTGGTAAAGGAGAAAAACGACAAAATCAGCATTACTAATAGAAGTGTCAGTACTGAGCGACTATTCTGTACTATGTATGGAGAGAGAGAAGGTCATTGAGTATCAAGAGATGCAATCAAAGACCAAGAAAGTGTGGCCTAAGGATACAGAAACAATCCTATTTGTTTGGGCAGCACTCACCGGATTAAAAAGAACTTCCAAACTAATCTCAATATGTTGCCTGTCTATATAACACCTTAACAAGCTTCAGAAAGAAGTTGTGTGGCACAATGCAAGCATTAACAAGAGCACTAACAGTACATTTCAGAGACGCAGATCATCCCCAACATTCTGTACCCTGGCTTAAGAGAGGTTAATTCTTGTCATTGTATGTGCAAGACTCACACACCTTTCTAACAATGGGGACAGAGAAGGGTATTTTCCCCTACAGCTTACTAAACAAAAAAAAAATCTGGTGTCATCTAAGTAACAGAAACACAGATTTCTTCCACTGTCAGGCACATTGTGAAATAATATAATCCTGGGTAAAAAAAAAACACTCAGCAAATATGTAGCAAACCTGCCATACTACAGCAGCACAAACTCACATGACTCCAAAAGCAACAACTCTACCTAATATGATTAGGCAGCACTGTAAATATTACACCGGGCTCTAGAACACCAATACACCTCCTGCTGGGAAAACACAATGAACAAGACTGCTCTAGATCCCTACACAGAAACTTCATGCTAGCAGAATACCTCACCTAGTAAAACATGCAGAATGACCCTCGACAAATACAAAATAAGTGATCTGCTGCAAGCGTGGGAGTGTGCTGAGAGGATTGTGGCTTCCTTTGCTACCGGTGAGCTACACGCTGTTTCAGCATTGTTTGTGAGCCTCTGAATTATCAGGCTTGCTGGTCCCACCCTCTCAAACTGACATGCTGATTTGTGACTGCCTTCCTGCAACATCATCCTTTAGGGCCTAGATAACCAAAGAGATGAACTGCTGCTGCGGTGAGCCTAAGAGGATCTCATCATAAGGAGCCTCTTTGGAAGATCTTGATAATATTCTTTATTCTGTTATTATTATTTATGGAGTCTATGATTCTGCAGATGATGGGAAGGGAAAGGTATGCTCAAGGTTATAAGGCAGATTTGGGTAGGAAGATTTGGAGGGGGGTCATCAGTTAATTGTACATAAGAACATAAGAAATTGCTATCCAGGTCAGACTAAGGGGCCATCAAGTTCAGTATCCTGTTTCCAACAGAGGCCAATCCAGGATACAAGCACTTGGCAATTACCCAAACATTAAATAGATCCCATGCTACTAATGTTGGTAATAAGTAGTGGCTATTCCCGAGGTCAACTTGATTAATAGCAGTTTATGGATTTCTTCTCCAGGAACTTGTCCAAACCTTTTTTAAACCCAGTTACGCTAACTACCTTAACCACATTCTCTGACAATGAATTCCAGAGCTTAATTGTGCATTTAGTGAAAAAACACTTTCTCCATGGTGAGACCACACCTTGAATACTGTGTACAATTCTGGTCGCCACATCTCAAAAAAGATATAATTGCGATGGAGAAGGTACAGAGAAGGGCTACCAAAATGAGGGGAATGGAACAGCTCCCCTATGAGAAAAGACTAAAGAGGTTAGGACTTTTCAGCTTGGAGAAGAGACGGCTGAGGGGGGATATGATAGAGATGTTTAAAATTATGAGAGGTCTAGAACGGGTAGATGTGAATCAGTAATTTACTCTTTCGGATAGTAGAAAGACTAGGGGGCACTCCATGAAGTTAGCATGGGGCACATTTAAAACAAATAAGAGAAAGTTCTTTTTTACTCAACGCACAATAAAACTCTGGAATTTGTTGCCAGAGGATGTGGTTAGTGCAGTTAGTATAGTGGTGTTTAAAAACGGATTGGATAAGTTCTTGGAGGAGAAGTCCATTACCTGCTATTAAGTTCACTTAGAGAATAGCCACTGCCATTAGCAATGTTAACATGGAATATACTTAGTTTTTGGGTACTTGCCAGGTTCTTATGGCCTGGAATGGCCACTGTTGGAAACAGGATGCTGGGCTTGATGGACCCTTGGTCTGACCCAGTATGGCATTTTCTTATGTTCTTATGTTCCAGTTTGTTTTAAATGTGATACTTGCTAACATCATGAAGTGCCCCCTAGTCATTAAATTATCTGAAAGAGTAAATAACCAATTCACATTTATTTACCCATCCTAGTTCTCTCATGATTTTATAGACCTTTATCATATCCCCCCTCAGCCGTTTCTTCTCCAAGCAGAACAGTCCTAACCTCTTTAGCCTTTCCTCATAGGGGAGTTGTTCCACCCCCTTTATCGTTTTGCTCACCCATTTCTGTATCTTCTCCAGTGTAATGCAACTTTATCTTTTTTTAGATGCGGTGATCAGAAATGCACACAGTACTCGAGGTGTGGTCTCACGATGGAGCCACAGGGAAACATTATGACATTCTCCATTTTATTCACCATTCTCTTCCTAATAATTCCTAACATTATTTTTTTGACTGCCGCAGCACACTGAGCCGACGATTTCAATGTATTGTCCCGAGAGGCTGGGTATTTTAACTGGGAAGGATTTGGCTGGGAAGCGGGATGGAGAGTTGAAACCAAATCAGCATTTGTTTAATGCTCACTCATATCAAAAATATTGGCTGTATATTTATGATTTAAAAGTGGAAACTAAGGTTGATTTATTGTGTATTACTGAAACTTTGGTTAATAACAGGCAGGCATTGGCTATTTCTCAAATTTGTCCATTAGGGTATAAGATTGTTTTGCAAAAATAGGTCAGGTAAGCTAGGTGGGGGAGAAGTTATTATATTTAGAAACTGTTTTTTGCTTAAGCAGCTCTTCTTGGAGCTGAATGGGTTCTAAATGTATTTTACTGAAACTTGATTTTAAAGTTCCTATTGTAATGTTGCTGTAGTATTGTCCTCCGGGAAATTCATTAGAGTTATTAGATCAGGTCTTGGAAATCATTTTAGCACAGTCTGACAAAAGTGAGCAACTGCGGTCATCAAGAGTCACAAACAGGCCTGTTTTTTTTTTTTTAGAACATCCATAATGAATTAGCATACAATGGAAGCAATGCATACAAATCTATCTCATGCATATTCATCCTGAAAAACAGATCTGTTTGTGGCTCTTGAGGACTAGAGTTGGCCACCCCTGATCTATGACATATTCTTATTTAATAGTTATAATCACCAAGTGGATTTAGATTCTTGTATGAAGACTGAACAATTTTTGTCTATGCCCTCAACATGGTGCTTGGGTCTCAATTGGCTCGTAATGATGGGAAATTATAATTTCTTGGGATGGAATGTTTTTTCTGGCTAGATCATTATGTGGTGAAAATTAGTTTTAAAATTTTAAATTTGAGTAGGGATATTCAAAGGCCCTTGGAAGATAAACGTAAGTACCATAAGCTTGAGCAGGATACATTTGAGGAGCCTTTCAATTCTTCGAATCTTATGAGGTGGTAAACATGGGGGGTATGGTGCAAGGGTAATATAACATATCTCAGGATCTTAAACAATTGGTATCTGGTAGTGGTGAAAAAATGAATAAACAGAGGCTCATTTCTCCTTGGTTTACTGCAAAATTGGCAGAAAGTAAATAGGAGTTTGCATCACTTAGAGCACCGCTAGAAGAAATCTAGTTCTGAGGCTAGACTGATTTGGTGGAAAGCAGATACTGCCTATTTTAAATGCATATTGGAGATTAAGAAGAATGTTTATTCAGGAATTATAAAAAGAGCTGATAGCATCCAAAGGTTTATGTATAAAGTGGTAAGATCTTTGTTAGGAGAAGTTAGATGCATCTATGAGGTTTGAGAATTTACCAGATTGTGAAATATTGGCTTCTTTTCTTCAGGAAAAAGTTTGTAAATTAAAGTGTGTCTTGGAGTGGGTAGTTCTAGGGTTGAAATGAGGAGAGTTGATGGTGGAGGAGGAAGAGAGATTGGTTGATTTGATGAGTGGATCTAGCCAGGTTTGTATGAAAGAGTTTGATCAACTTTCATTGATGGTGTTGCGCCCGTCGGTCTCAGATGGCTGTGACCTTTGTTGCTTACCTCATTTCTTCCTACAGCACCGAGTCTAGGGAGGATGGCTGCCTCCGCTTCCACACGTCAACCTCCATGACGTGCCCAGGATGGCGTGGGCGCTCCCGGCAGCCATCTTGCATCCGGGGTAACCTAGGGCATGCGCGCGCCTGCCCCCTTCTTGTATGCGTCATGGCAGGAACCTTGGGGGCGTCCCCACTGCATAATGTCATCCACCTACAATACTTAAGCTCAGCTGACCATCCAAGCTACGAGTTAGCAAGGATTCCTGTCCTGCTTAATTCCGCCATTCTGGGACTTCGCTTCACTGTTCCTGTCTGGGTGATCTCTGTACCCGCTCCTCGGGGGCCTTGTCACACCTAGGGCTATCCGCTCCTCGGAGAGCCATCTCTAACTGTCTCATCTTCCTTTCAGTGAGCTTCATCACCATTCCTTGGACGACCCTCCGGTGCTCCTGTTCCGGGTCTCCATGGTGCCTACTCTACAACTGGCTTCCTCTAACTCTGAGTGAGTACTGGACCTACTCTTCCTTCATCGTGTGGATTCTCGGGTTATCCCGCTCTGCAGACCACTACTGGATCCATACTATCTTGTGCAACCATTACCACCAGCATCCAGCCTACCCCGCGCTGCGGACCACTACCAGAGATCGCCTGCACAAAGCTTCATCAAGAGAAGGTATTCCCGGGTTACCCCGCGCTGCGGGCCACTACTGGATCTGTACCACCTTGTGCAACATTCAGCTTCAGACTCCGGCTTATCCCGCACTGCGGACCACTACCGGAGACCATCAGCACAAGTCTCATCTCAAGGAAGTATTTCCCGGATTACCCCGCTCAGCGGACCACTACCGGAGAAGCCTGCTTGCAGGCTATTTACTTGGACTGAGTCTATTAACCCGCTCCTCTGGTTATTCTTGCTGCATAATACAGCTATTACCTCTGTTGTCTATCACTGCTGAGATCCCGCCTGTTGTGGTGAGTCCCCACAGGGCTCCTCACCTAAACCAGCTGATTGGCTATTATTTCCATGATATTTAAGTTTTTACATTTTAGGTGTATGCCTATTGCAAAGATGGTGCATAGACAGTCGAATTTTAATCATAAGTTGTAAACAGGTCATTTTTTTGTATTTATGGTTGTATAATATTTCACCTGTCCTGTTTATGTGACACCTTAAAAATTAAATCAGCAAAAGGATCATAGAAACAAAAATTTACTATTAAACTAAAGACCAAAAACTATTACAAATATATATGTATATAGTTTAGTCCTTATTCAGTGGCACATGGCTCTTCTTGGCTTGTCTCTTGTATTCACTAAATAGAACATCTCTTGTCACTGTCCAGCAATAGTCTGCAAGCATTGATGTGCCCATTTACCCTGACACCATTTTTCCATTGCTACAATGTCCTGGTGAAATCACTCACATTGCTCATCACTCACTGCTTCACAGTTCAATGGAAAAACATCTAGATGAGAGTGCAAAAAAATTAATCTTTCGTGACATGTTTTGTACGTCTTGAGGAGGATTTTCACCAACTCCTTGTAGTTGTCTGCCTTGTTATTTCTGAGAAAATTTGTTACCACCAACTGGAAGGCTTTCCATGCTGTCTTTTCCTTGCCACTCAATGCAGAAGTCAATGCAACATCTCAAAGAAGTTCACGAATCTGAGGGCCAACAAAGACAACTTCCTTTATCTTATTTTCCCTCAACCTTCGAAATTTAGCACAGAGTTACTCGAAGTTACTTGAAGTTATGCCCAAGAAGCAAGTACTGTCCAAACCCAGTCATAGATTTATTCATAGATTCAATCAAAGATGTTTATTAGTCATTTCTGGTTTAATTTGAGAAACTTTCTCTTTTTTAACTCACTAATCCTCTGCAATTTTCAAGTCAAAGGTCATATTTACTGACCCAATAGCATATTCAGATTAAACCTACTTGTTTTAAAGCCAATCAACAATTTTAAGCATCATTTTCATTCTCAGTGACCCAGATTTAGAAAAGTTTGAATACATTCATTTCGGAAGCATTTTGGCTGTAGACTAGTGTTACAGGCCAATTTCTGATTTGCCTTTTGATGCTAAATTAATAAAAAAAAGTAGTAATCAAACAGATTTACAAATTTTGTGATTGGATATTGCTCAGGCAGGTTTTGTAATAGGAGTAGTATGGAGACTGCTATGGTGGCATTATTTCATGAGGTTTTGCCTCGTTTGATATTGGAGAAACTACTAGTTATTTAGTGTTGGACTTATTGAGCATGTTTGATCTAGCGGATCACTCAATTCTGATTAGGTGAAATGCTGAGTTGGAGTTGGGGAGTCATGTCTTGAGATGGATTTCTGCTTTTCTTTCAGGGACTTAAGGATTTCAGGGGACGAATTCAGAATTTAAGGAAGTTTTGCATGGATTTCCACAATGCTCTTCCTTGTCTTCCTTGCTTTTTAATATTTTGTTATCACCTCTTAGTAAGTTTATTAGTGTTTCTATTTTTACCCCATATATCTATGTAGATGACATACAGCTGGTGGCTCCCTTGGGGAAAGATCTGGAGGAGTCCTCTTTTGGGTTGATAGTTGTTTACAGATGGTAGGAGATTGGCTGAGAAAGGATGGTTTAGTTCTGAGCTCAAGTAAAACTGAACTATTGCAGATTGGGTTGGGTTTCCATCAGTTATTATCTTCATTAGATTCACAGTTGTTGTTGGTTCCAGCGGAGGAGGTAAAATCTCTAGGAGGCTGGATCCTATGCTATTTCATCTGTGGCAAAAAGAGCATATATGAATTTAAAATTGGTTAGGCAACTGAAACCTTTTTGAAGACGATGATTTGTACCTTAGTTATTATGTCTCAATTTGATTATTGCAATGCACTTTGCCTGGGACTCCCGGGTAAAGCCATTCGCAGGCTGCAGATTGTACAGAATGCTGCTGCACGTCTGATAACCAGTAATTCCCAATGAATGTTTGCTTTTACAGATGCACTGGCTTTCTAATGCTTTGCGTTTCAATTTAAATGCTTGGTTTTAGCATTTAAGATTTTGAAAGGTAATTGTCCATCTCATCTTAGGGGCTGGTATAGCTGTCAGCGTGTCTTAAGAACTAATCAGTAATTTCACTTACAGCTTCCGTCAGTGAAAGCTTTTCACCATGTGTGGCTGCAAAACTGAGCCTTTTCAGCATCCATTCTGGAATTCTCTCCCTCTTCAGCTTAGGGAAGAAGATAACCTTTTGAGGTTTCGGAAAGGGTTAAAAACTTGGCTGATGTCGCTAAGGGGTTGACTGAATAGGTAGAAATGCAGAAGAGGTCTTTCAGCTACTTGGCTTCATGTTTTTACTGTCTTGTTTTGTTTATTGTATTGTTTATATTTGTATATCATTTTGGACTCATTTATTTAAAAGCGATTCCTAAATACAATAAAATGAAATAAAATGACATGATCACAAATTAAAAACAGAAGTATGCAGGCAAAAACCAGAATGGCAACTTTGAGAACCCAGACTCCGCATGCAATACAACACCGGCGCACTAGAAACAGATATGCATTTCCTCCTAGACTGAGCCGGGCCTCAGTCATCGTGGGGAGCAAGGACAGTTATGTTACATAACACCCCCTCACGAGCAAAATGACAAAGTCTCAGCAGCTCCCACAAAACATGTTATGTCAGGGTTGCTGGGCCTTTGCCGTTTTTCTTGTGGGAAGTGGGTAAAGGTCGGGGCAGGAGGGAGAGACAGCAACAGGAGGAATGCAAGCAGGGAGAAGAGAGATTCAATGCTGGTCTTGTAAGAATCATAGGGGAAGATGACAAAGCTTAAAGTGGCCTACTAGAGGAGGCCAGTATGTTAACGGATTCTGTGCACGACTGGCATAGAAATGAAGAAAGATGGGGGTAAAAGGTCTGAGAGATCAAACACAAGTCAAAAGCCTTAGTTCAGTCCCCCCATGCATTTAATTTTGTTCCAACTTTACCCTTTTCCTTTGCAGTCCCTCTCAAATCACTCACCAACTCTGAAAAGTGGAAAAGTCTGATGCCCCCACCCCAACACCTCCAAACAAAGGTCTTAGGCCATTTCAAAATTATAAAGGGGGGGGGGGACCCACATGCAAACCCCAAACTACATCCATTTCTTATGAGAAAACTGCCAAATGTGTTCGCCTCTCGTGGCCCCCTCCCCAAATCTTTGGATCTCTCACCCAGATGTTTCGATGTCTCTCCAAAGATCTGCCTCCACACCAAAGGGCCGATGCAATATCACACGCGATCAAATAGGCACCCGTATTATTTAGTGCCCATTTTCCTAACGTGCACACATCCATCGCTCCTGGGCACTCAATGCCACATTTAAATGAGCTACTGAGTTAAAAAGGACGCGCTAGGGAAGATTGTGCATCCCTGGTGCTGAAATGCATCGGGCGCCCAAGGAAGGAAAACGGGCGTTCAGATCGAGCGACTGTTTTATCCCGCCACAGATAATTTACACGCCCAATATACACTCTGTAAAAACAGCCTGGAGTGTGTAGATTGTGCATGTACATTGTGCTGCCAGAAATTATTTTTTTAATCGAGCCCTTATATTTTTCCTTAAATGTTAACCACTGCAAGCATTAGATCTTAGTATCGCAAAGATACTAATTAAGAGGACCCACAGAGAGCAATATTTTTTGCTTTTTTCATGTATCCTTGACTCACCATATGACTTAACACCAGCCCCAGAGCTGGTGTTAAATTTGCCAGGTTAAAAAGGGTGCTTCGGACGACCGTCAATTTTCTGTATCACAGGGTAATAGCTAATAGCCTCGTCTCCATGGAATTTACATGTGATGAGCGCTATTGGCTATGTACTTGTTTTGATGCACATTTTGGACACACTAATCCCCTTATTGCATCGGTGTTAGTCTAGTGAGTCCAAAACGCACATTCAACCAAGGGTAAACCTGTGCACTAGGATGGGCACACTTTACTGCATCAGCCCCAAAGTTTGATTCAGCTAGGTCTAGCTGTTCTAAAGCTATAAGGGGCGGGGACAAACACATAAAAACACAAACTACAACACGCACAGCAGTGGCGTACTAAAGGGAGGTGGAAGGGTGCGGTCCATCCCGGGTGACAGCTGGAAGGTCGGCAGCCACGAGCAGAGCCCATCGCACTAGAAGAAGGAGGCCTCTGGGTTGCAAGCGGTGGGAGAACTGGGTGGCCGCATGAGCCCCATGGGTCTGGAGCTGGCAATTGCATAGCCTTTTCCTCTTCCTGCCCCTTGCGGCCCGGAAGAGGAAGTGATGGGTCCGTGCAGGCGGGAAAAAGGAAAGGTCATGCAGTCGTGGCCCGAAGCAGGAGGAAGAGCAATAATGCTGCCCCCACACTCCCCACCGCAGATGCAGGAAGTAGAGCTGCACCAGCCCCCCCCCCCCGTGCCGCCTCAAGAAAAATGAAGAGTCTCCGTCTGTCGCGGGGGCTGAAGGAGGAAACTGCTGCTGTGCTTCTGATGGGGAGCGGGGTAGGAAGTGAGAGAGTATGTTTGTGTCTATGTGTGTGTTAGAGTATGCATATGTGTGTGTGTATGGGAGTGAGAAATGGAGGGAGCCTGTGTGCAGGGGTGTGTGAAAGTGCGTGCAAGAGAGAGAGAGTGCCTGTGTGAGGCAGAGAGGAACTGAAGATCACTGGGGGGGGGGGGGGGGGGGGGGGGGCAGGAGGGATGGAGAAGTGAATCTGGGGGGGCGGGGAGTGCCAAAGGAAGTATCCACCCCGAGTGCCAAATATTTTAGGAACGCCACTGACGCACAGACATTTTACCATCCAATATGCCTCTCTATTCTATTGAAACAAGGCTGAAAAGGAAGAAAGAACTGAATTTCAGCAGAAAATCTTTGCTGAGCCCTTTGAATAAAGGACAACTTGACATTTTGCTTTCTTCTTGCCCTTCTGTACACATCCTATAAGCCCCACCATCCACCTTGTGTTGACACTGTGTAGAAACATATTGTTGCGCCAGGAGGTGGACCTTTGGCCTGGTGCAGGATTGGTAGGCTCCCTGGTCAGACCCAGAGAGCGCCTGCCACTAGGAGGTGGAGCACAGGAGGAGACAGAGGCTAGCTGGAGCTTCACCAGTAGCAACCCAGGGTTCCCTTAGGTTCAGCCCTTGGTTACCCGGGCCGCCTGGTCTTAGGTGGGCCTTGCAGGATCTCCGAGAGATGAAGTTCAGGGGTGTGCCCACCACGAACAAGGGTGCGCGATCGATGTTTAGGTTAGGAAGTCCGGGAGCCAGAGAAGGCCAGAACAGAGTCTTTGAATGTGGAGCGAGGATCAAGGCCAGAGTCAAGGATAGCATAGTCAGCCAAAGCAGGGGTCAATACTAGTGGTCAGTCCGTGGATAGTCAATCAGGCAAAGGTCGTTCCAGGCGGCTGTCAGATGTGGTCAGTGGTCAGGCAGAGGTCGGTTCCACGCAGCGTGCAGATGTGGTCAGTGGACAGGCAGAGGTCAGTTCCAGGCAGCATACAGACGTGGTCGAAGAAACAGGCAAAGGTCAAATCCAGGCAGCGGTCAAACGTGGTCAAGTAAAAGGCAGAGGTCAGTACCGAGAAGACAGTCCGAATGGTACTACCTGGGGAGACGAAAGAACAAGAGGACGCTGGAACAGGAGAATGCTGGAACAAGACACCTGAACAAGATACTGGAACGCAGGAAGGCAAACTTGCTATCATAACGTGATCGACCCGATTGCCAAGGTGAGGTCCTGGGAGACAAGGCCTCGCTTATATACTAGGCAGGGATGATATCATCACTGAGCGACCCGGCCGGGTTTCCCGCGCTTGGCCCTTTAAATTGAAGGAGGACAGCCGCACATGCACGCCTAGGGGCAGGGCTGAGGAGACGCTGGATGCGGAGCCCCGGCGGGAGCTCCGATGTGAGGCCTGCGATGTTGCCCGTGTTGGAGCGGGCCGAGGAGAGTGACGGGGACGGCCGGGACCAGCAGCGGAAGGGAGATCTGAGCTTGTGGATGGTTGGGAGAGGTGAGCAGGCCCAGCCGTGGAGCGTACGCATCCGAGAAGCGCAACAGTACCCCCCCTTCTAGGCCTCCTCCTTACCGGCCTTGGTTTGTCAGGGCGGTCTCTGTGGAAGCCCTAGAGGAGTTGTTTGTCATAGATGTGGTGGGAGGGCTACCACGAGTTCTCCTCAGGCCCGAAGCCCTCCCACGACAGGAGATACTCCCAATGGCTGTGTCTTTTCCGGACATCTAAGACTTCTCGTACCTGTAGTGTCTCTTCTGGTTCTGCAGAAACGTGTGGTGGAGGAGGAGGAGCCTTACAAGAAGGCCATGAGAGTACTAGGGATTTCAATAAAGAAACACGAAAGGTATTGTGGATACCCATTGACCTTGTAAGCTGGAGTTTGTACATTACCGCTCCGACACGGCGGAGGACTGGGAATGGGCCGATGAACGTAGGTGCCAGTCACTGAGAGGGTAATCGCAATTTGATATGATTGGTGCTCAACCATACTTTTTGGCCTGATCGGAAGAGTGGAGCCAACTGTTGATGGGTATCAGCAACCCTTTTTGAATGCTAGGCCTGGACTAGACGTTCCTTGACTTGGTTCCATACGAGTCCGATGGCTTGTGCCGTGAACTGAGCCGCTGGCGAAGGCACGGAGAGAGACACTGGCAGAGGCAAGCGTGGTTAGCGGCCAAACACCACGGAGATCGGAGTGACATAGGTGGCAGCAGCAATGTGCGTGTTGTATGACAACTCGACCCAGGGTAACAGATCGGCCCAGTTATCCTGCTGGTCGTTTGCGTAAGACCATAGGAAGGTCTTCAGCGTACGGTTGATTCTCTCCGCTTGGCCATTTGCCTGAGGGTGGTAGGCCGATGTGAAGTTCAGAGTGATATTGAACTTCTTGCACAGTGATCACCAGTACTTGGTGGCAAATTGCAGCCCTCGGTCCAAAATTATTTCCTTGGGCAGGCCATGCAAGTGGAAGACATGTTTCAGGAACAAATTGGCGAGTTCTGGAGCTGATGGAAGGCTCCGCAGAGGGATAAAGTGGCCCATCTTAGAGAAGCGGTCAATGATGACCCAGATGACGGTGTTATCTTGAGACGGAGGAAGGTCGGTAATAAAATCAGTTGATATGCTCGACCAGGGTTCGATGAGTGCTGGGAGCAGTTGGAGAAGTCTCCATGGTCGACCAGTTGGGGGCTTCTGTTGAGCACAGATAGGACAAGAGTCAACATAGTTGTGTGAATCTTTCACCATACTGGGCCACCAATAAAACCTCCTCAACATCTCAAGGGTTCTGGTTCGGCCAGGATGTACGGCTAACTTTGAGTCATGGGCCCAGCGGAGTACATGCTCACGAAGTCGGCGTGAGATGACCATTTTTCTGGCGGGTACCGTGGTGGTAACCGCGAGAGAGACACAGGCCGGATCGATATAGAAACATAGAAACATAGAAACATAGAAATGACGGCAGAAGAAGACCGAATGGCCCATCCAGTCTGCCCAGCAAGCTTCACACATTTTTTCTCTCATACTTATCTGTTTCTCTTAGCTCTTTGTTCTATTCCCCTTCCACCCCCACCATTAATGTAGAGAGCAGTGATGGAGCTGCATCCAAGTGAAATATCTAGCTTGATTAGTTAGGGGTAGTAGGGGTAGTAACCGCCGCGATAAGCAAGCTACACCCATGCTTATTTGTTTTACCTAGACTATGTTGTACAGCCCTTGTTGGTTGTTTTTTCTTCTCCCCTGCCGTTGAAGCAGGGAGCTATGCTGGATATGCGTGAAGTATCAGTTTTTTTCTCCCCTGTCGTTGAAGCAGAGAGCCATGCTGGATATGCATTGAAAGTGAAGTGAAGTATCATGCACATTTGGTTTGGGGTAGTAACCGCCGTAACAAGCCAGCTACTCCTCGCTTTGTGATTGCGAATCCTTTTTTTCTTCACCCCTGTCGTTGAAGCTATGCAGGATATGCGTGAAGCATCAGTTTTGGTTTTTTTTTGTTTTTTTTGTTTTTTCCCCTGCTGTTGAAGCAGAGAGCTATGCTGGAAATGCGTGATGTATCAGTCATTCTCCCATGCCGTTGAAGCAGAGAGCCATGCTGGATATGCATGGAAAGTGAAGTATCAGGCACATTTGGTTTGGAGTAGTAACCGCCGTAACAAGCCAGCTACTCCCCGCTTTGTGAGTGTGAACCCTTTTTCTTCTCCCTTGCCGTTGAAGCAGAGAGCTCTGCTGGATGTGTGAAGTATCAGTTATTCTTCTCCCCTGTTGTTGAAGCAGAGAGCTATGCTGTATATGCATTGAAAGTGAAGTATCAGGCATATTTGGTTTGGGGTAGTAACCGCCGTAACAAGCCAGCTACTCCCCTCTTTGTGAGTGCAAATCCTTTTTTCCATTTCCTCTTGCTGTTGAAGCTTAGAGCGATGTTGGAGTCACAGTAAGCATGTGTATGTTTATTGAATAAGGGTATTGTGTCCAGGCAGTAGCCATCATTCTGGCGAGTCACCCACTCTTCACATATCCCAAGATAATGTGTCTTGGGATGTCTGGTGTGTCCTCTGGTTCGAGGGAGCATGAGAGCGCATCTGTGCAGAGGTTCTTCGATGCTAGCCAATAGCGCAGCTCGAAATTGAATCGTTCAAAGAACAACGCCCATCGGGCTTGTCTTGGGTTCAATAGTTGTGCTTCTTTGAGATGTTCAAGATTTTTATGATCTGTGAATATGGTAAACTTGTGTTGTTCTCCTTCCAGCCATGGGTGCCACTCTTGGAGTGCTAGCTTGATGGCTAAAAGTTCACGGTCTCCAATCGTGTAATTTTGCTCTGCGGGTGAGAATTTATGAGATTAGAAGGAGCATGGTACCAATGTACCTTTGGAGGAGTACTGACTCAACACCGCCCCAGCTCCGATGGCGGATGCATCGACCTCAACGACGAATGGGCGGTTTGGGTCTGGATGTCGCAGACAGGGACCGGAACAGAAAGCCTCTTTTAATGCGAGGAATGCAGCTTGAGCCTTGGGACTCCAAACCCGGAGATTGGTTCCTTTTCTAGTCATAGCAGTGAGTGGAGCAGCTAAAGTGGAGTAGTTAGCAATAAAGCTTCTGTAATAATTCTTGAATCCGAGAAATCTTTGTAAGGCGCGGAGGCCTACTGGCTGGGGCCAGTCGCGAATCCCTTGAAGCTTTTCTGGATCCATAGTAAATCCTCGATCGGAGATGATATATCGCAGGAAGGGCAGTCGGTTCTGTTCAAAGATGCACTTTTCCAGCTTTGCGTAGAGAATTCCCGGCAGGGGTCCCGAGCTTGGGCGCTACAGTCACTGGCCCCCAACATTTACTTCCAGTCTCTCTCACCATGGCGAAGGACGCCACCACTGCTCTTATTGATACTGGAGCAAGTGGCAGCTTCATCATGGACGACATCGTCAACCTCTTGAAAATTCCCCTGCAGCCCCTAGAGGTGCCTCTCCGCATCGCATCAATCCAAGGGGGACATTTCCCTGGATGCATCACGCATTGCACGGTGGCCTTCCGCCTCACCGTGGGAACCCTCCATGAAGAAGAAATATCCTTGTACGTCTTGAAACATTCCACACACCCAGTCATCCTAGGACTTCCCTGGCTCCAGGTACATGGACCCCAATTTGACTGGCAATCCCTCCAGCTGGTTCAGTGGGGCCCTCAATGCCAGAAACACTGCTTGAAACAAGTGTCCCCAGCAGCTACCGTCTTGAAGACTACAACTCTTTCTGGCCTACCTGTTCAGTACTCTGATTTTGAGAACGTCTTCTCAAAGCACTCTGAAAGTTTAATTGCCCTATCGAGCTCCTGCTGGGCACCACACCTCCCAAAGGCAGAACCTATCCACTCACTTCCTGAGACTCAAGCGATGTCCGAGTATATCAAAGAGAACCTAGAGAAAGGCTTCATCAGGCCTTCCGCCTCTCCGGCAGGAGCGGGCTTCTTCGTCAAAAAGAAGGACGGAGGATTACGCCCATGTATCGACTATCGTGGGCTTAACGCCATCACCCGCAAGGATCGCTATCCATTGCCCCTCATCAGTGAGTTGTTTGATCGCCTGCAAGGGGCCCATATCTTCACGAAGCTGGATCTACGAGGGGCATACAATCTCATACGCATCCAGCCTGAGGACATTTGGAAGACCGCTTTTAACACCAGGGATGGCCACTACGAGTACATAGTGATGCCTTTTGGCTTTGTAATGCCCCTGCGGTCTTTCAATACTTGATGAATGAGATCCTCCGAGACCTACTATATTCATTTGTAGTTGTATATCTAGATGACATCTTGATCTTCTCAAAGGACCTGAAGACCCATCGCACTCACTCTCTCTGAGGCATTGAAGAACTGTCCTGACGTGAGTGCGGGACAAATGGCTTCTTAGTAAGTGTGTTCTAAGGACAGTGACATCTAGTGGCCAGACCGGGAGGGTCTGCCACACTATGAAGGAAATATTTCCTTGTTACTCTTGAGTTGACCCTGTTTGAAATTCATAACATATCCACTTAGTGTAGAATGAACTTTCCACTGAAAAATGTTTGCTTCCTGTGCATTATGATAGAGACACTGAAATCTCAAAACGTATAAATATCACCTCCACACTTTTCCAATTAGGATACATAAAATAAAACCAAGTGCCGGGGAATTTCAAATCCTTGCACCAGTTAGTGGGTTCTGAAAAGCAGATCAGATGGTGTGGTTGCTGGGCTCCACTGAACACAGAAATGTCTGTCCTCTGTGGATGAACTGACAACCCTCTAAGTCAGGGGTCAGGAACCTTTTTGGCTGAGAGAGCCATAAACGCCACATATTTTAAAATGTAATTCCATGAGAGCCATACAATATGTTTAAAACTAAATACAAGTAAATGTGTGCATTTTATGTAAGATCACACTTTTAAAGTACAATAAGTCTCTGAAAATATTACACCAGGCCTTAAGACACCAATACATCTCCTATTAGGAAAACGGACCAAGTCAGGCTGCTATAGAGTCCTACACAGAAACTACACGCCAGCAGAAAACCTCACCTGAATCACGTGCTGTCCCTCACCTAACATAGAATAAAGAGACCAAAACGCATAACAAGAAGCATGCAGACAAAAACTGAATTGGAAACTGCAACAAGCCAGAGTCTCTGTATGCAGTGTAACAAAGGAAAAAAGAAACATCACACATCCTTATAAAACAAATCAAGAAATATAAAATCATCAGCAGTAAAACTGTACTAACAAAAAGAACATATTTCGAAACAGCTGATGAGTGGAATATCCAATAATTAAAAACTCATATAAAACATTTCCAGATACCAACAAAATATTTCAAAATAGCAGACACAAAGATCCAGTAATGAAAAATAATAAGGATACAAAAATTTTTTTGCTCTGCATACCTGGGAACGTTTGATATCCAGGTGTCCTGAGATTGTTCTGAATTAGCAGGAGGTGGGGTGGTTTGCTTGGAACTTTCTCCTCTCTCAGTCACATACCAGCGCTCTCTCTCACACTGGCTCTCAATGACACACCTATACACACATGCTCTCAGTCACTCACATATACAAATGTTTTTTCTCTCTCACTTATATAGGCTCTTAATTACACATTTACACACATGCTGTCTATCTTTTCACGCTTACACACACACAGGCTTTCAATCACATAAATACATGCTGTCTTTTTCTCTCACACACAGACTCTCATTCACATGCTTACAAACATGTCCTCTCTTTCTCTCATTTACACACAGGCTCTCAATCACATACTCACATGCTCCCTCACCTAAATCAGCTCTCAATCACACACATACACACATGGTCTCTCTCTCTCATTTAAACACAGGCTCTCAATCACATACTCACATGCTCCATCACCTAAACCAGCTCTCAATCACACACAGACACACATGATCTCTCTCTTACTTATACACACAGGCTCTTAATCATACATACACATGATCTCTCTCACACACAAAGGATCTCAATCATACACACATACTCTTTCAAACAAACAGGTTTTCAATTACAAACTTACACATACAGGTTCCCAATGGTAAACTTACATTCATGCTCTCTCTCTCACAGGCAGGATCTCAATCACAGACATACTCTCTTTCACATATACAGGCTCTCAATCAATCATTCACATACATGCAATCTCTCACTCACACACACAGGATCTCAAACACACATGCTTGCTCGCTCATTCACTCTCCCCCCCCCCCCCCGGGAACTCGCGGCAGCAGCAGCCACCTCCCAACGCTAACCTCCTTCATTTTCAGCCCTCGCGGAGGCGAAGGCGGAGTCCCATCGGCCGCGGTTGAAGATTTTCATTTTCCTCCGAGCCGCGCTGCAGTCTTCTTCCCGCGCAGGCACCCGATGCTCTCCACTTCCTCTTCCGGGCCGCGGGAAGAAGAGAGCACCGGCGTGCTCTCCTCTTCCCGCGGCCCGGAAGAGGAAGTGGAGAGCATCGGGTGCCTGCGCGATGACTCCAGCGCTGGCACCCGGCTGACACCCGATGACTCCCGCGCAGGCACCCGGATGACTCCAGTCGGCGCGGGAAGAAGAGACCACACTAGCGTGGTCTCTTCTTCCGCGCAGGCACCCGATGCTCACCACTTCCTCTTCCGGGCCACGGGGGGGGGGGAGGGGGGGGGAGGAGAAGAGAGCACGCCGGTGCCGCTGTCTCCAGCTGTCCTGCCGCGTTCCGCCCGGGCTGACAGCATTTTAAGCCCGGGCGGCGGAGGACCGGGGAGCAGCTGGGTCAGCGGGGAACCGCGAAGTATGGCGACACTTGTCTGCGAGCCAGATGCAGCCCTCAAAAGAGCCATATCTGGCTCGCGAGCCATGGGTTCCCGACCCCTGCTCTAAGTAATTAGCCTTTTCTGCCCTGGAACAGTTCACTCGCAGTGAACTTCAACCTTTGGTGAACCCAAACCAGGGAAAATAGTTCACTCCACACCTTGGATTGGTGGTTCCAGTATTGCCAAAGTTTATTAAATACAAAAATAAGTTGTCTTATACCATGTCAATTCTCCACAGGCTTCTTCAGTAAAAATAAGCAGTCAGTAAGAAAAAAAACAAAAATCCTTAGCAGCACAACAAACTCTTCTGCACAGGAAATTAATTCCTGGCAAAATCCAGCATAGATAATCAGTAACAAGATCAGTCATTTACTAAGTTCTTGCAAGTAAAATAATTAATGAGACTTCCAAAGAGAGATTGCTCTCTCTGGTGTTGTCCCTATGATTCCTCCCGGGGCTTCTCCCAAATAAGAAAGCTAAAGCCTGAGGGGTGGAGTTTTAGACTGACTCTCTGGAAAATTGGTGTTGCCTCCATCCATATGTGTGCATGTTATAAAATCAGCTGTATGTGAGTACATGTGCGCACCATTTTATATGGACACATGCACATGCGTGCAAATGCCGCCACTAGTGCATAAGTGGGAGCATTTTGCTAGGAATACAGGCTGACACAAATATCTGTTTCCCCAGTTCGTTGCCAGTTCGACCTGGTAAAGGATAAGACTTCCTAATCCCCACTAGCTTAATAGCCTCCCTTTTACCCTATTAGTCCCGACCCTTCAAACCTTGCTGACTGGCCCTGATTTTTTTATTTTAAAACTTACAAAACATCTATAGCAGAAGAAAGTTAGGAGGTAGGGGACCCTGGGGTGTGCTTGTGCACATAAATACTCACGTGCACACTTCAGGTTACAGACCCAGAACGCACTTGCCCCGCCCAGATTCTGCCAATGCCCTGCTCCTTTTATGACTTCCCGATTTGTGCGCATACTGGGAAATACACACATACTCAGGTGCCTCTTAAAATCTGCACAGTGCACGCTGGCCCGAGATACTTGTGTATCTCTTAGCTTTGGCGCATGTAGGGCTTTTAAAATCAACCTGTTAGGTTCTTGGGTTCATTTCCATGTGTGTACTTTTAGCCACATTTAGGGAGGTGTTCCTGGGGGCATGTTTCGGGAGGCATCACAAAATAATACACGAAGACTGTATTTTCAAGACTACATGTGTCATTTCCTTACAAAATCTACCCGCAGAAAAACCAGGTGCAAAAATGCAGCGCGTTTCAAAGTGAAAGTATGTGCATACTTTCTCTTTGAAACTTGAAGCAAAATCTGTAGGGAAAAAGTGCCCATGCTCTCTGTCCCAGTTTGAAAATTGCCCTCTTTATTGAACCATTTGAACAACTACTCAGAGAGGATGTTTCTCATGAGCTTTCAAGACCTCATAGGTCCTGTCTTCAGATGTAGGGCGACCATATAAGCTCTAGGGATGTGAATCGTTTTTTGACGATTTAAAACAATCGTCAGATATATTTTAAATCGTCAAAAATCGTTAGAGCCGCGATACAATAACAATTCCCCCGATTTATCGTCAAAAAATCGTAAATCGGGGAGGGCGGGAAAACCGGCACACCAAAACAACCCTAAAACCCACCCCGACCCTTTAAAACAAATCCCCTACCCTCCCGAACCTCCCCCAAATATTTTAAATTACCTGGGGTCCAGTGGGGGGGTCCCGGCGTGATCTCCTGCTCTCGGGCCACGGCTGCGTTAATAGAAATGGCGCCGGTGGCCCTTTGCCCTTACCATATGACAGGGCAAATGTAGACCCGTATGACATAGTAAGGGCAAAAGTAGTGCTGGCGCCATTTTGAATATTGGCAATACAGCACGAGTGCAGGAGGTCGCTCCCGGACCCCCGCTGGACTTTTGGCAAGTCTTGTGGGGGTCAGGAGGCCCCCCAAGCTGGCCAAAAGTCCCTGGGGGTCCAGCGGGGATCCGGGAGCGATCTCCTGCACTCGTGACGTCGGGTGACAGGAACCAAAATGGCGCCGGCGCTACCTTTGCCCTGTCATATGGTAAGGGCAAAGGGCCACCGGCGCCATTTCTATTAACGCAGCTGTGGCCCGAGAGCGGGAGATTGCGGGACATCGTGCCAGGACCCCCCCACTGGACCCCAGGTAATTCAAAACATTTTGGGGGGGTTCGAGAGGGTGGGGGATTTGTTTTGGTGTGTCGGTTTTCCCGCCCTCCCCCGATTTATGATTTTTTACGATTTTAAAAAAAACAAAAACATGACGATCAGATTTCCCTCCCCCCCAGCCAAAATCGATCGTTAAGACAATCGATCACACGATTCACATCCCTAATAAGCTCCATATCAAAAGAGACATGTTGAGCCTGTCCTGGTTTTGTCTTAATGCATGCATTAAGATGTAGCCCAGTAGCCCTAATAAAAGCATGATGGGTCTCCATGCATGCATTGCGAGTAAAAGGAGAACTAGGTTAGCTTCGGTGTTTAATGAAGAGAATGTTGGGGAGATACCTGTTCCGGAGAAGGTTTTCATGGGTAATGATTCAGATGTGCTAAACCAAATCACAGTAAACCTAGAAGATCTGGTAGGCCTGATTGACAAACTGAAGAGTAGTAAATCACCTGGACCGGATGGTATCCACCCCAGGGTTCTGAAGGAACTAAAAAATGAAATTTCAGATCTATTAGTAAAACTTTATAACCTATCATTAAAATCATCCATTGTACCTCAAGACTGAAGGGTGGCTAATGTAACCCCAATATTTAAAAAGGGCTCCATGGGCAATCTGGAAAACTACAGACCAGTTAGCCTGACTTGTTCCAGGAAAAATAGTGGAATGTGTTCTAAATATCAAAATCATAGAACATATAGAAAGGCATGGTTTAATGGAACAAGTCAGCATGGCTTTACCCAAGGTAAGTCTTGCCTCACAAATCTGATTTACTTTTTTGAAAGATTTAATAAATATGTAGATAAAGGTGAACCGGTAGATATAGAGTATTTGGATTTTCAGAAGGCATTTGACAAAGTTCCTCATGAGAGGCTTCTAGGAAAAGTAAAAAGTCATGGGATAGGTGGTGATGTCTTAGTGGATTACAAACTGGTTAAAAGACAGGAAACAGAGAGTAGGATTAAATGGACAATTTTCTCAGTGGAGGGGGGGGGGGGGGGGGTAGTGGAGTGCCTCAGGGATCTGTATTGGGACCCGTGCTTTTCAATATATTTATAAATGATCTGGAAAGAAATACGACAAGTGAGGTAATCACATTTGCAGATGATACAAAATTATTCAGAGTATTTAAATCACAAGCGGATTGTGATAAATTGCAGAAGGACTTTGTGAGACTGGAAAATTGGGCATCCAAATGGCAGATGAAATTTAATATGGATAAGTGCAAGGTGATGCATATAGGGAAAAATAACCCATGCTATATAGTTACAACGTTCCATATTAGGAGCTACCACCCAGGAAAGAGATCTAGGCATCATAGTGTATAATACATTGAAATCGTCGGCTCAGTGTGCTGCGGCAGTCAAAAAAGCAAACAGAATGATAGGAATTATTAGGAAGGGACTGGTGAATAAAATGGAAAATGTCATAATGCCTCTGTATCGCTCCATGGTGAGACTGCACCTTGAGTACTGTGTACAATTCTGCATCTCAAAAATGATATAGTTGCGACCAAAATGATAAAGGGGATGGAACAGCTCCCCTATGAGGAAAGACTAAAGAGGTTAGGACTGTTCAGCTTGGAGAAGAGATGACTGAGGGGGGATATGATAGAGGTGTTTAAAACCACGAGAGGTCTACAACGGGTAAATGTGAATCGTTTATTTACTATTTTGGAAAATAGAAGGACTAGGGGGCACTCCATGAAGTTAGCATGTAGCACATTTAAAACTAATCGGATAAATTCTTTTTCACTCAATGCACAATTAAATTCTGGAATTTGTTGCCAGAGGATGTGGTTAGTGCAGTTAGTGTAGCTGGGTTTAAAAAAGGACTGGATAAGTTCTTGGACGAGAAGTCCATTACCTGCTATTAATTAAGTTGACTTAGAAATAGCCACTGCTAGACTTGGTTTTTGGGTACTTGCCAGGTTCTTATGGCCTGGATTGGCCACTGTTGGAAACAGGATGCTGGGCTTGATGGACCCTTGGTCTTACCCAGTATGGCATGTTCTTATGTTCTAATATGGTCTCATTCAGACCTCAAAATCATTGTACCTGATAGATTTACTAAGTGTTTTTCCCACAGACACAAAATGGGAGAAAAGCCTTAATGAATCTGGCCCATTGTTTGCTGGAGAATGAAGCTTTCAAGTATTGCCTCCCCCACAACATTTCCAGGTTGTATTTTCTCTTCTAAGGCACAAAGAAATGCCAGTGCAGAACGTATGTAAGTAAATGATTACCGATTTCCTTCCTCATGGTTTCTTTCACCGCAGAATGTCAATGCTGTTTTCTGCTCATTCAGATATGGACGAATCTAGACCTATTCATCCGGTGAATATCCTAATAGAATTGGTGGCATGTTCTGGATAAACACATTCTACAGAAGAGAGCAGAAATCATCCAGTAGCTTGTTATAGCAAGCCAATAAATGCATCCTTTTCTTGTGAACAAATATCTTCCAGAATATTTTACATTTATTGTAAAAAAAACACTTGCATATAGATTATGTAGCATGTATTGAACTGTATGCTGACTTTATTTTGCAAGATTAAGCACATATTCTCAAAGAGTTCAGAAGCTATAGTCCATGTAAGCATCAGTTCTACAAAACAAATATGTAGTTGTTCTAATTTAAAAGCATAAAAAGATAGTATCTGGTCTTTTAAATTACTGGTGGTTATTTTGTATTAGAATATATTGGCCATTGATTTATCATAGTCTATAAATGAAGTGGAACATTTACTGATCTGTTTTCAGATGGTGTTAAGCATGCTGGTAAGATTCATTACCGTGGCCCTTCCTGATGAAAAGGAAATGGTCCGAAAAAGTACATTATGATCTTTGGGTGTTTTATATAAAAATAAAAAAAAGATGTGATATGAGGAGATGACAAGGGTGACAAGTGAGGCTATTGCTATTACTTTATTCATGGGGGGGAGGGTGCCAATGTAATAAGCTGTGCTGACTTAACCGCAGGTTTAATGCCCATTTTAGCATGGATTTTTCAGCGCTAAACTAATCCCAGAATGTAATAGGAGTTTTAGTGCTGGAAAAACCCACGCTATAAAACCTGTGGCAAGGTTAGCGCGTCTCATGCAAATTACAGGGTAATAAGACTTATAAGCTATTACCCTGCAATGCCAGGTAGTCTTGTGTGACTACTTTTATCACAGGAAATGTAACTCCTTGTCAAAGGCAGGAGTTCAACCCGCAGTAAAGTAGAGAGCACCCCAGTGAGCAGATTGTAGCATGACTGGCAGAGCTGGCAAGTCCTCTCTCCCTCCCCAAAAATGCAGAAATCCCCCTCTAACCTTAAACAAAGTGGTCTGGATCCAGGGTCCATCCCTCCCTTTCTTTCTCGCATTCCCACCTCTAGAAACCCCCCCTTCACCCTGACACAATATTAATGTATTCATTCTTTCATTGCACTGAGAGGCTGGTGGCTGAAAGGAATCAGTAAGATTTTGCTTGGGACATTGTCTTTTTTAAAAGTATTGGGGCAAAGTTAACTATTTGGGAATATTATTTAGTGTGTTTGTCCTTTTAATAGTCAGTAAGGCAACGAATAAATAGAAGTTAGACTGTATTTTTAAATAGTCAGTCAGTAAGGCAGCTAGTAAGCAGTAGTTAGTGAGTTTATTTTTAAAAGTCTGTAAGGCAGCTAGTAAGCAGAAGATAGAGTGTTTATATATTAAAAACAAAAACAAAAAGAAAAAAGTAGCCAGAAGCTAGAAATAAGCTAGGAGGTTGAAAAGTTCAGTCCAGTTACTCACCTTGGAAAGGTGTTGAGGCAGTGTGACTTGGTTTGAATAGGTACCAACATTGTTAATCAAGAGAGCAGTGAGTCACTCTGGCTGACTAACTGAAGTTAGACTGTATTTCTCAACCCACCCCTAGCTCATTCTTTAATTTATAAAAAAAAAAAAAGCCATCCTTTTAACTTCACGTCACAAATTCCCCACACCTTAATGAGAATTTGATCATTCCCCTGTAGGCCACTACTAGACATATAGTGAATTCACTAATACTTTTAAAGGACATTAATTAGACACATTCCTACTCCCATAGCAACCTAAAACTTAAGTAAGAACTGAACAAATTTGAGATGAAGGCAGCAGTCCAGCAGCAAGAGGGGGGCTTCCCAGTCTTTTGCATCGAGTGTCACATGTATGATTTTTTAATCGCCGGTGAGAAATTGTACATGTGCATGCGATGCAAATAGCTCCTGGCTCTCAGAGAACGAGTCCGATCTCTGGAGGCTAGAGTGGCAGACTTGGAGGAACTGAGGCAGACAGAGAGGTATATAGAGACCTTCAGGGACATAGTAGCCAAGTCCCAACTTCAGACTGGCAGCCCTGGTGCTGCCTTGGAGGAAGAAGGTCTCATGATTGGAGAGCATCAACCTGGTGCAGCAGGAAAGGATCCTGTAGCAAGGCCCTGCTCTCCAGGTGATGCATTGTTCTTTCACACTGAGGATATCTCCCCAAGGCTTAGTGCCCAGGAGGGAAGGGTTAGGTCGGCCGTCATGGTGATTCGATTATTAGGAATGTAGACAGCTGGGTGGCTGGTGGGCATGAGGATTGCCTGGTAACATGCCTACCTGGTGCGAAGGTGGCGGACCTCACGCGTCAACCAGATAGGATTTTAGACAGTGCTGGGGAGGAGCCGGCTGTCGTGGTACATATGGGCACTAACGACATAGGAAAATGTGGGAGGAAGGTTCTGGAAGCCAAATTTAGGCTCTTAGGTAGAAAGGTTAAATCCAGATCTTCCAGGATAGCATACTCTGAAATGCTCCCTGTTCCATGTGCAGGTCACCAGAGGCAGGCAGAGCTCTAGAGTCTCAATGCGTGGAATGGACGATGGTGCAAGGAAGAGGGATTCAGTTTTGTTAGGAACTGGGGAACCTTTTGGGGAAGGGGGAGTCTCTTCCGAAGGAATGGGCTCCACCTTAACCAGAGTGGAACCAGACTGCTGGTACTAACCTTTAAAAAGTAGATAGAGCAGTTTTTAAACTAGAACAAAGGGGAAAGTCAGTCGCTCAGCAGCACATGGTTCAGAGAGAGGTATCTTCAAGGGATACTAATGATGCATTAGAATTAGGGCAACCCGACAGTGAGGTTCCAATAATAAGAAAAGTAGTCCAAGTGCCTGTAACTAAAAACTCACTTGAGCTAAAAAATTCTAACTTATCCCTATCAATTAAAAAGCAGAATGAAAATACAAACAAAAAACAAACTTTGAAATGTTTGTATGCTAATGCCAGAAGACTAAGAAGTAAGATGGGAGAATTAGAATGTATAGCAGTGAATGATGACATAGACTTAATTGGCATCTCAGAGACATGGTGGAAGGACAACCAATGGAACAGTGCTATAACGGGGTACAAATTATATCGCAATGACAGAGGAGCACCTGGGAGGTGGTGTGGCGCTTTATGTCCAAGATGGCATAGAGTCCAACAGGATAAACATCCTGCATGAGACTAAATGCACAATTGAATCTTTATGGGTAGAAATCCCTTGTGTGTCGGGGAAGATTATAGTGATAGGAGTATACTACCATCCACCTGGTCAAAATGGTGAGACTGACAGTGAAATGCTAAGAGAAATTAGGGAAGCTAAGCATGTCCGCAGTCTCGGCGTCATAATTGACAACCATTTTTCATTAAAGAAATTCATCTCGGCCACTATCAAAAAATGGTTTTTTCAAACTTCACACACTAAAAAGAATTAAACCTCTCCTACATCCACAGGACTTCCGGACTGTGTTGCAAGCTACCATACTGCCGAAACTTGACTATTGTAACGCTTTACTCCTAGGTCTCCCTAAAAACTCTATTCAACCTTTACAGATGCTACAGAACGCTGCAGCACGATTAATCACTAATACCCGCTACCATGATCACATTACACCTGCTCTCATGTTCCTGCATTGGCTTCCTGTAGCATCCAGAATTATCTTTAAAGTTCTCTCCCTTATTCATAAGTCGGTCCATCATCAAGAAATGCAATGGTTCTCGGAGCATTTAGTTTTTCGTACCTCTAAGAGACCAATAAGAAATATCCATCAAGCTAAACTTACATCTGCGCCAATGAAACATGTCAAACACGTTACCACAAGAGACCGCGCTTTCTCCATAGCTGGAATTAACTTATGGAACAAGATGCCCACTGACCTGCGACAGGAACACTGCCATAAAAAATTCAAGCAAGGACTCAAAACGTGGTTGTTTGAACAAGCGTTCACACTATGATATCCGATTAAACCGAAATGCTATTTAATATCCTACCCCATTTAACTCTCTGCTTCTTGGCCCTACGACCCTATATATATATATATATTTTTTTTTCCCCTAATTTTAATCCTTCCCCCATTCTCCCGCCCTATCACTGATTATGATCTTTCAATTAGTTTTAAAATAATAGAATATGCATTTGGTTCAATTTAGTTCCTGTGGTTACAATCAGCTCTATTTTTGACTAAGGTATTGTGTTGGTTCGTAAATGATTTTTAGATACATACGATATCACTATTGTATATAAAACATTATATTAATTTATGGTTTACTGTCCGTTCTGCCTGTTATCTTACATACCTGTTATCTGTAAAGCCTGTTGCTAATTATTGTTTATTGTAAACCGCGGTGATGTATTTTTTTACGTACTGCGGTATATAAAAATCCCTAAATAAATAAATAAATAAAATAAATAAAGCTAGCCAAATTGGTAGTGCGGTAATAATGGGAGACTTCAATTACCCCAATATTGACTGGGTAAATGTATCATCGGTACATGCTAGAGATATAAAGTTCCTGGATGGAATAAATGACATTTTTATGGAGCAATTGGTTCAGGAACCGAAAAGACAGGGGGCAATTTTAGATCTAATTCTCAGTGGAGCACAGGATTTAGTGAGAGAGGTAACGGTGGTGGGGCCGCTTGGCAATAGTGGTCACGTTATGATCAAATTTGAATTGTCTGGAAGGGGGACAATAAGCAAATCCATAACTCTCATGCTAAATTTTCAAAAGAGAAACTTTGATAAAATGAAAAAAATTGTTAGAAAAAAACTGAAAGGAACAGCCACAAAGGTAAAAAGTGTTCAAGATGCGTGGTCATTGTTAAAAAATACCATCCTAGAAGCACAGTCCAGATGTATTCCACACATTAAAAAAGGTTGAAAGAAGGCAAAATAATTACCGGCATGGTTAAAAGGGGAGGTGAAAGAAGCTATTTTAGCCATAAGATCTTCATTCAAAAATTGGAAGAAGGATCCAACAGAAGAAAATAGGATAATGCATAAGCGTTGGCAAGTTAAATATAAGACATTGATAAGACAGGCTAAGAGAGAATTTGAAAAGAAGTTAGCCGTAGAGGCAAAAACTCACAGTAAAAACTTTTTAAAATGTATCCGAAGCAGAAAGCCTGTGAGGGAGACAGTTGGACCGTTAGATGATTGAGGGGTTAAAGGGGCAGTCTCCTTATATGGGTCAGGCACAGGGAAGTATATAAGGAGACAGCCCACAGTCATTTCTCAACTTGGCAACTTCGTTGTACGAGTCTGCTTGCTTCGGTGAGTCTTCCGAATTCGAGTTCCTGATTCTTGGTTCCTGCTTCTTCTCGGTGATTCCTCGGTGTGTGACTTCGGCCTGGCTAGCGATGATTCCTCGGTGTGTGACTTCGGACTGGCAAGCGGTGATCCTTCGGTGTGTGACTTCGGACTGGCAAGCGGCGATCCTCTGGTACTCGACCTCGGACTTCTCCTGGACCATCCTCCAACGGCCCACCTAAGTCCCAGCGGCCCGGGTCCCTACGGGCTCCTCCTGGGGAGACCACGGGCTTCCAGTGGCAAAGATCCAGTTGGCCCTTGCACCGTCCTCACTCCTCTTCAACCTCTCAAAGGTCCACCTAAGTCCAGTGGCCCGGGTCCCTACAGGCTCCTCCTGGGGGACCGTGGGTCTCCAGTGGCAAAGATCCAACTGCTTCTTGCTCCGACTTCATGCCTCGGCGTCCTCTCAGCATCCATCTGAGTCTCCTATAGCGAGGATCCAGCCAGTTCCAACTTCTGTTCCGCCTCGCCACCTGACGGGCGAACCTACGGAGCCATCTCCCAAGGTAGTACCAACCTCCCCGTTGGTCCAAGGGTTCACGAACCTCCTGATCATAACAGATTGCCAAGTTCATGACCCGGCGGAGGCGTCTACCCGCCAGGCCATTCCTGGAATGGCCCAACGTATGATGGACCAGCAAAAAACCCTTGATGCCCTTGTCTCCGCAGTGGAGAGCCTGAATCAACGCTTCGAGGCGTTGGGACCCATGAACCCCACCTTGCCAACCCCGTCCGTGGCTTCCGGGGGCCGCTCAGTAATCCACCTGCCTACACCGCCACGCTTTTCTGGGGAACCTCGGGCCTCCAGGGGTTTCATTAACCAGTGCAATATGCATTTTCGTCTGCAGCCGACCCTCTTTCCTGACGACGTTACCAAGACCACCTTCATTCTCTCTCTCCTCGAAGGGAAGGCCCTGGAATGGGCTTCCCCCCAGTGGGAACGGGATGACCCCGCCCTGAGTAACTTGAGAGAGTTCTGGGAGCTCTTCCGGATGAGTTTCAGAGAGCCCACGCAGGAGGTTTCCGCCGGGCCCAAACATCTCCAACTGCATCAGGGTTCAAGGACGCTGGCCGAGTTTGCTATTGAATTCCGGACCCTCTCTTCAGAACTCGGCTGGGCCCAGACTGCCTGCGAACCATCTTCCTACAGGGACTCAGTCCCAGAATCAAGGACGAGCTTGTGGGTCGGGAGCTACCTAGGTCGTTGAACACCCTCATTGACCTGGCAGGGGGTATCGATAGGTGCCATCAAGAACGCCGCCAAGAGGCTCAGATCACCACGAAAACCTCGACTCCTTCGAGACGTCCTCGTTGCTCGCCTTCCTCCAAAGGTGAATTGGGAGCCTCTCGGACACCTGCCGAAGAACTCATGCAATTGGGCTGAGGGAAACTCTCCACGCAAGAGCACCAATGGCGAATTAGAGAAGGACTTTGCTTCTACTGTGGCGTGGCGGGCCATCAAGTAGGCGCATGCCCGGCGTGGCCGGGAAACTCCCGGGCCTAGGACCTGAAGGAGGTCTCTTCCTGGGTCTAACATCGCCTGCACCTCCACTAACCCTACCAGTGGCACTGACATCCGCGGACAGCGAATTCCACACGTTAGCCCTGGTAGACTCCAGGGCTGGGGGCAACTTTATCATGAAGTGTCTAGTGGAGCACTTGAAAATTCCACAGGTCCACGCCCAGGCTCCATTGGTTATCTCATCTATCCACGGCAAGCCCCTCCCGGGGTGAGTGACACACCTCACGGAACCCGTCCAACTGAGGGTTGGGCTTCTTCACCTCGAGCAGATGTCCTTCCACATCCTGGAACACTCCACACACCCCGTCATCCTGGGACTCCTCTGGCTCCAAAAAGATTGTCCCCAGTTCGACTGGAGAACCTTACAGTTAACCCAATGGGGGCCGACTTGTCACGACGAGTACCTCCAACCGGTACTTCCAGGTCAATGCTCGACCGCTCTTGCTAGTCCGCAAGGCCTGCCGGCCTCCTATGCTGCTTACGCGGATGGCTTTTCCAAGTGGAAGGCCAAGACACTCCTGCCTGACTGACCCTTCGACTGTGCCATTAACCTCCTTCCCGGCTCATAACCTCCTCGGGGCTGCACCTATGCTCTTTCACCCTCGGAGACTCAATCCATGTCCCAGTACATCAAAGAAAATCTGGAAAGGGGCTTCATCCGCAAGTCGACATCCCCAGCGGGGGTGGTTTCTTTTTCATTGGGAAGAGTGATGGAATGCTTCGCCCTTGCATCGACTACCAGGGGCTGAATGCCATAACGGTCAAGGACCGGTATCCCTTGCCCTAATCTCCGAGCTTTTCGATCGCCTGCAAGGCACGAAAATCTTTACCAAGTTGGACCTCCGGGGAGCGTATAATCTGATCTGTATCAAGAAAGGAGATGAATGGAAAACGGCCTTCAACACCCGAGATGGCCATTACGAATACCTCATAATGCCATTCGGGCTCTGCAATGCCCCCGCAGTGTTTCAGAACACCATGAATGAAATTTTCCGGGACCTGCTATATCGCTGTGTGGTCGTGTACCTCGACGACATCTTGATCTTCTCCAATTCCCTCACCGCTCACCGTCAGCACGTCATCCAGGTACTATGGCTAAGAGAAAACCAACTGTATGCCAAGCTCGAGAAATGCCTCTTTGGGGTATATCGTCTCCAGTGAAAGATTTTGTATAGATCCCCAGAAACTAAAGGCCATTCGAGAATGGCCTCAGCCTTCCGGGCTGAAGCCACTCCAAAGATTTTTGGGTTTCACCAATTACTATTGCTCTTTTATCTCCCATTACGCGTCCATTGTTGCACCCCTGACGGCCTTAATTCGAAAAGTCGCAGATCCCAAGAACTGGCCTCCGGGAGCTGTAGCCGCCTTCCTCCGCCTTAAAGAAGCATTCCTTCGCCAGCCGTGCCTTCATCACCCTGACCCGCAATGGCCATTCATCATTGAGGTGGACGCATCCTCAGAAGGCGTGGGGGCCTTCCTGAGCCAGACTTCGGACCAACACAAGTTACACCCATGCGCTTTCCTCTCTCGCCATTTCTCCCTGGCAGAGCGAAACTACTCCATTGGCGATAAAGAACTCCTGGCCATTAAAGTGGCCTTAGAGGAATGGCATCCTTGGTTGGAGGGGACCCAACATCCATTCACGGTCTACACAGACTACAAAAATCTTGAGTATCTGTATCGGGCACAGCGACTCAATCCTCGACAGGCATGATGAGCGTTATTCTTCACCCGCTTCAATTTCGTCCTATGCTATAGGCTGGCCATCAAGAATCTTAAAGCCGACTCCTTGTCCCATGTCTTTGAGACTACAGAAACTCCAGACGATCCTCAGTTTATCATTGAGCCATCATGTGTCCTGCTATCCGCCACCACCACTATCCCTCCCGAGAAGACATTTGTTCTACCACACCTGCGGAAACAAGTCCTGGCATGGGCCCATGACTCCCATTGCTCAGGTCATCTAGGACAACATCGGACTTTACAGACCCTTCGCCGTTACTATTGGTGGCCCAAGGTCAACAAGGATGTCCGATCCTATGTGGAATCCTGCCAGTCATGTGCCTGTCATAAGAGGATTCCAGGCTCATCCCCAGGCTTGCTCCAGCCCTTGACAGTGCCTGCTGAACCCTGGACACATCTTGCGACGGACTTCGTAGTCGATCTGCCTTCGTTTGGTGGCAACACTGTCATTTGGGTAGTCATTGATCGATTCAGCAAGATGGCACACTTCGTACCATTCCCCGGGTTGCCTTCTGCGCCCAGTTGGCCCAGCTGTTTCTCCAGCACATCTTCAGACTGCATGGACTACCCAAAAGTATCCTCCAGACCGAGGCCCCCAATTTACTGCAAGATTCTGGAGGGCCCTCTGCCAGAAATTCAACATCACCTTGGATTATACCTCCGCATACCACCCACAAACCAATGGTCTTGCAGAGAGGACGAACCAAACCATCAAACAGTTCCTTCGCATTTTTGTGAGTCTACTTCCATGGGCCGAGTTCGCCCTTAATTCGCATTGCTTCACTGCCACCGGCTCCTCTCCCTTCCAGTTGGTCTATGGGAAGCAACCACGGCCGCCACTGCCGGTTCCCATTACCGTCACATCCCCGGTGGCCCAACTCTCGGCGGACGAACTACAGCGCCTCTGGACCACTACATGACATGCACTACTCAAGGCCAACCAGATGGTGAAAAAGTATGCGGATCGCCGGCGCAGACCATGTCCGCCGCTGAGGCCCAGTCAGAAGGTATGGCTGAGAACTCAATTTATCCGGCTGAAATTACCTTCCGCACGACTGGCCCCAGGGTTCATTGGACCGTTTCCCATTCTCCGTCGGATTGGTGCGGTGTCATATCAGCTTCGACTACCACCATCACTCAAGATCCATAACAACTTCCACGCCTTCCTTTTGAAGCCCTTGGTGCTGTCTTGGCCTTCCAGCACGCCACCAGCACCCCAACCCATCACCTCTGAAGACGACATCACCTACCAGGTCCAAGAGGTGCTGGACGTTCGGAAGCATAGGAAGAGATGGGAGTACCTACTAGCCTGGGAGGGGTTCAGCCTTGAAGAAAACACAAGGGAACCACTTGCAAACATCCTAGATTGGGACCTACTTGCTCAGTTCCATAGGGACCATCTGTTCAAACCCAAGCCTCCTGGGAGGCGCCCTAAAGGGGGGGGGGGTACTGTTGTGTTCTGCGACTGCAGATGGCCGTGGCCGCGATCCTCTACCTGACCCGCGAAGGTGGGGCCGCCGGGGCAGCATCGGGGAGGCCGCGGGAATCCAGGCCCAGTCGCCCCCGCATACCGGCGCAGACCTCCACGGTGACTGCCGGGTTGAGAGGCGTCCCTGCTCCTCCCTCACGGTGTCAGGATGCTTTCCTCCGTGGCTGGGAATCCAAGATGGCTGCCATGCTCTTAGGCGCGAGGCCGTATCTCCTTACAGAATTTAAAGGGGCCTCGTCCCCCAAATTGACTTTACCTGTGCTTGATGGGTCAGGCACAGGGAAGTATATAAGGAGACAGCCCACAGTCATTCCTCGACTTGGCAACTTTGTTGTACGAGTCTGCTTGTTTCGGTAAGTCTTCCGGATCCTCGAGTTCCTGATTCCTGGTTCCTGCTTCTTCTCGGTGATTCCTCGGTGTGTGACTTCGGACTGGCAAGCGGTGATCCTTCGGTGTGTGACTTCGGACTGGCAAGTGGCGATCCTCTGGTACTCGACCTCGGACTTCTCTTGGACCATCCTCCTTCAAGGGCCCACCTAAGTCCCAGTGGTCCGGGTCCCTACGGGCTCCTCCTGGGGGATCGCGGGTCTCCAGTGGCGAAGATCCAACTGCCTCTTGCTCCGACTTCACGCCTCGGCGTCCTTTCAGCATCCATCTGAGTCTCCTACAGCGAGGATCCAGCCAGTTCCAACTTCTGTTCCGCCTCACCACCCGACGGGGGAACCTGCGGAGCCATCTCCCAAGGTAGTACCAACCTCCCCGTTGGTCCAAGGGTTCACGAACCTCCTGATCATAACAGTCAGCATGGCTTTACCCAAATCTCACACTTTTTTGAAGGAGTTAATAAAGATGTAGATAAAGGTGAACCGGTAGATGTAGTGTACTTGGATTTTCAGAAGACGTTTGAAAAAGCTCCTCATGAGAGGCTTCTAGAATAAGTAAAAAGTCATGGGATAGGTGGCAATGTCCTTTCGTGGATTACAAACTGGCTAAAAGACAGGAAACAGAGAGTAGGATTAAATGGACAATTTTCTCAGAGGAAGGGAGTGGGCAGTGGAGTGCTTCAGGGATCTGTATTGGGACCCTTACTTTTCAATATATTTATAAATGATCTGGAAAGAAATACGACGAGTGAGGTAATCAAATTTGCAGATGATACAAAATTGTTCAGAGTAGTTAAATCACAAACAGATTGTGATAAATTGCAGGAAGACCTTGTGAGACGGAAAATTGGGCATTGAAATGGCAGATGAAATTTAATGTGGATAAGTGCAAGGTGATGCATATAGGGAAAACTAACCCATGCTATAGTTACACAATGTTAGGTTCCATATTAGGTGCTACCACCCAAGAAAGAGATCTAGGCGGTAAAGTGGATAACACATTGAAATAGTCGGTTCAGTGTGCTGCGGCAGTCAAAAAAGCAAACAGAATGTTGGGAATTATTAGGAAGGGAATGGTTAATAAAACGGAAAATGGCATAATGCCTCTGTATCGCTCCATGGTGAGACCACACCTTGAATACCGTGTACAATTCTGGTCGCCGCATCTCAAAAAAGATATAATTGCGATGGAGAAGGTACAGAGAAGGGCGACCAAAATGATAAGGGAAAAGGCTAAAGAGGTTAGGACTTTTCAGCTTGGAGAAGAGACGGCTGAGGGGGGATATGATAGAGGTGTTTAAAATCATGAGAGGTCTAGAATGGGTAGATGTGAATCAGTTATTTACTCTTTCAGATAATAGAAAGACTAGGGAGCACTCCATGAAGTTAGCATGTGGCACATTTAAAACTAATCGGAGAAAGTTCTTTTTTACTCAATGCACAATTAAACTCTGGAATTTGTTGCTAGAGGATGTGTTTAGTGCAATTAATATAGCTGTGTTTAAAAAAGGATTGGATAAGTTCTTGGAGGAGAAGTCCATTACCTGCTACTAATTAAGTTGACTTAGAAAATAGCCACTGTTATTACTAGCAACAGTAACATGGAATAGACTTAGTTTTTGGGTACTTGCCAGGTTCTTATGGCCTGGATTGGCCACCGTTGGAAACAGGATGCTGGGCTTGATGGACCCTTGGTCTGACCCAGTTTGGCATGTTCTTATGTTCTTATGCTTGCTGATTGGTCCCTTCAATGTCAGCTGTTAGTGAAAGGACCAATCCCATTTCAGAAGGCTGGCTTTTCAGAATTCTTAAAGGGGATTGGTCCTTTCAATAACATGTGACAGTTGAAGGTCTAATCAGTTTCCAGAAAGGGAACTGCCCAGCCAGAGGAGGTAAGATTTTCTCCAGCTGCAGTTCCCTGTGTTGTGTCTGTGGACCCTTGGGCTGAGGTGAGATTGGCTCTACTTCAGGGAGGAGCCCTGCAAGTTCTCACTGTCAGCAGGTGGATCCAGGCGAAGCAGAGAACGGATAGGATTTTCACCTTTGCCAGCCCATGTTCCCCTTGGTTGAGCCTTTTGGTGCAGGGGCCGGCATGACTTGGGCAAGGGACTCTGCTGATGACTGATGTTCAGGTTGTGGACCCCTGGGCCGAGGGGGAGTTGGTGCCACCTGCGGGGATGGACCCTACAGGTTCCCACCGTCGGCGGACGAGGCCATAGAGGAGCAGAAACCCCGCTGGACCTTCACTACTACCAGCCCATGTTCCCTCAAGTTGAGCCCTTGAGTACTGGGACTGGCTGGACTTACATGGGGTCTCTGAAAGTCCTGGTGGAGTGGTGACGCTGGCTGGAGCCAAGTGCGGGGTCTAGATACCAATGTGGGTCAGAGTACAAGCAAGGGTAGATGCTGGCGACGAACCTCATGGTCGGTTTGGACCGAGGTCAAGGCAGGTGGCAAATCTCGTAGTCTGTTATTCAGGCTGTGGTCATGGCAGACAGTGAGTCTCGTAGTTGTATCCAGTCAAAAGTCAGAGTCCAAGGGCAGTCTAAACGCAGAACAGGTCAGGAGCTCGGGAACACCCTCCAAGGGGAAACAGGAGCAAGAGCCAAGAAGCCAAGGCAAGGTCTGCAGGTCAGACCTTTCCTTAAATAGGAAAAGCGCTGACTGCAAGAGGGAGGGGCCATGGCAATTTCCTGCCGCAGTCCCTTTAAATCACAGAAGGCGGCACGCGCGCGTACCTAAGGGGATCGGGGAGAGAGAGGAACCCGAGACAGTGGGTGGCTGTGCGCCAGGAGGGAGCAGCGCCAGAGAAGCCAGCCATGACATCCCGGCGGGGAGCCCGAGAGGAGGAGCTGTATCGGCAGCAGCTCCCCGCCAACATCAACGTCCCAGGGCCTGCTCGAGCCACGCTATGGCACGGGTAAGTAAGTGAGCAACCCTCCTAAGGGTCTAGGTTTCCTGGAGTGATACGCATGGAACTGCCTAATTAGGCTCTTTTCAAGGATGTTGAAGGATGGTTTCCAGGAATTCTCCTCTGGGCCGGATCCTTCCCAGGATAGCAAGTATTCCCATTTGCAACCTCATTTCCTTACATCAAGAAGCTCGCGAACTTGGTGTGTAGTCTCGTCTTCGGCAGCAAGTTGAGAAGGCTCTGGGGTTCTCTGGGAGGGCAGGAGAGTACAAGAAGTTTTAGAAGGGAGATGTGGAAGGAATTGTGTATCTTCAGAGAGACAGGTAGGTGGAGCTGATAAGTTATGGGCCCCAATTGGAGTACAGGGAAGGGACCAATGTAACACGCAGCCAGGCGCAATGATGGGACTCTCAGGCGAAAGTGGCGGGTGCTGAGCCACACTTTTTCTCCCCGCTGGAATTGATGTGCTGGTGTTTGATGGTGGTCAGCAAATTTCTTGGCCATCAGGGCAGCCTCCCAGATCATCCATTGAGTGTGAATCCATAGTTTTTTTAACTTTACGGCCATCATCTGGGCGGCAGGGGATGGGACGGACATGGAAAGCGGTAAAGGCAAAAGCGGCTGCTTCCCGTAGATGATGTTGCGTCCGATCTCAGACAGCTTCGCCCAACATGCCTCACCTCTATTTCAGCCTTCTCCACCAGCCTCGGGAGAATGGTGTCCTTAGCATCTCCTTGCCGCACCCTCTGGCTTCCCCGGAATGGCTATGGCGTGGCGTCCTGCCATGTTGACCTGAGGCCTCCTAGGGCGTGCACGCACGCCTCACGTCTTGTAGCAGTGTTGGTGCGAACCTCGGGGGTGTCCTCCTTGAGTGACATCACTGCTTCTTCCTTCAAAAAGTTGCCCATTTGCTGACTCTCGCCGAGTTAGCAATAGATTGGATTCGCTCTGGTCTGAAGCTGCTCTGCCGCTTCTACTGCTGCTGGAAGCTACCTTCGCCCTATGGGGTTCTGCTAACCTGGGTACCCGCTCCTCGGGGGCCCTTTGCTTATTTCCAGGTGCCTATCCTAATTACAGGTACTCGCTCCTCAAGGGCCTGAGTGTCTATCCTGGTGCCTGCTACCAATTCTTCAACCTGCTGGAACACTACCAATCAGCTACAGAGAGTGAGTACTACTTCTCCCAGTCTGTCCATCTTTAGCTCCTCGCTGTCCATCTGCATCGGGCCCTACACCACCATTGTAGAATGGGTCTCCTTTGCCGAGGATCACAGACTGTTGATATCTATCCTCTCTCTACTGCTCATTGGGAACTCTACTCAGCTACAAGGGAGTGTGTTATAACATCTGCCAGTCTGTCTCTCCTACAGTGCCATACTGGACATCTGCATTGGGACCTTACACCACCATTGTGGGACGGGTCTCCCATGCCTCTCTCTACTGCCACCTCTGGTGAACCAGACAAGCTGTATAATAAAAGATATATTCTCTGTGTTTGTGCATCTGAGTCTAGCCCGGTGCAACAGTTCCCTACGGGGCTCCTCCCCGTGGGAGATTCCATCACTGTTGTCCCTGAGAATCCACCAAACACCTCAATATCATAACAGATGATTTGGAAGGGTGACGCTCCAGTAGTGGTACAGGGATGCGAGATATGTGAAAACTCTGCCCAGGGGAGTAGATTAGCCCAATCATCCTGACGAGCATTGACATGAGTTCTTAAAAATTGTTTCAGGGTGCGATTAGTCCGCTTCGCTTGGCCATTTGCTTGGGGGTGATAGGCAGTCGTGAAATCCAGGGCGATGTAGAATTTTTTGCAGAAGTTCTGCCAGTACCTAGCAGTAAATTGGTGGCCCCTGTTGGAAATGATACATTGCGGCAGCCCAAGTCGACGAAAAATGTGTTGTACAAATAACTGCGCCATTTGGGAAGCTGAGAGAAGACTAGGCAGTGCCATAAAGTGTGCCATCTTAGAAAAGCAATCAACTACCACCCAAATGACCATGTTGCCCTCTGAAGCGGGAAGATCCACAATGAAATCCGTGGAAATGTGCATCCAAGGTTCTTCAGGGGCAGGTAATGGATGCAATAGGCCTCCTGGTTTTCCCACTGGAGTCTTCTGCTGGGCTCAGATAGGGCAAGAGTCCACATATCCCCAGATGTCCTTATGCATTTCTGGCCACCAGTACAACAGTTGGAGAAGGGCCTGCGTCTGGGCCTGTCCAGGTTGGCTAGCGATGTGGAAATCATGAGCCCAGCCTAAGACCTTGCTACGGAGTCTTCTGGGGGCGACCGTCTTACCTGGTGGCACGGTCTGGGTGGCAGAGAGGATGACTCAGGCTGGATCTACGATATGCTGTATAGGCTTGACATGATCCTCCAGAGAAAAGGAATGGGAGAGCACATCCGCTCTGAGGTTCTTGACCGCAGGTCGATAACGGAGCTCGAAATCAAATCGTGTGAAAAAGAGAGCCCAACGGGCTTGGCAGGGGTTGAGATGCTGCACCTGCTGGAGGTATACAAGGTTTTTATGATCCGTGTAAACCGTAATACATTGTGTGCCCCTCAAGCCATTGATCCACTCTTCGAATGTGAGTTTTATGGCCAAGAGTTCTTTGTCGCCTATGGCATAATTCCGTTCCGCCGGGGAAAACCTCGTCGAGAAGAAGGAGCAGGGATGCAGGATTCCTGATGAGTCATGTTGGCTGAGCACTGCCCCTACTCCCTCGGAGGAGGTATCCACTTCCACTGTAAATGGAAGCCTGGGATCTGGGTGCCGGAGACATGGGTTCTGTAGGAAGGCCCCCTTTGAGGGCTCAAAGGGCTTCTACTGCCTCGGCAGGCCAGTTTTTAACTTTGGCCCCTTGCAAGTCAGGACCATGAGCGGCGAGGCCAGCTTGGAATAATTCCAGATAAAACTGCGATAATAATTCACAAAGCCAAGGAACTGTTGAAGAGCTCGTAAGCCACTGGGTTGGAGCCAATCCTGAATACACTTGTTTAGCTGGGTCCATTTGGAAACCGAAGTTGGAGACTATGTAAGAAAATAAGAACATAAGAAAATGCCATACTGGGTCAGACCAAGGGTCCATCAAGCCCAGCATCCTGTTTCCAACAGTGGCCAATCCAGGCCATAAGAACCTGGCAAGTACCCAAAAACTAAGTCTATTCCATGTAACCATTGCTAATGGCAGTGGCTATTCTCTAAGTGAACTTAATAGCAGGTAATGGACTTCTCCTCCAAGAACTTATCCAATCTTTTTTTAAACACAGCTATACTAACTGCACTAACCACATTCTCTGGCAACAAATTCCAGAGTTTAATTGTGCGTTGAGTAAAAAAGAACTTTCTCCGATTAGTTTTAAATGTGCCCCATGCTAACTTCATGGAGTGCCCCCTAGTCTTTCTACTATCCGAAAGAGTAAATAACCGATTCACATCTACCCGTTCTAGACCTCTCATGATTTTAAACACCTCTATCATATCCCCCCTCAGTCGTCTCTTCTCCAAGCTGAAAAGTCCTAATCTCTTTAATCTTTCCTCATAGGGGAGTTGTTCCATTTCCCTTATCATTTTGGTAGCCCTTCTCTGTACCTTCTCCATCGCAATTATATCTTTTTTGAGATGCGGCGACCAGAATTGTACACAGTATTCAAGGTGCGGTCTCACCATGGAGCGATACAGAGGCATTATGACATTTCCGTTTTATTCATCATTCCTTTTCTAATAATTCCCAACATTCTGTTTGCTTTTTTGACTGCCGCAGCACACTGCACGGACGATTTCAATGTGTTATCCACTATGACACCTAGATCTCTTTCTTGGGTTGTAGCACCTAATATGGAACCCAACATTGTGTAATTATAGCATGGGTTATTTTTCCCTATATGCATCACCTTGCACTTATCCACATTAAATTTCATCTGCCATTTGGATGCCCAATTTTCCAGTCTCACAAGGTCTTCCTGCAATTTATCACAATCTGCTTGTGATTTAACTACTCTGAACAATTTTGTGTCATCTGCAAATTTGATTATCTCACTCGTCGTATTTCTTTCCAGATCATTTATAAATATATTGAACAGTAAGGGTCCCAATACAGATCCCTGAGGCACTCCACTGTCCACTCCCTTCCACTGAGAAAATTGCCCATTTAATCCTACTCTCTGTTTCCTGTCTTTTAGCCAGTTTGCAATCCACGAAAGGACATCGCCACCTATCCCATGACTTTTACTTTTCCTAGAAGCCTCTCATGAGGAACTTTGTCAAACGCCTTCTGAAAATCCAAGTATACTATATCTACCGGTTCACCTTTATCCACATGTTTATTAACTCCTTCAAAAAAGCCTAGAAATGGCAGGGACTCCTTTTCAAATACACACTTTTCCAACTTTGTGTACAGGCGATTCTCCCTTAAGCGTTGTAGCACTTAGGCAACATGTTAGCGATGAGCGTGCAAGATGTCGTCGAGAAACACGACCACATAGTCGTAAAGGAAATCACGGAACAGCTCATTCATGAGATTTTGGAAAATGGCGAGAGCATTGGTAAGTCCAAACAGCATGACCAAGTACTCATAATGGCCATCCCTAGTGTTAAACGCTGTCTTCCATTCATCGCCCTCCCATATCCGAATCAAATTGTGGCCCCCCAGAGGTCCAGCTTCGAGAAGACTCTCGCCCCTTGAAGGCGGTCAAACAGTTCAGCTATGAGGGGAAGCGGGTACCGATCTTTCATGGTGTTGGCATTCAGGCGGCGAAAGTCGATACATGGGTGCAGGGTCCCATCCTTCTTACAACAAAGAAAAAGCCGTCCCTGGCTGGGGAGGTGGATCGTCATATGAACCCCTTTAGAAGATTCTCCTGGATATATTCTCACATGGCATGAGTCTCTGGTAAGGATAGGGGGTAAACTCTTCCTCGAGAAGGTGTGGAGCCAGGTACCAGATTAATGGCACAGTCAAAGTCCCGTTGTGGACATCTGTGAATTGGCCATAGTGTGGAGACAGTCCTTCTTGGACCAGGGTACTGGAACAACAGGATGAATCTGCGACATTTCTCAAGCAGGTCCTTTGGCAAGCAGAGCCCCATTGGGTCAACTGTAATGAGGTCCAGTCGAACTGGGGTTTGTGCTGTTGGAGCCAAGGTATGCTGAGTACCACTGGATGGATGGCCTTCAGAATGACGTAGAAGGAGAGGCATTCCAGATAGTGCGGATCAATACAGCATTCCAGCAGAGCGGTGAGGCGTGTGATCCTTCATGGAAGGGGATCCCCACGGATTGAGGAAAGGGTCAGGGGAATCGGACAGGGATAGGTGGGAATTAGCAGTTGCTCCATGATGTCCTGCATCAAGAAGTTCCCTCCCGCTCCGGAATCTACCAAGGCTAGCATCGGGAAATCACAACCTTCCAGAGTGTCACTGGGAGTATTAATGGGGGAACTAGCGTGGTAAGGCCTAGAGTTACTCCCCCGGTGGGAACTAGGTCTGGGTGTTTACTGGATGGCTGGGGCAGTGAGCAATGAGGTGCCCGGAGGCCCCACAGTAAAGACAGAGGCCAGCCCAACAATGCCTCTGCCATTCTTCGGGAGACAAGGGTCCTCGGCCCAAGTGCATGGGCTCCTCTATGGGTCCTTCCGAAGCTGGCGGAGGCCACGAGGGGGGTGAAAGGTTTCAGGAGCGACTGGATGCTGCTGAATGCCTCCTCGAGCCTTGTAACTTGAGCACCCTCTCCTGCAGGTGGTGGTCTATTCTGCCTGCCATCTCAATGAGGGCATCCAATGAGGTTTGAAGCTCTCGGGCTGCCAATTTATCCTTGATTTTTGAGGATTATCCGTCCAGGAAAATAGATCTAAGGCAGGCCTCCTCCCAATGGAATTCGGTAGTCAGAGTTCTGAATTCGATGGTATAGTTAATAATTAAGAAAAAAAACCTTGACCCACTAGTTCTCAATAACTATAGACCAGACTGAAACTTACCCCTATTAGCCAAACTAATTGAAAAAACAGTACAAAAACAATTGTCAAACCGTATAGAATGTAATAACATATTTTACCCAACGCAACATTATTTATTTATTTATTATTTTATTTAAGGTTTTTCTATACCGGCATTCATGATAATATCCTATCATGCTGGTTTACAGACAACAGGGGGGTGCAAAAACTGTTCTTTTAACAAGTGCGGAGGAAGCAAAAGTTAAAATAAAACAAGGTTGTAGAACTGGGGGAGGAAGGAGACAAGGATAGCGGTGTAAAGAATATTTACAAGAGGTAACTTAATTTACAATGTGCAGTGATGTCTATGGATATTTGCATTGGGCAGTAATGTCTCTCAATGGATATTTGACTCCGGAAAGGCTTGCTTAAATAGCCAAGTCTTAAGTCTTTTCCTGAATGTTGGTAAGCAGGGTTCAAGTCTAAGATCCGGTGGTAAGGTATTCCAAAGAGAGGGGCCCGCTGTAGAAAAGGCATTCAGTACTGTAGTGTTTGCGAAACATGGGTTTCGCAAACACTACAGTACTGAAACTCTGCTATTAGCTTTATCAGATAATATCCTAAGAGGTTTTGATACAGGAACACACTACATTCTAGTTCTATTAGATCTCTCTGCAGCATTCGACACAGTAAATCACAAAATACTACTCACTAGACTGAAAGAAATAGGTCTCGCTAATAAAACAATAAAATGGTTTGAGTCATACCTAAACAATAGATGTTTTCAGGTACAAACCAAAAATACACTCTCGGACAAAGTCACACTGCTAACCGGTGTCCCACAGGGATCGGCACTGTCGGCAACACTCTTTAACATTTATCTTCTCCCGGTATGTCACCTACTAGCAGGACTTGGAATCACACATTACTTATACGCAGATGATATACAGCTACTGCTGCCAATTGTAAACACCATTGAAGAAACAATGAAACTTGCCAATATGTATCTTGAGATAATTAAACAGCTCTTAAATCAGATGGAACTGGTAATAAACATCGACAAAACAGAATTCCTACACCTTGAATGTAAAAACATACACCACATTCAACCAACACTCACACTTAAAAATAACCAAACCGTTGAGCTAGCAACAAAAGTACGAAATCTAGGAGTAATAATTGACCCTGAGCTAAACGTGAAACAACACATCTCATTGAAAATAAAAGAAGGATATGCGAAACTAATGATCCTGAGAAGACTAAAACCTCTACTAACACTAAACAATTTCCGCACAGTTCTGCAGGCAATGATTTTCGCAAGTATAGACTACTGTAACTCACTACTTTTAGGACTACCACAATCTACAATTCGGCCACTACAAATATTACAAAACTCGGCTGCTAGAATTTTGACTGGCAAAAAAAAGAATGAACACATTACAGGAATGCTCGCTGACTTACATGGGCTCCCAAATGAACAAAGAATTCAATATAAGGCATTATGCATAATACACAAACTAATCCACGATGAAAAAGCTGACTGGCTCAAACCAGCACTGCGCGTACATGTCCCACAAAGAAACCTAAGATCTGCTAATAAGGCTCTACTAACTGTCAAAACAGCACGCCTCACACAAGTTAGGGAGAGAGCACTATCACTGGCTGGCCCCGTGCTATGGAACACCATGCCGCTCGAAATAAGGCTGCAGAGAAATTTCAAAATATTCAAAACCAATCTGAAAACCTGGCTATTTAAACAAGCTTTCTATAAAGATAAAGAGAAGGAAAAAAGCAGTTGATTGATAAGGATGCACCAAACTAGAAGTTGTTACTTGTAAGCTACAAATGCACATTAAATTCAATCCGCCTAATATGTTCCCAACAGACAAGCTTTACACACATAGTTTATTGAAATGAATTGTTACCGCACTATGATGGCACATGATTAATTTGTTATCTATACCACTCACATTTTCACTATCGTGCCTTGCTGTAAACTGTTGTGACGGTTATCTAATTTAACGACAGTATAGAAAAGTTTTTAAATAAATAAATAAATAAATAAATAAAATAAATAGTCCATCAGCAAATATCCTCCCTGGTGGATATGCATAAGTACAGTGCCTATGGCTGCCAGTTGTCCGTCCAGAACAAATCTAGGAATTGTCAGAAAGCTCTGTTGTTAAAGCTGGTATTTAGCAATCTGTAGTTATTTAGAATAGTTGTGGGTGGATCCTTGGACCAGTGGCAGGTGACCACGCCCTCGGGGGAAATCCCGAGAGGGACCACTGGTCAGGCTTAGTGTAGGAGACAGACACACACTAGTTCTTTTATTAGACAATATAGTAAACCACCAGAAGTGGCAGTAGTAAGCTGGAAGTGCCCGGCTGGGCTGTAGTCTCTCAGGTACTGGAACAGCGATTCCCAGGTGGCTGAGCTGTAGAGAAACTAAGAAAGTGAGTAGGCAGTATATGCAGAGTTCTGGAACAAGTCCTTGATGGTAACACTCACACAATAGTCTCTTAAGGCAGCCCAGGAGATGGTATGCATTAGGCCCTCGAGGAGCGAGTACCTGATCCTAGGGAAAGCTCTGAGATAGATGGAAACTGATGTTGTAAGCAGCGATGACTTCTTAGCAGAAGTGGTATCCAGGAGCAAGTCCGGGACGTGGGCCCTGGAGGAGCGAGTACCGGTTCTGGACTGCGACCTGCAAAGAAAAAGAGAGAGCAAGGCCGCCGAGGAGCGGGTACCTCTAGTGAAATCCGAGGAGGCAGAGTAGCTAGGGTTGCGGTGAGCGAATCCCATCCACAGCGACCAGGAGGAAGCTAAGTAAACCAATCCCTAGCTAACTCGTCTTGTTAGCGAAAACTGAGACCTTAAATATCTGGAGCTGGTGACGTCATCTCAGGGGGATGCCCCCTGAGGTTTGCACCAACGCTGGTATATCAGTCGGGCCGCGTGCGCCCTTAGGCATTTGGTCAACATGGTGGCTTGCAGCGTCGAGTCGGTCCGGGGACACCGGAGGAGGACGGCATGGAGATGCCGCAGCAGCTAGCCTTCCATCAACCCCGAAGGGAGTCGCCAATGAGGTGAAATGGGTGGAGCGGAGACGTCGGGCAGCGACGGACACAACAGGAATCGGGGAAGACCCTGGTAGTGCAGTCAGGGAATAGTGCAGACTGGAGGCTGAAGTGCATATTGCACTGATTAAGGAACCCCCGACACTGTTGGGGGTCACTAGCATAACGAGGGGGAGCAGGCAGAGGAATAACTGAGCGTGAAGATGGTAGCACCATCGGAGGGCTCGGTGTGGATGGAGGTGCCGAGTCTAGGTGGGTATTGAGGTGTTCCACGGAAGCCGTCAGTGTCTCCAGGACCCTCTGCTGTTCGAAGGTCTTCTGAGCCAAGCCTGAAATGGCTTGCAGGGTGGAGGCCTCCACCAGATCCATGGCCTTGGCTTACTGTTCTGGGCTGAGGGGGAGTTTGTGCCACCTGTAGGGATGGGCCCCCACAGGTCCCCACCATCAGTGGGCGAGGCCATAGACACCATTGGAGCTTCTCCACTACCAGCCCATGTTCCCCTCAGATTGAGCCCTTGGGTACCTGGGCCGGCTGGACTTACGAAGGGTCTCTGAAAGTCCTGGTGGAGTGGTGATACTGACTGGAGTCAGGTGCGGGGTCTGGATACCAATGAGGGTCAGAGTTCAAGCAAAGGTAGATGCTGGCGGTGAACCTCGCAGTCAGAATTTGGACCGGGATCAAGGTAGGCGGCGAATCTCGTAATCGGTTATTCAGGCTGTGGTCGTGGCAGGAGGCGAGTCTCATAGTCGTACTCAGGCAAAAGTCAGAGTCCAAGGGCAGTCCAAACGCAGAACAGGTCAGGAGCTCGGGAACACCCTCCAAGGGGAAACAGGAGCAAGAGCCAAGAAGCTAAGGCAAGGTCTGCAGGCCAGACCTTGCCTTAAATAGGAAAAGCACTGACAGCAGGAGGGAGGGGCCATGGCAATTTCCTGCCACGGTCCCTTTAAATCATAGAAGGCGGCGCACGTGCGTGCCTAAAGGGATCAGGGAGAGAGAGGAGCCCGAGGCAGTGCGCAGCCATGTGCCGGGAGGGAGTAACATCAGAGAAGCCAGCTATGACAGCCCAGCGGGGAGCCTGAGAGGAGGAGCTGTGTCAGCAGCAGCTCCCTGCCGACACCAATGTCCTAGGGCCTCCCCAAGCCACGCCACAGAGTGGGTGAGGCTGGTCGCTGAAGGCTGTGACCTGTGACCGGCGAATGTAACAACTGAAGAGTGGTCCAAGGCCAGGCTAAAGTCGTGGGCTGGCAGCAAAACGATGGGTCAAGAGTCTAGGCAAGCATCAAAAGCAGGCAGCAATCATGTGTATCCAAGCATAGGTCAAGGGCAGGCAGCTATCAGGCGTATCCAGAGTCCAGGCATAGGTCAAGCACAGTGTCTGTCCAAGGAAGAGGAGGAGGGGCGGATAGGGTTGAGACAGACAGGTAAGGCAGGCGAGGACTAGAACAGGCTGGAGACGAAGACTGAACAAGGTAAAGAAGCAATAAAAACCACACACGGTAGCTGGACCTGTTGCTGAGGCAAGGAAGAGCTGTTGGCAAGGTCCTTAAATAGGACCTAGGCTGGTGAAATAATCTTCAGGCGCCGCAGCATTTTCTCATCACAGATCCTTTAAAGGTCGGTGTGTGCACATCTAAGGAGGCTGCAGTGGCATCCAGCTGCATGATGAAGAGGAGAGAGGCCCTCATCGTGGGTGAGTAGCACAGCTCGGGGGTGCATCTCGTGAGCCGTGGACGCAACACCCTGGGTGAGGGGGGTTTAGAGATAGGAATGAGAGACATACCTCGGACTCTGGACCCTGAGCCCCAGACCCTGGACATCTTTGTTTAAAGTGGAGGAGGGGGTTCTGTATTTTTAGGAAGGGAGAGAGGACTTGCGGCCCGGCCACAACATGCCACCATCAACTGGGGTTAGTGGTCATGGGCTAATCAGAAGGTAGCAACTGCACCAGGAACAAAGAAAGCACATTTGATCAGTTTACCCCATTGTTTTTATTCCCAGTCTATTTGCATGTCATTAGCTTCCCACATCCCGAAGTTAAATAAATCCTACGCTAAAATAAAACTCTGATTTTAGTGCCGGTTTGATTATATCGGTCCCAGGGACCTTTGTTTTCAATTGCTATTTTATTTCTCACAGGAATTTATCAGCGCTTACTGTAATGAACAAGAATAGGAGAACCTCAGTGGAACTAAAGTCTTTTTTCCCCACTGATTTTTCTCTCATTTTGTTCATTTTAATAAGCACTAATAAATTCCAGGATAAAATAAAATAAAAAAAATGAAAATTAAGGTCCCTATTTATTAGGCAAGGACTTGAGAATGTAATCATATTTAGCCCCCTGTTCTACAAAATCCCTCAGTTAAATAAATAGATAAATATAAGGAGATATTAGGCCTTTCATGCCTTGAAAAACAAAGATATGAAGCCTGGCTTGTGGAATATTTGACTGTGTAATAAAGAAACCAGCACACCAAAAAATTATATAGGTGAAAATAATTTATGTTAGTAACCTGAAATAAACTATTTCATTTATATAACTTTTGAAGTGCCCAGTTCTTCTTTGACCTTGTTTTCTTTGGTGGGTTATGGCTTCTGCTCAGTGATGGATTTAGGTTCTTGTTGCCACTAAGCACTACTGTTTCTGTATTTCTCCCACCCCGTCCCCCCCTCCTTGCACAGGATAGGAGGCAAGGGGTTAGCTTTGGGAGCAGAGCTGCTTTTCTTTGCTTTGCTCTGGCTGCTTCAGCCTCACCCCCTTCCCTCCTGTGCTCTGCTCGGCAAGGGAGAGACAGGAGTGGGAAGCAAGGGGCTGTTCTCTGCTGGGTGAGATTCAGTGCAGCTGAGAGGCAGTAAATCTTCAGCTAGCCTGCCGCCCCTAGATTTTTGCCACTCTAGGAAGAGGCCTAGTATGCCTATTGAGAACAAAAGAACATAAGAAATTGCCATGCTGGGTCAGACCAAGCTGGGTCAGATCAAGCCCAGCATCCTGTTTCCAACAGAGGCCAAACCAGGCCACAAGAACCTGGCAATTACCCAAACACTAAGAAGATCCCATGCTACTGATGCCAGTAATAGTAGTGGCTATTCCCTAAGTAAACTTGATTAATAGCAGTTAATGGACTTCTCCAAGAACTTATCCAAATCTTTTTTTAACCCAGCTACACTAACTGCACTAACCACATCTTCTGGCAACAAATTCCAGAGCTTAATTGTGCATTGAGTGAAAAAGAATTTTCTCTGATTAGTCTTAAATGTGCTACTTGCTAACTTCATGGAATGCCCCCTAGTCCAGTGGTTCTCAACCGGTGTGTCGCGACACACCGGTGTGTCGCCAAGAACTCGCAGGTGTGTCGCCACATTTCTCGGTCCCCCATTGATACAACTGCTCCCCGGTCCTCTTCCGCCCGGGCTTAAAATGCTGTCAGCCGGGGCGGAACGCGGAAGAACAGCTGGAGTCAGCGGCACCAGCATGGTCTCTTCTTCCCGCCCCCCCCCCCCCCCGCGGCCTGGAAGAGGAAGTGGTGAGCAGCGGGTGCATGCATGGGAAAAAGAGGCCATGCTAGTGTGGTCAGCATCGGCCCGAAGAACAGAAGAGAGGTGCTTACTGAGGAATGAGAAGCACGGCTCATAGAAAAATGAAGAAGAACGTCAACCCCCGCGGCCGATGGGACTCCTTTCTCCACGAGGGCTGAAAATGAAGGAGGTTAGGGTTGGGAGGAGGTTGCTGCTGCCGCTAGTTCGGGGGGGGGGGGGGAGAGAGAGATAGAATGAGCAAGCAAGCATGCGTGTTTGAGAACCTGTGTGTTTGTGTATGAGTGAGATAGCATGTATGTGAATGATTGAGAGCCTTTATATGTGAAAGAGAGTATGTCAGTGATTGAGAACCTGCCTGTGAGAGAGAGAGAGCATGAATGTAAGTTTACGATTGGGAACCTGTATGTGTACGTTTGTGATTGAAAACCTGTTTGTGTGAAAGAGTATGTGTGTATGACTGAGATCCTTTGAGTGTGTGAGAGATCATGTGTATGTATGATTAAGAGCCTGTGTGTATAAGTAAGAGAGAGAGCATGTGTGTGTGTGTGATTGAGAGCTGGTTTAGGTGAGGGAGCACGTCAGTATGTGATTCAGAGCCTGTGTGTAAATGAGAGAGAGAGAGAGCATGTTTGTAAGCTTGTGAATGAGAGTCTGTGTGTGAGAGAAAAAGACAGCATGTATGTGTGTGATTGAAAGCCTGTGTGTGTAAGCCTGAAAAGATAGACAGCATGTGTGTAAATGTGTAATTAAGAGCCTATATAAGTGAGAGAAAAAGCATGTGTATATGTGAGTGACTGAGAGCATGTGTGTATAGGTGTGTAATTGAGAGCCAGTGTGAGAGAGAGCGCTGGTATGTGACTGAGAGAGGAGAAAGTTCCAAGCAAACCACCCCTCCTCCTGCTAATTCAAACAATCTCAGGAGACCTGGATTATCAAATGTTTCCAGGTAAGCAGAGCAAAAACATTTTTGTATCCTCATTTTTCATTACTGGGTCTTTGTGTCTGCTATTTTGAAATATTTTATTGGTATCTAGAACATTTTATATGAGTTTTTAATTATTGGATATTCCACTCATCAGCTGTTTCAAAACAATCTGTTCTTTTTGTTAGTATGGTTTTACTGCTACTGATTTTATATTTCTTGATTTGTTTTATAAGGATGGGTGATGCTTCTTTTTTCCTTTATTACACTGCATACAGAGGCTCTGGCTTGTTGCAGTTTCCAATTCAGTTTTTTCTGCATGCTTCTAGTTATGCGTTTTGGTCTCTTTATTCTTTGTTAGGTGAGGTTTAGCACATGTGATTTGGGTGAGGTTTTCTGCTGGCGTGTTAGTTTCTGTGTGGGCTCTAGAGCAGCCTGACTTGGTCCGTTTCCTAATAGGAGGTGTATTGGTATCTTAAGGCCTGGTTGTAATATTTTCAGTGTTGCCTTTTCTTAGGTAAGGTGGTACTGTTTGTGCTGGAATGGTTGCTGTTGGGTGTGGGATGTTTACTATTTATGCAATTTCTGTTCAGACAGAATACGTATCTTTTCCTTGTGTCATTTTAAACAATAAAAATAATTACTGGACCTTTACTTTTTATTTCTGCCGTGAATTGTAATGAGCAATGTGTCACACATATGAGCGTGGCCTGTCAGGTGTGTCACAATGGGAAAAAGGCTGAGAACCACTGCCCTAGTCCTTCTATTATTTGAAAGTGTAAATAACCGATTCACATCTACTCGTTCAAGACCTCTCATGATCCTAAAGACCTTTATCATATCCCCATGTCAGCCGTCTCTTCTCCAAGCTGAACAGCCCTAACCTCTTCAGCCTTTCCTCATAGGGGAGCTGTTCCATCCCCTTTATCATTTTGGTCGCTCTTCTCTGTACCTTCTCCATCACAACTATATCTTTCTTGAGATGCGGCGACCAGAATTGTACACAGTATTCAAGGTGCGGTCTCACCATGGAGCGATAGAGGCATTGTGATTTAACTACTCTGAATAATTTTGTATAATCTGCAAATTTGATAACCTCACTCGTCGTATTCCTTTCCAGATCATTTATAAATATATTGAAAAGCACCGGTCCAAGTACAGATCCCTGAGGCACTCCACTATTTACCCTTTTCCACTGAGAAAATTGACCATTTAATCCTACTGTTTCCTGTCTTTTAACCAGTTTGTAATCCACGAAAGGACATCGCCTCCTATCCCATGACTTTTTAGTTTTCTTAGAAGCCTCTCATGAGGGACTTTGTCAAACGCCTTCTGAAAATCCAAATATACATTTACCAGTTTACCTTTATCCACATGTAATTCATGTATTCCCCTGAATTATTTTTTATACATCTCCAAATTTCATAGAACATAGGTATCAGGGCTATCAATGGCTGCCCTGGATGGAAGGTATACATCTGGAGAGGCTAGGCCAGAGGGGTGATGCTGGAGCCTAGGGGCTGAGCAGGAACACAGGAACCAGATAGCAAGGCCGGAACACAAGAACAAAATGTCAAGGTTAGAAAAAGATCATGATTAGAGCTCAGATGAATAGTGCTTCTGCAGGGCAGATGCCATGAAGGCTGTTTGGACCAGCACTATGCCATCCAGGAGTGTTGTATAGGTGGGAATTTGGGGCACACCAGTGCTAGTCCAATCAGACTGCCTCAGAGGTATCTCTGACTCTCCGTAGCGGATAAAAAATGCTAGGACTCCCTTTAGAGAGAGCTGCTTCTGCAGCTCCATGACAGGTTCACCACCTGCAACTCCTAGCACCATGGGTTCAACCCCATCACCCCTGACAATAGGAATGATGATTATTTCAAACTGATGAGGATTAGCATTTTCACAGAAAAGTAACCACTGCCTGCCACTCAGATCCAGGTCATCACCTGTGCTATGTTATTTGCAGCAACAAGAAACATCAGTGCTGGACAACCTTTTGGTTTGCCACTAGCTTGCCCTAGGACCCTTACCATCAGGACTGCTAACAGCAGTGGGATTTTCCATTCCCTTTCAGTCTCTCCATTGAGCTGACTGTGATTGGCTATCTCAGGGCATACGGTGGAGCTAGAGGCAGAGAGAGCATGGTCCTTTAGCGTTGGTTCCTGAGGAGCGGTTTTTCTTTCACCATACATGCTCTCTCTGCCTCTAGCTCCACCGTATGCCCTGAGATAGCCAATCACAGTCAGCTCAATGGAGAGACTGAAAGGGAATGGAAAATCCCACTGCTGTTACCAGTCCTGATGGTAAGGGACCTTTTCGATTCTGGTCATCTTTTGGATTCATTTTTCTTGTTCTGGGGAACACCCTGAACCTTTAGAAGAGGGGCAACCCCCCCCCCCTCCAATCCTGAGAGCAGGGGCTGGAGACCTGTGAGCGACCCTAGAGGAAACAAGACCAGTGACAGCACTATCCATATCCAGTGTGAGATATTTTGGATAGAGGCTTTTGGATTTTTCCCCCTTTTTGTTAGCGTGGAGGGTTTTTTCCCACCCCTCTTCAAATTTAGAGAAAGGAGATAGAGAGTTTTCTCAAGATTGGAACATCAGGCTTCTCTCCCAGAGAAGTCATTCAGAGAGGAAGGAGAAGGGATTGAAACATCAAGATCCCAAAGGGGTCAGGACACAGGCTGTGGGCATCAGATTGGATTCAGGTAGGATCCTTTCGCGGCATAGGACTCCTTCCTAGGGTTCCCCAATTTACTGGGCTGTTTGCACAGATGAGGACACAGTGGCAGCCCCAGGAGCTAGAGATATGGACACAAGTCCCCAGCAGAGAGACAATGTAAACAAGCTCAAATGTCCAGATTCATTTGCGAAACGTTTGTAGGAGAGTGATCGACATTTTGGAAATAATCAGTAAACTTTATTTGAACATCCAGTCCGAGTCCAGCCTGTTTGACCCTGGAGAGAATACATCACCAGAGGGATACACACACAGCAGGAGAAACACTCCAGCACCTGGACCACAAAGGATTTCCTTTTCCCCACAGAAAGAGCTCACTCTCTGAGAAGTGCAGAAATAAGGAGAAGGATGGCCAGAGCAGTCCCGACTAACAAATATGTTAATGGCCCTGGGGGAACGACAAACTTTCCCCCCCCCCCCACAAAGGGTTACATAAACATGTAAGATCTCCTTTCTAAGAAGATGTGTAATCATGCATGCCTCTTCCTCACTACAGCATGAACCCTGGAGTGTTGTAATTAAAGGGCAGCACACAAGGCATAGATAGCTGAGCACTGTACACAGGGCACACATAACCTCCTTTGAATGTTTCCAGCCTCTGTCTTATCCCCCAGGCTGAGTGGGGAGTGGGGAGTGGGGGGGGGGGGGGGTGGTGGGCGAGGGAGAGCATGCGCTGAGCACTGAATGGGACTGGCAGCAGTGAAGGAACTAACTGCATGCCAATGCAATAATCTGAGCGTTAAGAAACTGAGCGCTGCTTTTCAGTGCTCGGTTTTAATTCTCAGATTTAATTGTTTTTGAACTGCTAATGCAGTAAGCTAATCCAATGCAAATGCATTGGGAGTTAAAAAAAAAAAAAGCCGGTTAACTGTAAAATGTGCATTTGGCACAGGCTGAACCCACATTTGAAGAAATACCATGCAGAGAATTAAAAAACACAATAGCAGAATAAAACGTACTTATCTGGCTATCTGGCTGCAGTCAGCCGCTTCCACTTAACCATTTAAGTCAGTACTTATCTGGTTATAAGGCCGCAGTCAGTTGCTGCCACTTAGCCGGATAAGTATGGACATCCGGCTACGTGGCAGCAGCTAACCATGACCAGATAGCCAGATAAGTCCATATCTGGCGAAGTGGTGGTGGAGCGGAAGACTTAGGGGAAGATTTTCAAAGGGGTACGCGCGTAAGATACGCGAGTACCCCCCGAAAACCTGCCTCAAGCTCCCCCTGCGCGCACCGAGCCTATGTTGAATAGGCTGCCGGCACGCGCAAAACCCCGGGACACGCTTAAGTCCCGGGGCTTTCCTGGGGGGCGTGCCGGCTGCGTGTCGCGGCCGGCACATCATCGGGGCGTGTTGCGGCCGATTCGTCATCAGGGGCGTTCCGAGGGCTTGGCCGCGGCCTCCGGACCAGCCCCTGGACTGGACCATGGCTCGCCGGCAGCCGGCCCGGCGCGCACAAGTTACGCCTGCATCGGGCAGGCGTAACTTTCGCAATAAAGGTAGGGGGGGGAATTAGTTAGGGCCGGGGGGAGCAAGTTAGTTAGGGGAAGGGAAGGTGCGGGGGGGGGGGGGGGGGGAAGGGAACGGAGGCAGGCTGCACGGCTCGATGCACGCAGGCTGCCGATTTTGCGCAGCTTTGAGCACGCCGACCCCGGATTTGAAAAGATACGTGCAACTACGCGCGTATCTATTAAAATCTGGCGTACTTTTGTTTGCGCCTGATGCGCAAACAAAAATACGCGCGGGCGTAATTTTAGAAAATCTACCCCTTAGTTTTAAAGATTTTTTGTATAAAAAACTTAGCCTCCTCTCTGACCCATGAGTCAAAAGTTTCCAGCGTTAATTAAACCCTGGGTTAGCCCAGGGCACCTCTCTGCATCAGCGAAACTGCTTAATGTCCTCATCTGCATGAGATTTCCATGCGAGGGTACTGAGCAGTACTCACATTTAAAAAAAAAAACATTTTGTGAGCATCATTTTGTGAGCATCAAACTTCTGGCTGCATCAGCAGTAAGGTACACGCTCACAAAATGAGCATTCAAATGCAGGGGAAGCTGTGGGTTTGGCCTGGATACAGCTTTATGCCTCGGCCTCTGTGTAGGCTGCCAGCACCACATCTCCTGCAGCTATATAGGGACCTGGTCCATTGTGAGGGGTTCATATTAATTTCTGCCCCCTCTCTCCCTTGCTTTTAAATTTGGAAGAGAGACCGGCGGGGCTTTCACTGCTTTCCTTGCTCTTCTTTTGGCCATATGAGTCCTCTCCATGCCCGCACTACCTGCTTCCTGGAGGCTGGCACGCCACACAACATTTTTTGTAAATGTAGGAGTGCCTTGGATTTGGAAAGGGAAGCCCTGCTGTAGATACGCAGCTGTCGTGTCCACTTTTTTAATGTCAAGTACTAGGAAGATGATCATGATATTACTGGTACAGGATTCCTACTGCAGAGGCCTCTCCAAAAAAACAGCCCCACATCAAGGGGACCCACTACAGAGAGAGAGTCACTCCCAATATATCCTGGAACTGCCTTGCATGAAACATGACTCTTTCCTACATCTGGATGGTGTGGGTGGGAATGCACCGACTGGGGGGGGGGGGAGTGTGCTCCAGATGACTGGGGGGGGGGGGGGGGGAGTAGCATGCTCCAGATGAAACGTGTGTTTGATGTGGAAAGAAATTAACAAAGGAGCCTAGTCATTCTCTCTATATTTCAAGTCCCACAGAGGTGTGATGAATATTCGGAACTCCATATCAAATTCAATTGCTGACACCTTCAGGACTACTTTCCCTTTAAAACTTGTGCGGGCATATTTTTTTTTTTTAATGGAACAATAACACACATGCAGATCTGAAAATGCAATCCCTGCGTGCTATTTTTCTCTCCCCTCGGCCAACCCCTAACACGGCTAAAAGTCCCACAAGTTGTGGGACATCTCACGCACTTTTAGCTGCGGCGAGGGAGGGCACATTTCATTCGTCCAATTTATGTGGGCAAACAGCGATTTAACCTCGTGAATGGTTTTGAAAAACTGACCTCAAGCTACTCCTAGAATAGTGAGTTTTTTGGTTTTTTTGGGTTTTTTAAATACCAGCTTACAAAACTGGAGTGAGGTGGAGGATGTGGAATTCAACCCAAACGAAGGGGAGAACCCCTCTAAATTTTGGCAAAATTCCTCTGGATTTTTAATGCCAACTGAAAGGCCTAAGTAAAAAAATGATTTTATTCTGAGCACATGAGTGAAAACTTGAATTAGATAAGGCCCTGTTTTCAGTCTTCCTTGAGAGATGGACACCACCACCTACTGCAGGCACCTTGTACTGTCCTGGGGATCAGCTCAAGTCCTGTGCTACAGCGTGAACAAATGTGAAAAACATGTTATATCTTTTGAAATAAAAAAAAAAAAAGCAGTATATGTCAGAAATGACAGATAGCTGTTTGGTTTCTTTTTAAACAGTTTTAGGAACAGCAAAATTAAATCCATCAAGTTAGAGTAATTTGATTCTCATTTTTTATATACGTCACTTGCAAACTTTCTCCCAAAAGTCTGTGGAGGAAGGCTCTGGGTAAATTTTCTGCGGTCTGCTTCCAGTAAAACTCTTTACAGTAGACGCATTCTTTGGCTTTCCTTCTGCAGGATAGTAAAGCCAGCAGTCGTATAAATAGAAATGTTTACAAGGGAAGAATCATCCCAGTTCAGAAGCCAGATACATGCCTTCAAGGAGTGAACAGCTTCATTTCAAGGCCAGCCTCTTTACTCTGTGGCCACCCCAGGGAACATGCTTGCATATTTCCTATGGTTGTCAAGGGTCATATCATGTACATTTTATGTACCTGCCAACACAACCATTCACTCCAGTGAAAGCTTATCATGTCTTGGGTTCCGGGAAACCGTCATTCTAGGAATGAATTATAAATAGTCTTTGCTTATGGAAGCCAGCACATTTTAAATTAGATGCAAACTTTCACCAAGGCTTAAAAAGGCTTGCACCATTTCTGCTTTTTTGAGCTCTAATTCCTAAAAAAACCCAACCAAACCAAAAAACCTCTTCTTTATCTGTGTAGTATGTTTATCTATAGCCAATATGGATAAACATTTCTTTTTTTTTTAATTCCATGTACAGTTTCATTCACTTGTTTTTCTGCTCATATAATTCAAGTCCTTGTCAAGCTTAAAGAACATTATGAAAATATTCAAGACTGAAATAAAAATATAAGCAATAACAAGTTTGCTGTTCCATGATTGCTTTTGCCAATTTCAATTAAACTAGAAGATGTGAAGCTTTCTTCTAGAGAAACTATGTCATTCTAGTTGAAGGAATGGTTTTATAGTAATAGCAATTATATAGCAAGGGCAAACAAAGGCCTCCACTATCAAGTACATTGTTTTCTTTCCATCTATATTCTTCCTATTCCACTTTCCAGCCCATTTGAAACTAGCCCCATCCCACCCCCACTATCATTTATCAAAAGGAGGGTGGGAGACGTTAGAGGCTGAACTGCCTTAGGCTCTCATTGGTGGCTACCAAGGGTTTGTCTTAATTTTGTTTTTAAAACCCAATCCCACTTTTGTCCAGCCAGGGCATGGCAGCGTCAGTTCTCTGCATCAGGGATGCAGTCCATGGGTCCCTCCCAAACACAGCACAAGAGTGCCAGCCAGTTGGCATCACTCCTGAGTGAATTACTGCAATTCCCTCCTTCCCCCCAGAACAAGGGCTATGAGTGCTGCTTCTGCAGCATCCGAAGACTCTGCCAAGCCTAGGGCTAGAGCTGGCTTTGGGAAATACGCATTGTCGTAGCTGGGCCATGCGGCCAACCCAATATTTAATACTTTTTAACAACTCTTAGCAAAATAAATAAATCTATATATTTGTTTATTAATGGTGAAAGCACTGGATTGCTCATTGGGTCAGGTTTTATACTGCAGGGAATGAAGAATAAATAACTAAGTAATTCTGTCCAAGACATGAGTAATTCATTTTTGGTGATGAAGACAAGTGCCATCAAGGCTTGTACTTTATTTATTTTTTTTTTTGGGGCCTGGCAGATTTCTTCTGTCCTTTGGGCTTCCAGCTCAATTGGAGCTGGCTTCCTTTGAGATATGGTGCCAAGAACCTTAATTTGCAACTAGCCAAGCCATTGCAGCAACAGTCAGGGACCATAGACCACAGTTCCCTCTGAAAAATGGTAATGTGGTCCCCCCAAGTTTGGCTGCAAAGTGCTGGTACTGAATGACAGCTGGGTCTTCTCTTTCCCCAAGGTGCTATGCATTCTGGCTCTGACATGAAGCCCGGGTCCACTGCATAACAGTACACAGTCACTCCTGAATTTAGGAATAGGCAACATAGGCAGTTATCAATGGTGCCACATTTTGAAGGCGCTGTGCCAGACAAGATGAGGGTGCGGTGAGTGAGGCACTTGTAACATCATCACTGCATGTCAACCAGCCTGAATCAGGCCCATCCTAAGGAGTGGAACTTCCCTGGGCCTGGCGCAGAAATGTCAACACTGTAAGCACTAGGCACCTGTCTACAGAGCGCAGGAGCCAAGATGGCAACCAAGCCGATGGCTGCCTGAAAGACTGAGGAAGCAGGAGTGCCAAGCCCAGAGCCACTATCAAAGAGAGGGGAAGAAAGAAAGCAAAGAATGGCTACTGCCTGCTAGGGAGGGAGAGGGAAAGAGAGAAGGGTTTGCTTTAGCAAATAAGATGGGAGAGAGAGAGAATGAGGGAGATGTGTTCCTGGGGATAACTGGGGGGGGGGGGGGGGGGGGGAGGGAAGTGCAGTAAGCAGGGTCAGGATAAGGCCAGGTAATCTTGAGAGGACACCACTCCCTGATGTTCAAACAACCTCCTTTCTCTGATCTCTGAGGCAGGAGAATCTTCCCCCAAGGAGCATTTAAAAATCTAGCTTCTATAGGCATTACAATTTTAAATCTGGCCTTGTGCACAGTGCTGCTATTGACCTCTAAGCCTACACAAAGGCTCTATTTTCAAAAGAATCTTGCTGTAGACACAGGACAGAACCCTTTTGAAAATAGGGCTTATAAGATTTGTTTCTGCATTTAGTGTTCTCTTTGAATTACATGTAAAGAAGCTCAATATTTAGCCTATGAAAACTATGCCTGCACACAAACTGATTCTGCTACAAGTTATATATTCTGAAACTGGGCAACAGGAGGGATTCAGGAATGAATGATCGTTCTTTCCCCTGCAATATTATATTTCCTATAATTCCCCTTCAGTGGGAGCATTAGTACTGAATACTTACACATTTTTGCTCCTATTAGGGAGGAAGTGTATGTAAATGCGATTAGGCAGCTGCATTAGATTTTGCACCAATGGAGAGCCCTTCTTGTACTGAAAAAATGATACATGACTGGCCTAGATAAACATGAATAACTAAGAAGTTCTTGTGACTTGAAAATGGTCCTCCATATTTTAACAATACTATAAATAATGAACCTTGGAGTAGGAAATAACACATTATATATATATATATTAGAAAATCCTGCTCTGATAAGAGCTGTGAAAATCAATAAGGAACCATCATACAAAAGATGCATACTATTGCACTAACTTGTGTGTGTGCTGCTTTCAGCATCATAAAATATAATCATCGGGGAAGTCCACTATCACAATTTGTTTTTAAATATTTTTGAAATTGCATATAGAACAGTTCAAATGAAAACTTATCTCAGTGTTGGATAATGGCGTGCACCTTTTGTATGATGGTCATTTATTAATAATGAGTACTCACATCTCTCAATTAAAGTAAGATTTTTTAAATATACTCCATGTGAGGGAGTCGGTTGGACCATTAGATGACAGAGGGGTTAAAGGGGCTCTTAGGGAAGATAAGGCCATTGAAGAAAGACTAAATGAATTCTTTGCCTCCGTGTTTACAAATGAGGATGGTGGGGAGATACCAGTTCCGGAGATGGTTTTCAGGGGTGATGAGTCAGATGAACTGAACGAAATCACTGTGAACCTGGAAGATATAGTAGGCCAGATTGACAAACTAAAGAGTAGCAAATCACCTGGACTGGATGGTATGCATCCTAGGGTTCTGAAGGAACTAAAAAATGAAATTTCTGATCTATTAGTTAAAATGTGTAACCTATCATTAAAATCATCCATTGTACCTGAAGACTGGAGGGTGGCCAATGTAACCCCAATATTTAAAAAAGGCTCCAGGGGCGATCCAGGTAACTATAGACCAGTGAGCCTGACTTCAGTGCCGGCAAAATAGTGGAATCTATTCTCAAGAACAAAATTGTGAAGCATATAGAAAGACATGATTTAATGGAACATAGTCAACATGAATTTACCCAAGGGAAGTCTTGCCTAACAAATCTGCTTCATTTTTTTGAAGGGGTTAATAAACATGTGGATAAAGGTGAACCGGTAGATGTAGTGTATTTGGATTTTCAGAAGGCGTTTGACAAAGTCCCTCATGAGAGGCTTCTAAGTAAACTAAAAAGTCATGGGATAGGAGGCGATGTCCTTTCGTGGATTACAAGCTGGTTAAAAGACAGGAAACAGAGAGTAGGATTAAATGGTCAATTTTCTCAGTGGAAAAGGGTAAACAGTGGAGTGCCTCAGGGATCTGTACTTGGACCGGTGCTTTTCAATATATATATATAAATGATCTGGAAAGGAATGCGACGAGTGAGGTTATCAAATTTGCAGATGATACAAAATTATTTAGAGTAGTTAAATCACAAGCAGACTGTGATACATTGCAGAAGGACCTTGCAAGACTTATTTTTTATTTATTTATTTATTTAAATTTCTTATATACCGGCATTCGCGATGGGAGTCGCATCATGCCGGTTTACAAATAACAAGGTGTGACAACAGAATAAATACTTAATAACTTAAAAACATTAACATGTGATAGAAGAATAAGGTAGCAGTTACAATAAGGGATAAAATGCAACTTGGAATGAAGAGAAGGCAAAAGAGATTAACACTGAGATAACAAAAGAATGACCAAGGTAAATAAAACCAAGGTAAATAAACCTGCCTCATTAAAAAAAAAAGAGAGAGAACATTATTGAGTTGTCAAAGGTTGTTGATTACCCTGACGGGAGTTCTTAGTTGCTTGAGTTGAGAGTGGGTTCAGTTGGTGTCTGGAAAGGCTTTCAAGAATAGCCAGGTTTTAAGTCTTTTTCTGAAAGTGGGGAGGCAAGGTTCCTGTCTCAGTTCTGGTGGGATAGAATTCCACAAGGTAGGTCCTGCTGTAGAGAAAGCCCTGTCTCTGAGAGTCCTATGGTTAAAGGTTTTTGCAGGAGGCACCTGTAATGAGTCTCTGTAGGACTCTCTGATAGGACTTGAAGATTGGGCATCCAAATGGCAGATGAAATTTAATGTGGACAAGTGCAAGGTGTTGCATATAGGAAAAAATAACCGTTGCTGTAGTTACACGATGTTAGGTTCCATATTAGGAGCTACCACCCAGGAAAAAGATCTAGGCATCATAGTGGATAATACTTTAAAATCGTCAGCTCAGTGTGCTGCAGCAGTCAAAAAAGCAAATAGAATGTTAGGAATTATTAGGAAGGGAATGGTTAATAGAACGGAAAATGTCATAATGCCTCTGTATCGCTCCATGGTGAGACCACACCTTGAATACTGTGTACAATTCTGGTCGCCGCATCTCAAAAAAGATATAGTTGCGATGGAGAAGGTACAGAGAAGGGCAACCAAAATGATCAAGGGGATGGAACAGCTTCCCTATGAGGATAGGCTGAAGAGATTAGGGCTGTTCATCTTGGAGAAGAGATGGCTGAGGAGGGATATGATAGAGGTCTTTAAGATCATGAGAGGTCTTGAACGAGTAGATGTGACTCGGTTATTTTCACTTTCGAATAATAGAAAGACTAGGGGGCATTCCATGAAGTTAGCAAGTAGCACATTTAAGACTAATCGGAGAAAATTCTTTTTCACTCAACGCACAATAAAGCTCTGGAATTTGTTGCCAGAGGATGTGGTTAGTGCAGTTAGAGTAGCTGGGTTCAAAAAAGGCTTGGATAAGTTCTTGGAGGAGAAGTCCATTAATGGCTATTAATCAATTTTACTTAGGGAATAGCCACTGCTATTAATTGCATCAGTAGCATGGGATCTTCTTAGTGTTTGGGTAATTGCCAGGTTCTTGTGGCCTGGTTTTGGCCTCTGTTGGAAACAGGATGCTGGGCTTGATGGACCCTTGGTCTGACCCAGCATGGCAATTTCTTATGTTCTTATGTTCATACCCCCACAAAACGCCTATGGCTATGGATGTCAGACACTTTGGCGATGAAAGGATTGAATCAGACCTTGCCCAATGTGTTCCCAGGTATGGGGGTTGATTGTTCTTTGTTATAATTTTAGGGCATCATGATTTACTAACCTTATCTAGAGTTGTTTACTATATCCATGTTCATTCAAGCAATAAAAATCCTAGAGCTTCTTTTCTCATTCTGCAACTTGTAAGCCTGCTTTTCCATTCAACTACTAGCAAGCATTAGATGAACAGGAGCTGCATGCACATCTGCAGGTGGATGCAGATTCAGCTGGCACAACCCGGTTAGGGAGTTGCATCTCTTCCATGTGTGGCTTCCTGCCTCTGACTTTAAACTAAGGGTGTGCTGTCATTTTTAAAAAGGCAGGGAAACATCAATGATGGTTTTAATATCACTATATATTGTTTTCCATCTAAAATGACACAGAAAGCTAAGAAGTATCCTTTTATGTCATTGCAGCGTGTTAGTCAGAAAATGTTGTGTTGAAATAAAATTTGTGCATTGTAGAAATGTAGCATGCACTAAAATAATACCAAAATGGAAATCGAAACTCGTGTGTATGTGTTTTACTGGGCCAGTTCTCATTCATATTCATATCAATTCCAGAAGTACCATGCCAGCTGAGTTTGGATCTTGGATGAAATGTTTCCAACTTGCTGTTGCAAACGAGAAACATTCATGACTGTTATTAAATAATTTGAGTGAACCTTGGAGACTGTTGGGTTGCAGTTATGTCTGTATTGAAAGATATGAGATTTATACTGCAGGATCACCTCTTCGGGCCATGCACAGACTTTATTCACTATCAGGCCAATACAGAACGGCCGAGCACACCATTAGCCCCCGTCTGGACGCGTGTTTTCGACACGCTACTATTACCCCTTATACAGTAAGGGGTAGTAATAGCACGAGGAAAACACGTGTCCAACCCTCCAAAAACTAATAGCGCACGCAACATGCAAATGCATGATGAGCCTATTAGTTATTCCCGCGCCATACAGAAAGTAAAATGTGCAGCGAAAACACACATTTTACTCTCATAAATTAACGCCTGAGCAAAGACAGGAGTTAATTTCGGCCAGCACCTGCTTTTCTGTACACCCTCCGACTTAATATCATAGCTATATTAAGTCGGAGGCCCTCCCCCCCCAAAAAAAAATTGTAAAAAAAAAAAAAAAAAAAAAGACGGACGCTCAATTTTGCCGGCATCCGTTTTCCAAACCCATGGCTGTCAGCGGGTTCAACAACCAATGCCGGTAAAATTAAGCATCGGCTGTCAAACCCGCTGACAGCCGTCACTTCTGCCAATAAGGAGGCACTAGAGACGCGCTAGTGTCCCTAGCGCCTCCTTATTACCGCGGACCCTCATTTGAATACTAAATCGCGCACCCAGGAGAGTGGCCTGGGCGCGTGTCGGAAGAGCGGATGCTCACCTTGGAGCGCCGGCTCTCCCGCATATTTTACTGTATCGGCCCATATGTGGGTCTGTAGATTGCTCTGTCTTTTAAAAAACTGCATTTTCTTGGTGAGTGTCAACTGTACAAGCTGAAAAAAAAATGAAGCACTGTAAAAAGCATGTGAAGAAAATCCATGGCTTACATAAATATGAGAGGACTGAACCCATAACTGTATGGAACTGAATTTTTGCTGTGTTCATTGTAATGTGTTAGAGTATGCAATAGCCATTCCAATCTTTAGATAAAAAGATTGTGGTAATGCCTTAAAGCTTGGAACAATGAAAAATTATGTATACATACATGTGTGTTTATGAGTTTTACTTTATTTTTGATCAGTGAAGGATGAGCCTCAAAGAAACAGAATGAGTAGGGAATTATACACACACACACGTGAGTGTGCAGTGATAGACATGCACTTTGGTTGCAATATGGCTGCTAGAACTGTGCAAGTCAACTCGTTAACTTTGCTCTTACCGTGTTACCTGCCTTGGGCTTTCCCTGTCGAGTTCATGATCACCATTAATGCTTCTCTCTCGGGCACATGTTGTCTTCTTAACATTATCTTCTTTCTCCTCGGCCTTGGTCTCCCAGGTCTCTGCAGAATTTTCAGCGTGCACGGGGCTGGTCCCGGATCCTGCGTCAAGTGTTTCAGTTCCAAAGGATCTCTGTCTGATAATCTCCCTACGGAGAGACCAATTAGCAGTATCTCGCTCTCTCTCTCTTTACTTCCGTGTATCTTTTTTTTTTTTTTTTTTTTTTTTTAGCATGGCATGGCAACACACAGCCGGGACAGTTACTATAAAGGGGCACACTAGGGAAGAATAATTTTTCGCAGGCATTAAGCCAGATAAAATGTGCTATAGTTTTTACAGTGTACGATATCACTTTTCCTCCTTTGCATACGGCACTAATTGGTCCCTGCTGCCTTCAGATTGTATTACTCCAGAAAGAGATTTTAACCTACCCCCCCACCCCGGTTGATTTTCATTGTCTAACGCCTCCCTAGATCACTTTCTAGACGCCCTTTTACGCTTGTAGGTACAAAATAGCTGTTCATCAAGCCGGCCGGTTTAGCTGAATTTACATTTCTCGTTGTTCTAAAAGGGGGCTGTCCATTTAGTGTAGCAATGAAAAGCACAGGAGTGGTAAAGATCCGGGATCGGTTCTCAAGCTAGACTATGAGGACAATTTTTAAAAGGGATTTAGGAAGCAACTAAATGGATAACTGGGTAGATTGCCCTGGGTGAAAACTGTCCGCAAGAGTGGCTGTGTAAGTGCATGCGGGCTGTCACAACGTGCGCACTTGTTAGCCGGATTTAAAAGAGGTGCGCCGGGGGTGTGTGTGTGTGACATGGGTAGGCGGTATATATGGACCAGGAGGGTAAACAGCATAGACACTATTATATTTTCAAATGTGCATGTGGTGTTTATTTATTTGAATATTTTATTTTGCATTTTCAGAGATATTACAATATCATTTTAACAATAAGTATAGAGATTTTGTACACCTTATTTTCCAAGGTAAAAAAAATGTAACAAAGGAAATAGAGAATGAATTACACATTCTAACACAAGATCTCTTGATATATTTGGAAATTCGGAGCCAAGATAATTAAAGGAAAATATGGAGCTCACATATTTATCACTTAGTATAAAGAAATAAACCTCTCTATAAGACGATCACCCTTTATCCCAATTACACACTTCCAGAATTCCCGTCTAGAAAGCCCCTAAGGTGTTCCGGCTCTAGAAATATATAACTTTCTTGTTGATACTTCAATAGACATTTGCATGGGTATTTCAAAGTCATAGTTGCCCCTCAGTTTATCACCTCTGGTCTCATCTGCAGGAATCTCTTCCTGCGTTCTTGTGTGGGGCGTACTAAGTCTGGATAAAACCAGATATTTTGCCCATAACATTTAATCATTCTATTTCTGAAGTAAAACTTTAATACCATATTTCGGTCATATTCAAAAGCAAATGATATCAACAACGTTCCCCTTGTGGTAATCTCTGTCTGAGTGGATAATTCAAGAATCTCAGTAATATTCATAGACTGTTGTTCTCTTGCTTCTATACCATCTGTATTTAATGGTTTGCGTGAAATGAAAAAAGCTTTTGTAATCACTGGTGTTGCCTCCTTTGGAATTTTGAGGCATCAGATAAGATTTAAATATCTCCACCAGCAACATTTTTTTCAAAATAGGAAAATAAACTACTCTCAGATTTAAAAATCTGAGCGAATTTTCAATTTTCTCTAATTTTTTCTCCATAATATTTTCAGACTTAATTAAGTTTGATTGAATTTTTTCCATCGATGTTACTCTCTTTTCCACATTTTCAATTATTTCTTTCTGTTGGATAGCAATCTTCTCAGTGTTTAGGCTTTTTTTTACTTATTTCAAGAAACGCTTTAGTTAACGACGATATTGCGGACTCAATGGAGACTAAAGCATTCCAAACAGTGTCTAGCGTCACAACGGGTGGCTTCCGTAATGAAAACACAGTCCCTGGAGTTATATTCAATAATTCTGTTGGTGTAATAACACTGTTATCATTTACCGGTGGAGCCTCATCAGGGGGCCGGGAAGAGAAAGTTGTATCTCCTACCGGAGTTCTCTCACTTTTTTCCGACGCTCTTTCCTCACCTTCACCGCCCGGATCTGGGGCGCCGTCTCAGTTCCTTCCTCTCTTGAAGGGCTCGGCAGTTCTTCAATTTCCATTCCTCTTAGTCCTTGGGGCGGGGATGGCGTCATTGGGGCCCCCAGGCTCAGCAATATCATCTCAGCCATAGAAAGAGACCTGAGCTCCAGGATCTCTCCTACCGCGGCCCTCGCTTCCAGTGCCTTTGGGGTTGATGTGAAAAAGCTCTTGATTTTCGCCTATTGGATGCTGTCATCTTTCTCAGGAATAATGTTCTTTAATTTAGCTTTTCGCTTGGTGTGCGGCATCTTACAACCGGAATGGAATGAATGTGCGGCATCTTACACAAATGGAATGAAGTCAAAAGAGAGAGCTCCTCCGAGGCGTCTTACGAGTCGGTCATCTTGGCTCCAGCGTGCTACTGCATGTGGTGTTTAGCCCCCTTTCCACGGCCTGCAGATAAAGCAGGTGCAAAGTCCATGTGCAATTCCTTGCCCAAGTACTTTGTAGGCATTTTTCCAAGAGAAAATTGCTTCCTGTAGGACCTTGAGCAGACCGCTTTAACCTTTGCTTTGCCAAGGTTTTTGTGCAAGAACAATGCAATCACCACGTCAATTATATTGTATGATACTGTACAGACCAATGAATCTCTGCGTCACTAAACACTAATATTACCTTTCTGCTTTCCAGAGATGCTTTAACCCCTGGGATGAAGTCCTCAAATAGACTCCAGTGGCACTCCTCAATTTCAAGGGCTCAATAATGTCCACACTTCCTATACCTTCTATAAACCTACTACTTTCCAGGATTCTCTGTTGGAGGTGGGGGATTGGGGGAAATTACTCTCCAAGGCCTTGAGTGTTACATAGAAACATAGAAATGACAGCAGAAGAAGACCAAACGGCCCATCCAGTCTGCCAGCAAGTTTCGCACTTTTTTTTTTTCTCATACTTATCCGTTACTCTTGGCTCTTAGTAACCTTTTGGTTCTATTTCCCTTCCACCCCCACCATTAATGTAGAAAGCAGTGTTGGAACTACATCTAAGCGAAATATCTAGCTTAATTAGTTAGGGGTAGTAACCGCCGCATTAAGCAAGCTACACCCATGCTTATTTGTTTACCCAGACTATGTAATTCAGTCCTTGTTGGTTGTTGTCTGTATATAGATCCACTTTTCTTCATTCCCCCTGCCGTTGAAGCAGAGAGCTATGCCGGATATGAGTGAAGTATCAGTCTTTCTCCCCTGCTGTTGAAGCAGAGAGCTATGCTGGATATGCGTGACGTATCAGTCTTTCTCCCCTGCAGTTGAAGCAGAGAGCTATGCTGGATATACATTGAAAGTGAAGTATCAGGCTTATTTGGTTTGGGGTAGTAACCGCTGTAACAAGCAAGCTACTCCCCGGTTTTTTGTGAATGCAAATCCTTTTTTCCACATTTCCTCTTGCCGTTGAAGCTTAGAGTAATGTTGGAGTTGCATTAACCGTGTGTATGTTTATTGAATAAGGGTATTATCTCCAGGTAGTAGCCGTCATTCCCGCGAGCCACCCACTCTTCATTCACGTCCTCTAGACTTTATGGATCCACAGTGTTTATCCTACGCCCCTTAGAAGTCCTTCACAATTCTGGTCTTCACTTCTTCCAGAAGGGCATTCCAGGCATCCACCATCCTCTCCGTGAAGAAATACTTCCTGACATTGTTTCTGAGTCTTCCTCCCTGGAGCTTCAAATCATGACCCCTGGTTCTGTTGATTTTTTTCCAATGGAAAAGGTTTGTCGTTGTCTTTGGATCATTAAAACCTTTCAAGTATCTGAAAGTCTGTATCATATCACCTCTGCCCCTCCTTTCCTCCAGGGTGTACATATTTAGATTCTTCAATCTCTCCTCAAGTCATTCGATGAAGACTCTCCACCTTTTTGGTCACCCTTCTCTGGACCACCTCCATCTTGTCTCTGTCTCTTTGGAGATACGGTCTCCATAACTGAACAGAGTACTCCAGGTGAGGCCTCACCAAGGACCTGTACAAGGGGATAATCACTTCCCTTTTCTTACTCGATGTTCCTTTCTCTATGCAGACCAGAATTCTTCTGGCTTTAGCCATCGCCTTGTCACATTGTTTCGCTGACTTCAGATCATTAGACAGTATCACCCCAAGGTCTCTCTCCTGCTTCGTGCACATTAGCCTTTCTCCCCCCATCGAATACAGTTCATTCGGATTTCCACTCCCCATATGCATGACTCTGCACTTCTTGGCATTGAATCTCAGCTGCCATATCTTCGACCAGTCTTCCAGCTTCCTTAAATCCCGTCTCATTCTCTCCACTCCTTCCGGCGTGTCCACTCTGTTGCAGATCTTAGTGTCATCTGCAAAAAGACAAACCTTACCTTCTATCCCGTCCGCAATGTCGCTCACAAAGATATTGAATAGGACCGGTCCCGACATCGATCCTTGCGGTACACTGCTTAAAACCGCTCTCTCTTCAGAGAGAGTTCCATTTACTATCACACATTGTCTTCTGTCCGTCAACCAGTTTGCAATCCAGGCCACCACCTCGGCACTCACTCCTAAGCTTCGCATTTTATTCACCAGTCTACTGTGAGGCTGGGAGAACGAGAGAGATGTGGATCAACAGTGGACCAATCTAAAAGGAGCAGTTACCAAGGCAACTAATCTATATGTTAGAAAAGTAAAGAAAAGCAAAAGAAAAATGAAACCCTTCTGGTTCTCAAAGGAGGTGGCTGACAAAATAAAGGAGTCCCGGGGGAAGGCCCTGACTTTAGGCCCGTCGCTCCGGCACGGGTCCCTGTGCTGCTCGCCGCAGGGGGAGCCGTCCCTGCTCCCCCCTCACGGCGTCCAGCAGCATTTTCCTCTGCAGAGGAAATCCAAGATGGCCACCGCCATCTTTAGGAGTGAGACCGCGCCTCCTTGACAGATTTAAAGGGACCTAATCCCTTTAACTAACTTCAGCTGTTCCCTATCAGCCAGAGCAGGGGAAGTATAAAGGGCTTCCTCTGCTCATTCCTTGACTTGGCAACTTCCTTGGTTAGTCAGGTCTGCTTGCTTCGGTGAGTTCTTGTGCTTTGGATCCTTGTTCCTGTTTCGTCTTGGTGTTCCTGGTTCCTGGCTTCGGATCAGCTAGCGGTGATTCCTGGTATTGACTTCGGATCGGCTAGCGGTGATTTCTGGTTTTGACTTCGGATTGGCAAGCGGTTATTCTCTGGTGTGTGACTTTGGACTGGCAAGTGGTGATCCCTCGGTGTGTGACCTCGGACTGGTAAGCGACGACCCTCTGGCACTTGACTTCGGACTCCTCCTTGACCATCATCTCCAAGGGCCCACCTAAGTCCCAGCGGCCCGGGTCCCTACGGGCTCCTCCCGGGGGGACCGCAGGCTTCCAGGGGTGAAGCTCCAGTCAGCCCTTGCACCGAACATCTTGACCTCTCAAAGGTCCACCTAAGTCCCAGCGGTCCGGGTCCCTACGGGCTCCTCCTGGGGGGACCGCGGACTTCCAGTGGCGAAGACTCATTTCCTCTCTTCGACGTCACGACTCTTCGTCTGCCTCCACAGTCGCCTCTGTCTCCAGTGCTGAGGGCCAGCTGGTCACGTCTTCTGTTCCTGCCTCACCACCCGACGGGAGAATCTACGGATCTTCCTCCTAAGATATTCCATCCTCCCGTCGGCCCAAGGGTTCACAAGCCTGAGCATAACATTGTGTGCTGTTCAGTGTGACTTTTCCAAAATCTAAATTCCACATATGATCCATTCATTTTTGTTTAGCAGCATCTAAGTCAGCACTAGGTCAACTTATTGTATGGTCATCTATAGCAGAGCTTCCTCAAGCTGTCCTGGGGACTCCACAGCCAGTTGGGTTTTCAGGATATCCACAATGAATATGCATGAGATACCACTTGTGTACCAAATTTTGCTGTAGGCAAATGTATCTCATGCATATTCATTGTGGAAGTCCTGAAAACCTGACTGGCTGTGGGGGGGCCCTAGGACAGGTTTGGGAGCCCTGATCTAAAGAATCTCAATTTTTTGAATGTCACACTGTAAAAAGAAAATAAAAGGCATTGATGAGATTATGGTTAAACATGCTGATATATTTATCTGAGATCAAAGTGTTTGCTGTTGCTGCTAGTCTTGAGCTTGTTTTGACTCACGTGGTTTAAATGCATCTTCTCCTGACCACTTCTACGACAGCAAAAAATATCTCAGACATCTACTTGGGCTATTTTTGCTTCCTTTTCTAAATGCTGCTAGTAGTATTGCAGCATTGATGGATGCATGAATTTAGGTGGCAGAGCTGAACAGTGTTCTTCTGGCTGCAAATCATTAAACACACAATAAAGCTCTGGAATTTGTTGCCAGAGGATGTGGTTAGTGCAGTTAGTGTAGCTGGGTTCAAAAAAGGTTTGGATAAGTTCTTGGAGGAGAAGTCCATTACCTGCTATTAATCAAGTTTACTTACGGGCGGATTTTAAATGCCCTGCTCGCGTAAATCCGCCCGGATTTACGCGAGCAGGGCCCTCGCGCGCTGGCGCGCCTATTTTGCATAGGCCGCCGGCGCGTGCAGAGCCCCGGGACGCGCGTAAGTCTCGGGGTTTTTTTAAGGGGGCGTGTCAGGGGGCGGGGCCGAATGACGCGGCATTTCGGGGGCGGGACACGGCGTTTCAGGGGCGGGACCAGGGGCGTGGTGCTGGCCCGGGGGCGTGGTCGAGGCCTCCGGACCAGCCCCCGGGTCGGATGACGGCGCGCCAGCAGTCTGCTGGCGCGCGTAGATTTACATCTGCTTCTAGCAGGCGTAAATCGAGGGACAAAAGTAAGGGGGGGTTTAGATAGGGCCGGGGGGGTGTGTTAGGTAGGGGAAGGGAGGAGAAGGTGAGAGGAGGGCGAAAGAAAGTTCCCTCCAAGGCCGCTCCGATTTCGGAGCGGCCTCGGAGGGAACGGAGGCAGGCTGCGCGGCTCGGCGCACACAGACTGCCCAAAATCGGCAGCCTTGCGTGCGCCGATCCAGGATTTTATAAGATACGCGCGGCTATGCGCGTATCTTATAAAATCCAGCGTACTTTTGTTTGCGCCTGCTGCGCGAACAAAAGTACGCGATCGCGCTCTTTTTTAAAATCTACCCCTTAGGGAATAGCCACTGCTATTAATTGCATCAGTAGCATGGGATCTTCTTAGTGTTGGGGTAATTGCCAGGTTCTTGTGGCCTGGTTTGGCCTCTGTTGGAAACAGGATGCTGGGCTTGATGGACCCTTGGTTTGACCCAGCATGGCAATTTCTTATGTTCTTATTTTTAAGCTCCCACAGAACTGAATTGTAGCTGTACCGAACTAAGCTTTACAAAGCAGTGCCACAGCGGGTATTGAAATTGTTCTTTTTGAATTGTTTACTAAAAGATTTCTCTCATTTTGTATCTAAGGGAAAAATGTTTTTATGTCTGACTCAAAATGTGAAAAACAGACTCAGATTTCAGAGTTGTAGCAATGCAACTAAACTGACTAAACTGGATTTGGTGAATGTGTTCATCCAATTCCGACCATTCAATCGCATGTAGCGGAGATTAGAACTGGCGCAAATATTTTTCTCAGGGTTTATTTTGGGATTTCTGATGTGGGTTTTTTGCATATTGTGAGCCCTCTGGTTTTTGGGCCATCCTGTTTTTTTAGGATGAGTGTTTTGTCCCTATATATATATATATATATATATATATATATACAAATCCAAAAAGACAGAAAAAAGTTTTAACAACCAGTCCTCACCCTATACAAGTATATTATCACTATTGCAGGAACCTCAAAGGTATTTTTATATATTTTATTTTTGTATTTATCAAAATATTTAAACAATCCAAAAACACTTATCACACCTTAAAATGTACATAAAAAATTCTTATACAAAATTTGAATTTGCGGGCGGATTTTAAAAGCCTTGCGCGCCAGCGCGCCTATTTTCCATAGGCTGCCGGCGCGCGCAGAGCCCCGGAGTTTTTCGTAGGGGACGTGTTGGGGGCGGGACCGGATGACGCGATGTTTCGGGGGCAGGGCGCGGTGTTTCGGGGGCGGGACCGGGGCGTGGTTTCGGACCGGGGCGTTTCGGGGGCGTGGCCGCGCCCTCAGGAACCGCCCCCGGGTCGAGTCTCGGCGCGCCAGCAGCCCGCTGGCGCGCATGGATTTACATCTCCCTCCGGGAGGCGTAAATCCGTGGATAAAGGTAGGGGGGGGGGGTTTAGATAGGGCCGGGGGGTGGGTTAGGTAGGGAAAGGGAGGGGAAGGTGAGGGGAGGGCGAAAGAAAGTTCCCTCCGAGGCTGCTCCGATTTCGGAGCGGCCTCGGAGGGAACAGAGACAGGCTGCGCGGCTCGGCGCGCACCGGCTGCCCAAAATCAGCAGCCTTGTGCGCGCCGATCCAGGATTTTAGATGATACGCGCGGCTACGCGCGTATCTTATAAAATCCAGCGTACTTTTGTTTGCGCCTGGTGCGCAAACAAAAGTACGCGAACGCGCTTTTTAAAAAAAATCTACCCCTTAATGTCCAATTACAAATAGAAAAATCACTGTAGATTAATATTCAAATTTCACATAATCTTCTGTTCACAACGGTGAAGTAACATAACTTTCCAAATAGAAAGAGTCACCATGAACATAGAAACATATATATTTTTTATTTGTATTTTTCTCATTCATGACTTGAAATCCTAGTGTGGATATTACTTGTTAAGTTAAAGTAAACCCCTTTTATAGTTTGAACACCACTTTTGGACTCTGAACTTTCATTCAAGTATAATCTTTTGGATCCATCACCCATACTGTGGGTATTGAGCAAACAGTGAAAGTGATTGTGCAGCCTGGTTACCCTACCACAGCGCCTAGGGCTGGGGATCCCACAGCAGGCGAGTTTTCAGGCTATCCACAATGAATATGCATGAGACAAATTTGCATACCACGGAGACTCAGCATATGCAAATGTATCTCAGGAAGCCTCCACCAAAGAAATTTAGATGTCTACACTTACAGATAGTTTTTTTAAATTTGCAAATATTGATGGTTGGACCTGGAGCACTTGCACGCATGTCTGAACATTTTTGTGTCATACTGCTTGATTCCCTGTACAGCCTTCGATGAATTACAAATCAGTAAGTAGAACATGTGCTCTCGAGACCTCAAGGACTGCTTCTTCAGATGGCATCTGATGAAAAGGTTTGTGAAGTCTTGAAATGTCATATACAATAACATCTTTTTCCTTTAAAACGGTGCCATAATCTATGAAGGCTTCAGTTTCCAAGGCCAATACGGCAACCAAAATTCAACCCTAAAGTGAAGAGTACAATTTCTTCATTACGCGAGAAGAAGAACTGCAGGAGAGCCTCCTTAGAAATGAATGAGCAGGACCTTGAATAAACAGCAGTTTCAGGAAGTAAAATGGAAATAAATTCTCTGCTTTTGTTCCCATTTTTTTTTTTACTGACTACACAAATGTAATATTTTTTTCAACCTCGGTGAAAAAATGTCAGTATGAATGAGGGCTTACTCACATTGTCCAAACACAATGTTTATTTATTTATTTATTTATTTAAAATCTTTTCTATACCGTCGCTAAGTTATATACCATCGCAACGGTTTACAAGTAGGCACATATTTAATGTAAGTAAAAGTGTACTATAGTACATTCTAACAGGTGCCGTCAAAGTTTCGGTTACAATATATCATTAGAAAATAAGTTTTAGAGAAGTGGGTCATGACCGAGTATACTGAAAGTACTTTTACGGGTAAATTTATCATACATAGTGTTATCAATATGCTAGTTGTGATGTAGACTACTCTACTGTATCGTCCTAAGTACTGTGTGTCGGTGCTTATCTGCTTATTCCTGAATAATTTCTATTCTCCCGTCTCCTTGTAAAATGCCTGTTTAAAAAGCCATGTTTTTAAACTTTTCTTAAATGCCTTGAGATCACTTTGTAATCTGATCTCTGGAGGCATTGTGTTCCAAATTGTGGGTCCTGCTAATGATAAGACCCTTTCCCTCACTTGGGTTAGTCTTGCTGTTTTAACTGAAGGGATGGTTAGGAGTGCTTTATTTGCTGATCGCAGATTTCTGTGTGGGACGTGTACCCGTAATGCTGTGTTTAACCAGTCTGATTTCTCATCATGAATTAGTTTATGGATGGTACATAGGGTTTTGTATTTAATTCTGTGTTCAATCGGTAACCAATGTAGTTCCGCTAGGGTTTCGGTTATGTGGTCCCTCCTCCTTTTTCCGGTTAGTATTCTAGCTGCTGGAGAATTTGAAGTGGTCTTAATGTTGTATTAGGTAGTCCTAGCAGCAGGGCATTACAGTAATCCGTGCTGGAGAAAATTAGTGCCTGTAGAATTGTTCGGAAATCATTTTGAGTTAGTAGTGGTTTTAGTTTTCTCAGTACCATCAGTTTTGCGTATCCTTCCTTTACTTTTAGTGATATGTGCTGTTTTAGATTGATTTCAGGGTCCATTATTATTCCAAGGTTATGTACTTTTCCAGCTAGTTCAATTTTCTGGTTGTCTTTGAGGATTATTGAGGTTTGGCTGATTTCAGTATTTTTCCGTTCTAGGTGTAGGAATTCTGTTTTATCAATATTAATAACAAGTTCCATTTGTGTCAGTAGTTGTTTTATAATACTTAGGTACATGTTAGCTAGATTTAATGTTTTCTCTATTGTGTCATCTATCGGTAGAATTAGTTGGATATCGTCAGCATAGATGTAATGTATAATTCCTAGTCCTGCCAGTAAGTGGCATAATGGCAGCATGTATATGTTAAAAAGGGTCGCAGACAGGGCTGATCCCTGCAGAACGGATCAGGTGTGCCACGGAGAATCCACCACTGCCTGACGGTCACAGCACCTGGGCTCTACTCTCAGCGACTCACAGCAGAAAGAGACACCAACAGTGAATCTTAAACATGCAGGAGCTCCTTCCTGAGAACAGGTCAAGTCATGCAGGATTTTTCTCTCCTTGGCTGGTACCCATATCTGGCCCGATCTGCTTATTCAGGGTCAGAACTGGGTCTGTGTGCTGCAGGGACCCCTTTCGCCTCGAGAAGAAACACTTACTGTGAAGCAGAAGACTCTGAGTTCTTCTGTGGCAGGCTGAAAGGATTCTATACTGGGGAAACTGGGATAGAAAACAATACACATTTTATTTACAGTTGCATACTTCTGTACAAGTGATTGTGCTGGCATAAAACCGGGACAGCAGGCAGGGAGACTGGACTTGCTAGTACAGGTTACATCTGTAACACCCCCCATCATCAAACCACACGGGACACATAAAATGATGGGACTATTCTGTCCCTAATGATGAGGGCCTGACTCTAATTTAGTCGGTTCAGAAACGGAGTCATGGTGAAGTGGATCATGTTATGCTCACCATCCTGTGACTGGTCAGGGAGTACTTTGGCCTTTCTGCTTTCCATGAACCTGGTGGTACCCATATTTCTCTAATAGTGCTGGCATAAAATAAAGTCTCACAAAACAGGGTCACACCACTCCAAGGTATAACCAAACACTTTATTTCTGCTTTTTACAGCCAGACATTATGTACCTTTTAGTTTAGTGTAAAACATTTTTTACTAAATACTCAGAGTTCATGGGAAACACAGTAAGAGTAAAAAAAAAACATCCACTAAGGCCTGTCTGGTCCTCCAAAGTTTGGGATACCCTCCTTTCAGTCCACACTTGAACAGAAATTAGATCCTGACAATCCTTCATTATTCCTCCCCCTCGTACTTCCTTCCCATCTCTCCATCTTCTTTCTCTCTCTGCTTTTTGGGACATAGAGCTTACATCCCCAAATACCCCTCCAGGCTCCAAGGAGTACCACCAGTACCACCCAGGTACTATGTAAGGAGAGAAGATAGGAGAGGTAGGAGTTAAGAGACTGTTTCATTGGATCCAATCATTCATATTTCCATCTACATGTGAGGGAAGTTTAAGTCTTGCCCTATTCCATGCAAGAAGGGAGGAAGTTTACATTCTGGACTGGACAATTGGACAAAGTGATAGACTAATTTGACACAACCACAAGATAAGTCACAAACCTATTAACATCTAAAAGTGTAACATCTAGATTGAGGATAAAATGCTATAGCTGTAAAGCACTTGCAACCATTACTCATCATTTCAGTAAAGATTATGTTGGAAACCAGCCTAGCTTCCAGCATGGCTATTGCAGAGCTGTAGCCAGGCAGTGTGGCGCTTATGGCCAAGTGAAAAACTGTGCCCTTGCCCATTACACAACACATAACACCATGAGCTGGGAAACATTTGTTAAATGTTTGTACAGCAATGCCCATGGCCAGTGCAAGGGAATTAGAGGCCCTAGGAAAACTTTACAGCCTTGCACCCCCGACCCCATCACATCCTCCTCGCACACAATTAAAAATTATGCATTTATAATAATAGATTTTACATGAAAAAGAACATTCAAAGCACAGTCTTCTGAGGTAAAAATATCACTTACAATATGATTATTATATTTACATGCACTGCTGTGGTGCCAACCAGAAAACCCTGCAAAAAAGCAAAATATGCTTGGAACTCATATGATATTAGGCCTATTGTAATGCATCTTGGGCTTGGGCATGACCCTCAGAGAACCACACAAAAAACAAAACAAAACAAGAATTACAATGCAATAAACTTTCTGTATCAAAACAACACTACTGCCAGCACTCAAACAGCAACAACTCTGTCTATGAAAGTTAACACTTCAAATATTACACCAGGCCTAAAAAACCAATACACCCCCTATTAGAAAAACAGAACAAGCCAAGCTGCTATAGATCTCTACATACAAACTACACACTATTGGAATACCTTAGTCACACATGCAAAACACAGATAGACCCTCAAATACAGAAAGTGACCATAAAATATAAATAGAAATGTACAAAAACTCAACTGGAAACCGCAACAAGCCAAATTCTATATGAACTGCAACAATGAAAAAACAGAAGCATTACCATTTCTCATAAAACAAAATTAGTAAAACTATACCAATAAAAATAATAATTCAAAACTAATATATAGAATAGCATTCAATAATTAAAAATTCACATTACAATTTTTCCAAACATTAATAAAATATTTCAAATAATACATCAAATAACACCCAATAAGTAGAAGTAATAAGGATTTTAAAAAATTGCCAGTTATCCATATCTGGGAACTTTTGATATCCAGGAACCCTAAAATTGTCATGGATTAGCAGGCAGAGAGGAACTGGGGTCAATCTCCTACACACGTTTGCTCTTTCTCTCTCTCTCACATGAATACACACGTATGCTTTCTCTCCTCTCATTCTCCCACACACATGCTCTCTCTCTTTCCACATACACATACACACCTGCTCTCTCTCTCACACATGCTCTCTCTCTCGCTCTCTCTCACTCTTCCACACACATGCTCCTTCACATTCTTGCTCCCCTTGCCCCCAATCCCCAGCACTCTTGGTCCCCTCTCCTCTCCAAGACACCCCACTCCCCAGGAATCTTAATCCCCAGCCCCCTCTCCCCACCCAGACCTTCCAATAAGAACATAAGAACATAAGAAATTGCCATGCTGGGTCAGACCAAGGGTCTATTAAGCCCAGCATCCTGTTTCGAACAGAGGCCAAACCAGGCCACAAGAACCTGGCAATTACCCAAACACTAAGAAGATCCCATGCCACTGATGCAATTAATAGCAGTGGCTATTCACTAAAAGGCCGATACAGTACAGTGTAGAGATGTGAATCGTGTGATCGATCGTCTTAACGATCGATTTCGGCTGGGAGGGGGAGGGAATCGGATTGTCGCAGTTTGGGTTTTTTAAATATCGTGTAAATCATGTAAATCGAAAACCGGCACACTAAAACATCCCTAAAACCCACCCCGACCCTTTAAAATAAATCCCCCACCCTCCCGAACCCCCCCAAAATGCCTTAAATTACCTGGGGTCCAGTGGGGGGGGAGGGGAAGGGGGAAGGCGGGAAAACCGGCACACTAAAACAACCCTAAAACCCACCCCGACCCTTTAAAATAAATCCCCCACCCTCCCGAACCCTCCCAAAATGCCTTAAATTACCTGGGGTCCAGAGGAAGGGTCCCGTGTGATCTTTTACTCTCGGACCTCCGTGCGTTGTAGAAATGGCGCCGGCGCTACCTTTGACCTGTCATATGACAGGTCAAAGGTAGCGCCAGGAGCGTAGGAGATCGCTCCCGGACCCCCGCTGGACCCCCAGGGACTTTTGGCCAGCTTGGGGGGGGGCCTCCTGACCACAAGACTTGCCAAAAGTCCAGCGGGGGTCCGGGAGCGATCTTCTACCGCGAATCGTTTTTCCGTACGGAAAATGGCGCCAGCCATACGCCGTATGGCTGGCGCCATTTTCCGTACAGAAAAACGATTCACGGTAGGAGATCGCTCCCGGACCCCCGCTGAACTTTTGGCAAGTCTTGTGGGGGTCAGGAGGCCCCCCCCAGCTGGCCAAAAGTTCCTGGGGGTCCAGCGGGGGTCCGGAAGCGATCTCCTACGCTCCTGATGTCGGGGGACAAAAAAACAAAATGGCGCCGGCGCTACCTTTGACCTGTCAGGTCAAAGGTAGCGCCGGCGCCATTTCTACAACGCACGGAGGTCTGAGAGTAAAAGATCACACCGGGACCCTTCCTCTTGACCCCAGGTAATTTAAGGCATTTTGGGGGGGTTCGGGAGGGTGGGGGATTTATTTTAAAGGGTCGGGGTGGGTTTTAGGGTTGTTTTAGTGTGCCGGTTTTCCCGCCCTCCCCCTTCCCCCGATTTACGATTTTTTAACGATAAATCAGGGGAATTGTTATTGTATCGCGGCTCTAACGATTTTTGACGATTTAAAATATATCGGACGATATTTTAAATCGTCAAAAAACGATTCAGATCCCTAGTACAGTGCGCTCTGACGGAGCGCACTGTTAGCCTGGTCTTGGACGCGCGTTTTCCCTTACCTCTTATTCAGTAAGGGGCGGAAAACACGCGTCCAACCCGTGGCACCTAATAGCGCCTCAACATGCAAATGCATGTTGATGGCCCTATTAGGTATTCACGCGTAATTCAGAAAGTAAAATGTGCAGCCAAGCCGCACATTTTACTTTCTTCAGGCACCGGGAAAGTGCACAGAAAAGCAGTAAAAACTGCTTTTCTGTGCACCCTCCGACTTAATATCATGGCGATATTAAGTCGGAGGTCCCGAAGAGTAAAAAAAGTTTAAAAAAAAAATGTGAATTCGGCCTGTGGCTGTCGGGCCGAAAACCGGATGCTCAATTTTGCTGGTGTTCGGTTTCCGAGCCCATGGCTGTCAGCGGGCTCGTGAACCGACGCCGGCAAAATTGAGCGTCGGCTGTCAGCCGCCGCTCCTGTCAAAAAGGAGGTGTTAGGGACGCCGTTAATGGACTTCTCCAATAACTTATCCAAACCTTTTTTGAACCCAGCTACACTAACTGCACTAACCACATCCTCTGGCAACAAATTCCAGAGCTTTATTGTGCATTGAGTAAAAAAGAATTTTCTCAGATTAGTCTTAAATGTGTTACTTGCTAGCTTCATGGAATGCCTCCTAGTACTTCTATTATTCAAAAGTGTAAATAACCGAGTCACATCTACTCGTTCAAGACCTCTCTGATCTTAAAGACCTCTATCATATCCCCCCTCAGCCGTCTCTTCTCCAAGCTGAACAGCCCTAACCTCTTCAGCCTTTCCTCATAGGGGAGCTGTTCCATCCCCTTTATCATTTTGGTTGCCCTTCTCTGTACCTTCTCCATCGCAACTATATCTTTTTTGAGATGCGGCGACCAGAATTGTACACAGTATTCAAGGTGTGGTCTCACCAAGGAGCGATATAGACGCATTATGACATTTTCCTTTCTATTAACCATTCCCTTCCTAATAATTCCTAACATTCTGTTTGCTTTTTTGACTGCTGCAGCACACTGAGCTGACGATTTTAAAGTATTATCCACTATGATGCCTAGATCATTTTCCTGGGTGGTAGCTCCTAATATGGAACCTAACAATATGTAACTACAGCAAGGGTTATTTTTCCCTATATGCAACACCTTGCACTTGTCCACATTAAATTGCATCTGCCATTTGGATGCCCAATCTTCCAGTCTTGCAAGGTCCTCCTGTAATGTATCACTGTCTGCTTGTGATTTAACTACTCTGAATAATTTTGTATCGTCCGCAAATTTGATAACCTCACTCGTCGTATTCCTTTCCAGATCATTTATATATATATTGAAAAGCAGCAGTCTTGCTTTTCAGACTCGTCTCCCATCCCAGAAACCCCTCTACCCAGCAGTCGTGCTCAACACGCCCATCCCTCCAAGACCTCCACTTCCCAACAGTCTTGCTTCCGAGCCTTCTTTCCCTTCCCAGCCCCCCTACTGCCCAGCAATCTTGTTCCCCTCCTATCTCTCACTCACTGCAGGTGGCAGGTGCATGATTTTTCTTAATGCTGCTCATCCCCGTGGGATATTACTGTGATCCCCTCATTCTCCTCCCTGCTCTTAAAGAATGGAAGGATCACAGTCTTGCAGCATGGGCTGTTTCCTCCCTCCTGGCTGCCGGTGCCTGAATGACATCATTAGGTGGAGGAAGCAGCCCATGCTGCAAGGCTGTGATCCTTCCATTTGCAGGGAGGTGAATGAGGGGATCACAATAGCACCCCACGGGGTGAGTAGCATTCAGGAAATCATGCGTTGTCTCACTGCTACCATTAAGGCTTCTTCCGTTTTTGGCTGCACCCCGAATCTGATGCCTATGTGTCAAAAAGCAGTTCGGCTCTGCCAGAATCATCAGTGTGGCCGGCATGCCGCAATGCTTTTACACTTAGGCCCCTCATGGCGGTGGAGTAATGGTGCATTTTTGGTAGCAGCACCTATGGCCATGGCCATATTCGCCATAGGCACACTACGGCTCTATTGATGCAGTGTGTCTTTATTGAGGTCATCAGCGCTGGGTTCCTCATGGTTAACTTGGAAATAGAGTACAGCAATACACAGGGCCTAGAAGATCTTTCTTTCCCCTGACCAGGAAAACAAGGCTACTCAATTATTTAATATAATGGGAAGGGCTGAGTGAGAGGATTGGTTAAGGTTATGGAACTCTGGGGCCTCTATCCGGGATATATCAGCCCAGGGGTTACATACCCTTTTAGCAAACAGAATAAAATAAATATCAACCCACTGTGGGTAAGCTGCAACAACCTTCTAATAGCTAATTATAACCCCACTGGGGAGACTTCCGGCGATGATGTCAGACTGAGCGGAGGTCCCACTGTGGGCTCCTTGAGAGTCCATGACGAAATTCATATTTTGCTGCCTTTTCCCCCATTGGAAACGGCCCCTCTCTGAGATAAGCCAAACCACGATAGTCTGCTGACCGACTTGAACTTGGCTCACGGCTGAAAAATCCTTGGGATGACAAGTCGGTTACGAAAACCTCCGCTGGACAAGACCACCGGGACTGAGGACAAGATGGCGGCGGAGACCATGCTTTCCCCTGAAGGGGTGTCGGATATGCTGATTAGGGAAATCACCCGTGTGATCTCTGCTGTTCTGAACGACCAGCTTCAGAAATTACAGTCATTTCTAGATGAACAACATGATAAGTGGGCCAACGATCAGACTAGACTGGCGGCCATGGAGGCCCACGTCATACATCAAGAATAATGCAAGAGGAGACCGAGACAAACGTGGTGGCCCTGCAAGCAAAAAATCAAGATCTGGAGGACAAAGTAGACGAACTTGAGAATCAAGCTCGGAGGAACAATGTAAGGGTGGTAGACCTGCCAGAGTCCTTACAGTCGGATGCCCTGCAGCACTGGTTTGAAAGCTGGTTACCTACTGCGCTTGACATCAAGGTGACGGGCAGGCCTATTCTGGTGGAAAGGGCCCACTCCAAGCCAATAGGAAAAAGAAGGAGCTGCAATATGAAGGACATAAAATTTTAATCTTCCCGGATTTTTCAGCTAGGGTATTAGTGGCACACAGTGAAATGACCCTCTGTTGTACAAAACTATTCCAGAAGGGGATCCACTTTGCCCTACAGTTCCCGGCAAAATTGCTGGTGTTTCATCGGGGAGAAGTCAGGGTTTTCAACACTAAGGAAGAGGCACGCAGTTTCATGGAAGGCTGGTAACCGGAGCAATGGGATAAAGGTTTTCAGAGAAGCCAAAGACTAGCTCTTTCTGAGAGGGAGTTGATCAGGAAAAGGCCTGCAGCATGTGTTTTCAACCCAAGAGGGAAACCGTTTTCTAGGTGACTGTCGCGAACTCTCTGGAGCTCCAGAGTCCTTGGTACATCCCGATACCCGTGGTACTATATTGCGGGTGGCAGAAACCGTATAAGTGGGGTAGACCTGGGATTCTGGGTGTAGAGGTCAATGCAGATATGGGAAATGGGGTTAATATGTCAGAGTGTGAGTGTGTGAGTGTATGTGTGTGTGTGTGTGCCCAACTTGTAGGAAGGATAGAAGAGTTCTTGGACCATTGACCAGAATCATGATTGGTTTTTTTTTTTATTTTGCTCCATACGCAGTTGGTACAGCAACATGGGAGGGCCTCTGCTGGGAGCCCTCCCTGCTGTAAAGGGAGATCAAAGCAGCATTTTTAGCTGGTGGTCCTTGTTCTATGTCTAATATTGTCGTAGGTACCTTAAATATAGTGGGACTTAATTCCTCAATAAAGAGGAAAAAAATGCTCCAAGAACTTAAACGAAAGGGAGTAAATGTTGCTTTTCTACAAGAAACTCATTTAACCGATGCTGAACATCAAAAGCTGAGAAGGGAATGGGTGGGACAGGTCTTTTATTCATCTTTTTCCACTAGCCAATGTGGGGTGGCCGTGTTAATAGCCAAATCCCTTTCCTTCCAAGTGCAGGGTACTGTTGCTGATCCAGAGGGCAGGTATCTCATAGTGCAGGGAGTGTTGCAGGGCCTGAAGGTTTTATTGGTCAATATCTATGCCCCGAACCAATATTTTCGCTTCTTTACCTGTCTGGTCTCTAAGCTGTCTGCATGGGAGGAGTACAGTATCCTCATGGGGGGAGATTTCAACATCACAGACAACCCCAGCATTGATTGTAAGCCGGCAAAAAACCCCTCGTAAAAACTAGGGGGACATGGGTATTAGCTTTCTATGTAAAGACTTGCAACTAATTGACATCTTGAGGGCGATGCATTTAGAAGAGGCGGGATTCACGCATTTCTCTCACCCTCATAATTTGTACACCCGCCTGGACTACTTGCCCCCTCACAGAATCGCTGTATGCCAGAGTGGAGCAGAGTTCTATAGAACCCACTCCCCTCTCAGACCATGATTTGGTGGTATGTCATCTGGGCTTGTTTTCAGAAGGTTGAATCCCTCAGATTTGGAAAATGCCTCCGTGGCTGTATGAAGACCTTAAATTTGCCCCCTTTTTGAAAGATAAGTGGGAAGAATAAGGCACCCTAAATGGGGGGGGGGGGGGGGGCGAGGTGGACAATATTGTGTTCTGAAATGCCGCCAAGGCAGTTCTACGGGGTAATATTTTAGCATATCAGGCTAATCAAAGGAAAAAGCTCAATTCCAAATTGCTGGCGCTAACCAAGAAGCTGATTAACCTGAAGCGTTCCCATGTCCAAACATTGGATGACATAACAAAAAGAGAGCTAATGTTAACTCACAAGGAATTGAACGCTTTACTTACCCTTAAGGCCCAGTGTAATCTTTTATTCTATAAATTTAGACTCTATCAGTGGGGGAACAAACCAAGGAAATTATTGGCCAAGCTGATCAAGGGTAACAGAGGTCCCCGGGGGGTTATTACGCGTTTAAAGAGCGACTCTGGCACGGTTACCGGCACCGCAGATATTTTATAGGCTTTCACCCAATACTATCGTAAAATCTACACTGCCCAACCTTTTTCCCTTGAGCGTAGAGAGGCCTTTTTTTCAGGATATTGTAATCCTCCAAATTACTGACAGCACAAAAAAAACCAATTGGAAGCGCCTATTCAGCCTGAGGAGGTGATCCTGATCATAAAAAAGCTGTCCCTTTCCAAAACTCCTGGTCTGGATGGACTCGGCACCGAATTCTATCATATCTTGGGGCCACAGGTGGCAGCCCCAATGGTGACTATATACCAGGCAGCACAGAGTAGGGGTTACTTGGATAAGGACCAGAATATTGTCACTATGGCACTACTCCCCAAGCCTGGCAAGGCCCAAGACAGCCCAGAAGGGTATAGGCCTATCTCCCTACTTAATCAAGACATTAAAATTTTAGCTGTCCTCTTGGCTGCTCGCCTGAATGGGGTGCTCCGTGATGTAGTGCATAGACACCAGATAGGCTTTGTTAAGGGGCGTTTCCCACTTCAAATCTCTTAAGGCCATACTGGCGTTGCAATCTCCCCTCAGCTGGAATCCGGATGGGGTCCTTATAAGCCTGGACACAGCTAAGGCTTTTGACTGTGTGGAGTGGCCATATTTACTATGGTCCCTAGGGAAGTTTGGGCTGGGAGGGGAATTTACCAGTTGGGTACAGTTGTTATACACCAGCCCACAAGCCCAAGTAATAGTCAATGGGGTGCTTTCTCAGCCATTCTCCCTGAGGAGGGGTACCCGCCAGGGCTGCCCTCTGTCCCCCTTACATTTTGTACTGTCCCTAGAACCCTTGGCGATCAAGCTTCGCATATTACCCAGGTACCAAGGTAATCAAGTTGGACGCCAACAGGTTAAATTGGGTTTATATGCAGATGATATGGTACTATTTGTACAAAACCCGGGAGAGACCTTGGAAGCCATCCTACAGTCCATAGATCATTTTGGCTCCTTTGCGGGCCTTCGTCTTAATTTGGACAAATCAGAGGTGTTACCGCTGGCCTCTGCTCTGCCACAGCGCTGGGTTGGTTCGTTCCTGCTAAGTTGGGCGACTGTATCCATAAAATATCTGGGGATTCATCTAGACATGCAGAATAAAAAGGTGTATGAGGCTAACTTCCTCCCAATCCTGGAAAAAACTAGTCAACTGGACCGGTGGCATGACCTTCCATTGTCTCTCCTGGGAAGGTGTGCTGTCGTAAAAAATGGCAGTTTTACCCACATTTTTATATTGGCTTCAAATGTTGCCTTTGTGGGTCAGAGAAAAAGATCTGCGTAGCTTTTTTTTGTATGGGGAGGACGGTGTTTTTTGTATGGGGAGGACGGTGTTTTTTGTATGGGGAGGACGGTGTTCCCGCATTAATTATGACACTCTGCATCTAGACAAGGGACTGGGAGGCACTGCCTTACCGGACTTACGCCTATATAATGTTGCATGCCTACTTTGTCATATCCAAGAATGGGCGTCTGGTCATAAAAAGTTTAACCCAGAGGAGTTACTAATGGACTGGACTGCACTCTTTCTCCGCTTAACCTTCTACACATGCTGAGCCTCAAAGCTGACACTCGGATCTCGTCCTCCTTCTGGATGAGGGCACACAGTAAGGCATGGAAGTGGTGGCGGACGTCTATCCATCACAGCTGTCATGTCCCCCTTTTTGTCTCTGGTGGGAAATAGTTACTTTCTCCCAGGCCAAGGAGGGAGCGTTTTTAAACAGTGGGCCTCAAAGGGCTTTCGTTCACTTCAGTAATGGGTAGATGAGGAAAATTCCACTATTTATTCATTTCAACAGTTGCAAATACGTTGGGGGATCCCCTCCACACAGTTTTTTTGCCTATCTTCAAGCTTGCCATTACTGTTTTCAGCTATGTAAGGGAGACTTGAACCAACTAATATTATGTGATGAGGAAGATTCTTTATTCGACACCCCTCCGCATTTCAATAAAATCAAGGTGTGGATGTTTCAGCTGAAAGCCAATCTACCCACCACTCTCTGACCCCACTTGGCGTCTAAATGGCAGAAGGACCTGGGGGAATCCATAACAGTGGACATATTGAAGAGAGCCTTCTCCAGCATAGAAAGGCAACTGCCCTCTGCGGCGCTCCGGGAAACTCAGTTGAAGCTCATTCACTGTACATTTCTTTCAAGAGCAAGGAGCCTTCAGACATCTATGACCTTCAGCACTTTGTCTCAAATGTGGTACACAGGTAGGAAATCTCTACCATATGTTCTCCGGATGTACAAAATTGGGACATTTCTGGACCCAAGTCAGGGGACTGATGGAGAGAGTCCTAGGTTGGGTGATTCCTTGGTCATTGTTTTATCTACATCTGTTGAAGGAAAACGAAGTACTCCCCAGAGGAGGTTTAAAATATGTGTGCATTGCCCTGGTACTGACAAAAAAACAAGTTTTATTGACATGGAATTCTGACTGTTACCCACCCCACAAGCATGGAAAAGTTCAATGCAACAAACAGCACAAATGGAACTCTTGCTGAAAAACTCCATATCCCACCCAAAAACTCGTATTGCTTTACGTAGTTATTTTCGGTTGTAGGAACATACGCTTCATTTTCTATAATGGATATATGGGTCCCACACCTGTGGTTTTGGGCACCTGGGAGTGTGATGTATGAATGTGTGTGTGATTATGTGCTAGCTGGGAGGGAGGGAGTTTCTACAATAATGTGAAAATTGGATCTGTGGGAAGACATTTAGTTGTCTGCTGTTATACAGAACATTTTGGCTGTATTTTAATCTCTAGGGTTAGCTATTTGTTTGCCCATGTTTGTTATTCCTTGGATCCTAATAAAAGATATCATTAAAAAAAAACAAAAACAACCCACTGGGAACCCTATAGAAGGTGTAAATGAAATTGGCCATTTGCTCTACTGTCCCTCTGTTATGGTTTGGAGTAAGTTTGGATTAGCAGTATCAGAGCCAAGGCTGGCCAGACTGCTTACAGGAAACATTTGGAAATCTCAAACTGGATTTACAATTTGGTATTCATCAGTATTATACATACCACTTGTATTTCAAGCAGAGATGTAAATTGGTGAGAACAGAAAAATCTAAAAATAAAAGTGCATACAGTTTCAATCAAGTGGTTAATAGGAATGGCAAAGGTATGAGCAAGCTAAGCAGAGGGAAGTTTAGCCAATTGTGTTCAAAAGAGATTAGCTTACCCTGGAACACAGGCTGAATAATGCATAAAGTTGCTCATGTGAAATTTGTTGTAAAAGATTGCTCTAATACAAAATTAACTTGCAGAATTTTCTTTGGCAGAACAGTCTGTAAAGATTTGGGAGCTGCCCACAAGAGCACCACCTACACCCAGACATCCATCTACACCCACAAACATTGTGCAAAGTGTTTAATGAGTATTCTCTGTATAGACTTCAGAGCTTGTCCTGATGTACTGTTGTACTCAAGTACTTTTCTGGGATCATAAGGCAAACGGAAACCCTTCTGGCAATACTTGTGTTTTACAGTATAATAGCTTGAATTGTATCTGCACATAAAAAGTCTAAGGATCCAGGGCATGGTCACGCTTCTTAAAATTCTGTTTCCAATTGCATCACAGTGAATATAGTGTAGTAGGCAAAATGTGAGGGCAGCCATCAAATTGCCTGCTAGTCCAGGCTTCAGCTGTATCAAAAGATGGTAGGTGATTTCTGATATACTCATTCAATTCAAGAGGGGAGGTAAAAAACAATTATACAGTTACAATAATTGTTATCGTGCCTGAGATATCTGTCCTAGGGTAGGTATGATATTAGTTACCTTTATAACAAAAAAAAAGCTTCAGGTTTGCTGTAAGTATAGTCTAAGTATTTGTCATCCGGGGTGAGAAAGCAGAACTTGAGGCCTTTGTTCTGGATGAAAGAAATGGCCTTAAAGCCTGTTACCTCAGAAATCTTTAGCAGGTTCAGGGTGCTAATTAAACCCTTGTTTGGTAATGAAAAATGACTGAGATAAATTAGTCAGGAGGAGCCAGGAAGGCCAGTACAGCGTAGGCGATGACAAGGCAAGGGACAAAGCCAGAATCAGGAGACGTGGTAAAGGCAGCCGGGGTCAGAATCCGAGGATCAGTCCGAGAAGTAGTCAATGAAGCATGTCTATGTTGTAGTTTGAAAACAGAAAACAACAACAAAAAGAAATTCATCATTGCTTGTATTGATAGATTGTTTTAAATTGCTAATTATATGCATCCTTTGTAGTGCTATAGTCCAGTCAATAGGACTCATGCCCTTTGGATAGGTAGGGTCAGAGAATCTGAATCCTGGCCATTTTGGAGACCAGAGGCGTTTTGAACAATGCTTTGGAAAAAACAGCATGTGGTTCGAAATATCGAAGGCATGTAGACAGATAACTTGAAACCTAATTGGTGATATTCAAAAGATGGCCAGTTAGGTTTAAAGCTATCCAAATAAAATTAGACAGATAACTTTTTTCAGGGATATTCAGTGGGACGTTTAGCCCACTGAATAGCCAGGATAATTTATCGGGCTAGCTTTAGCTGAATAGGTTACCTGGTAGACGTTGTAAAAAACATTGCCCTCACCAATGTTATGAAAGAAGTAATAGTTTAATAAACATAAGACAGCTGCAAACAAGAAGAAGAAAAGATTAAATGATGTGTGATCCGGCATATGTTTTCTTTTCAGAGCTCTGCTATCTCACAGATTTGTTTCCATTACTGAGAAAACCTAGAGTCAGTCAAGCACATAGTAGCCTTTGGTGCTATGAGGCATTGCGGTAATTGAGAAGTAATGCAGAACTGCTTGCAGCATCTTCCTAATGTGCGCATGGCCTTGCATCCATGCCTCCGCCAGGATAACATGTCTGATAAATATGCTGCCTTCAGAGATGTGTCAGACTCTGCTTGCCTTATTTATTTATTTCGGAGGTACAGCACAATAAGCCAGAAATGCTTTTCTTTTTCACGACTTTGGTTTAAAAAGGTGAACCAGGAAAGACGGTAGAGTGAAAATCGCCTCTCTCATAAGAACAAAATGCTCTATTTCATGTTGCTTACACACATGCACACAAGCTTTTAGAATTTCCTAAGAAACAAGCAAACAAACAAACTAGTCCACTGCACCCTGTCTTATCATAATCTACACATGGAACGAATGTGAGTGTGTTTATGTTAGGGAAAGAACAATGGGACTGGCTGGAAGTGCAATTTTGCAGACAGCGTGCAAGCTCTGTTGTGTGCCCCGTCCGCGCACCAGCCCGCGCACGGGCCTGCTCACCTCGCTAGCTCCTCTGCAGATCACGGATCGGCCTCCCCAACGGCAGCCGCGAGCTCCTCCAGGCCTCGGTGACCCGCGGCGGAGGTCGCTGGGTCTTCCACTGTGCACCAGGCCTCACGCTGGAGTTCGGCATCCCCAGTGGCATTGGCCATGCCCCTACGCATGCGCGTGTGGACTGCCCGGTCTCCTGTAGGGCCAGAGGCGGGTCCTAGCTCCGCGGCGCGCCCTGATTGAACGTTCAATATAAGGAAGTCTCTGCCTGCACTTCCTTGCCTTGGCAATCGGTTCGGCACTGTAAGTGTACTAGTTTGCCTCCGCATTCACAGTCTTGTTCCAGTCTTGTTCCAGCCTTGTTCCAGCGTCCTACTGTTCCAGCTTCCTTCTGCTCCAGCCTTGTCCAGCGTCCTTCTGTTCCAGCATCCTTCTGTTCCAGTGTCTGTCTGTCCTGTCTCCCCAGGTAGAACCCTTGGACTGACTCTCTGGTACTGACCTCTGCCTGTTCCTTGACCATTCTGCTCGCTGCCTGGATCTTGACCTCTGCCTGCCTTGTGACCTCGTCTGACCTTTGGAACCTGATTCCTGCTTCGTTGACTACTCCTCGGACTGATTCTTGGATTCTGACCCCCGGCTGCCTTTACCACGTCTCCTGATTCTGGCTTTGTCCCTTGCCTTGTCATTGCCTATGCTGTACTGGCCTTCCTGGCTCCTCCTGACCTACAGCCTAGAGTCCGACCATGCTCCCTTGGCTGCTCGTGGGCATGCCTCTCTTCTACCTCTCCGGGAGACCCTTAGAGGCCCACCTATGTCCAAGCGGCCTGGGTCCCTCCGGGCTCCACCCGGGGGGACCACGGGCTTCCAGTGGTGAAGCTCATCCTTGCCTCTGTCTCCTCCTGTGCTCCGCCCCCTGGGGGCAGATGCTTCCTGGTCCCTACCAGGGAGCCGTTCTCCATTGCTCCAGGACAAGTGTCCACCTCCAAGCGCTATAGGTTGCCAAGGCCATGGACACGGCGGAGTCTCCCGCCTCCAGGGCCCCTACCAGGTTTGGCCGCCACAGTCCATCGCAGGGCTTTGAAATCGCTAGCCTCTTTAGTGGAAGAGCTTTGTTCCCAGCTGCGAGATACAGCTCTGGCCAATACCGTGGGCTTATCGGCCTCTATGCTACTCAAAGCAACTCTGTGTGGCTTCCTCAATCAGTGCTTCATGCAATTTGCACTGCAACCTTCCTTGTTCCTGAAGGAAACCACTAAAGTGACCTTCATCCTTTCCCGTCTGGAAGGGAAGGCTCTTTCATGGCCTCTTCTTTATGGGAACGCTCTGATCCCATGCTTTCCAAACTATCTGAGTTTTTTGCTCTCTTCAAGCAGACCTTCGGAGACCCAGGCCACCAAGCTGTAGCCAGCCATAATCTACTCCACCTCCGTCAAGTGTCACGGACCCTCTCTGAGTAAACGGTGGAGTTCAGGACCCTGGCTACTGAGCTCAGGTGGCAAGAAGATTGTCTGCAAGCCATATTCCTAGATGGACTCTCCAGCGCTCTCAAAGATGAACTCTCCATCCGTGAGACTCCCACGTCTCTAGAGGACCTGATTTCCCTCACTGGGAAGATCAACCATCGCCTCCGGCAAAGGCGCCTAGAAGTAAAGGTTCCTGCTCTCCTACACCGTGTCCCATGCGTGTCCAGAGTCCTCCAGCCGACTCCATCACCATCACCTCCTCCTGTGGTGGAACCTATGGAGTTGAATCGTGGGCGACTGTATCTGACCAAACGTCTCTGTCGGAGGAAGGATGTCTTTGCCTTTACTGTGGCACTTCTGGACATCTTCGGCAGTCCTGTCCGGTCCATCCGGAAAACTGCAACGCCTGAGCCCGGCAGGGGTCCTGAGCTTAGGTGCTAATGTCACAGGCCCCTAACTCCTGCTTCCAGTCTCTCTGGGCATCGAGGCCCACTCCTTCACCACCACTGCTCTTGTTGATACAGGAGCAAGTGGCAGCTTCATCATGGATGACATTGTCAAGCTTCTGAACATTCCTCTTCAGCCACTAGATGTGAGCCTCCGCATCACCTCCATTCAAGGAGAACATCTTCCAGGGCTTATCTCCCATCGAACAATGGACATCCTTCTTACTGTAGGCACTCTCCACGAGGAGGAGATGTTCTTCTATGTGTTAAAACATTTTACCCATCCAGTCAACCTGAGGCTGCTCTGGCTCCAGGTCCATGAACCCCAGTTTGATTGGCATTCCCTGCAGTTGGTGCAGTCGGGTGCCAAATGCCAGAAGACATGTCTACGTCAAGTATCTCCAGTAGTCTCTGTCTTGAAGACTACCATTCTATCTGGTTTGCCTACCCAGTATGTTGAGTTCAAAGACGTCTTCTCGAAGCAGAAGGCGGATACCTTGCCTCCGTTACACAAGTTCAGTTGCTCCATAGAACTTCTGCCGGGCATGACGCCTCCCAAGGGCAGAACTTTTCCATTGTCTCATCCAGAAACCCTAGCCATGTCTGAGTATATCAAAGAGAACTTAGAAAAAGGGTTTATTCGTCCCTCTGATTCTCCCGCTGGTGCGGGCTTTTTCTTTGTCAAGAAAAAGGACGGCGGTTTATGCCCTTGTATTGACTACAGAGGGCTCAACGCCATAACCACGCAAAGACCGGTACCCCCTGCCCCTTATCAGTGAGCTGTTTGACCGCCTTCAAGGGGCACGGATCTTCACCAAGTTGGATCTGAGGGGTGCGTACAATTTGGTACGCATCCAACCTGAAGATATCTGGAAAACCGCATTCAACACGAGGGATGGTTACTATGAAGATACTGTGATGCCCTTTGGGGTATACAATGCCCCAGAGGTCTTTCAATGCCTTATGAATGAAATACTCCAAGACCTCTTGTATTCATTCGTAGTCGTATATCTTGATGACATCCTGATCTTTTCCAAAGACCTTGAATCCCATCGAGATCATGTTCTGATCGTCCTCCAATGTCTAAGAGAAAATCATCTTTATGCTAAGTTAGAAAAGTGCCTCTTCGAGTGAAATCGCCTACCCTTCCTAGGGTACATCATATCTGATCGAGGTTTCTCCATGGATCCAGATAAAGTCCAGGGGATCCGAGACTGGCCCCAGCCAGTAGGCCTCAAGCCTTACAACGTTTCCTTGGCTTTACTACTTATTACAGGAGCTTCATTGCCAATTATTCTACCCTAGCTGCTCTGCTCACCGCCATGACAAAGAAAGGGGCTAACACTCGTGTGTGGACACCCAAAGCACAAGCCGCCTTTCAGACGCTAAAAGAAGCTTTCTGTTCTGGTCCTTGTCTTCAGCATCCAGACCCAAGATGCCCATTCTTTGTCGAAGTCGACACCTCTGCAATTAGAGCAGGAGCAGTCTTAAGTCAGTTTTCTCCAAAGGGTAAATTGATACCTTGTTCATTCTACTCACACAAGTTCTGTCCTATAGAGAGCACTACACCGTGGGTGACCGAGAACTTCTAGCCATCAAGTTGGCACTCCAAGAGTGGCACCCCTAGTTGGAAGGGGCGCAACATAAATTTACCATTTTCACCGACCATAAGAATCTTGAGCACCTTAAAGAAGCTCAACTCTTGAATCCTAGACAAGCCCGATGGGCGCTCTTCTTTGAACGGTTCAATTTCATTCTACGTTATCGCCCAGCTACTAAGAACCTCTGTGCTGATGCACTATCGAACCATAGGATGTTCCTGATGTTCTTGATGTTCCCAGACACATCATATATTCTGCCTGCATATCCCTTACCATGACCACTACAGTTCCAGTTGGAAAAACCATCGTTCCACGTAGATTACATGAACGAGTTCTGAAATGGGCCCATGATTCCAAGTTGGCAGGATACTCGGGTCGTACCAGGACCCTAGAGATGTTGCGGAGATATTACTGGTGGCCCAATATGGTGCAAGACTCTCGTAACTATGTAGATTAATGTCCTGTCTGCGCTCAACAGAAGCCACCTACCGGACAGCCTTGGGGCCTACTGCAACTGCTTCCAGCACCTACTGAGCCATGGTCCAGCAACTCACGGACTTCATCACAGACCTGCCTCCGTCCCAGAACAATACCGTAATCTGGGTCATCATCAACCGTTTTTCGAAAATTGGTCATTTCATTCCCCTGCCGGGCCTCCCATCGGCCCCAGAACTAGCCAAGTTGTTCCTGAAACACATTTTCCGTCTCCATGGACTCCCAAAGGAAATTATATCTGACCGAGGACCACAGTTTGCCGCCAGGTACTGGTGCTCCCTATGCATAAAATTCAACATTGCCTTGAATTTCACGTCGGCCTATCACCCACAGGCCAATGGTCAAGCTGAAAGGACCAACCGGACCTTGAAAACATTCCTTCGTTCCTACGAGAATGACCAGCAGGACAACTGGTCTGATCTGTTACCCTGGGCTGAGCTGTCGCATAATACCCTCTTCGCTGCTGCCACCGATGTATCTCCGTTCTCCGTGGTATTCGTACAACAACCTCGAGTACCACTTCCAGTTCCTCTGACTGTTCCTTCCCCAGCTGCACAATTCATGGCCCACACCATTCGCCAGGTGTGGAATCAAGTCAAAACGCCTTACCCAGGCCACTGAGCACTCCAAGCGCACTTCTGATGCCCATAGATATCCCGCTACACTCTTCCGTCCTGGTCAGAAGGTGTGGTTAAACACACGACACATAAGGTTGAGACTCCCTTCTCATCGCCTGGCTCCCAAGTATATCGGCCCGTTTTCAGTGCTTCGAAGAGTGGGAGCAGTGTCTTACGAACTTCAGCTACCTCGTGCCATGGGCATCCACAACACATTCCATGTCTCTCTGTTGAAGCCTTTGGTCCTCTCCTGGCCCTCTCGTAGAGATCCTTCACTTCCGCGGATCTCTACCGAACCAGATTCATCACTCGAGGTCCTAGAGGTCTGTTGGCATTGAGGCAGGGAGGGTTATGGGGCCGAAGAGAACTCATGGGAACCTTCCTACAAATTCTTCATAAAGAGCTCCTCAGGACTTTCCACAGGACCTATCCTGAAAAGCCACATCCGTGTATAGGGAGGCCTAGAAGGGGGGTTACTGTTGGGCACCCCGTCCACGCCCGGCCTGCACAGGGCCTGCTCACCTCGCTAGCTCCTCTTCAAGTCATGAGTCGGCCTCCCCAGTGGCAGCCATGAGCTCCAGGCCTCGGCGTCCTGCAGCTGCGGTCACCGGGCCTTCTACTGCGCACCAGGCCTCACGCCGGAGTTCGGCATTCCCAGTGGCATTGGCCACGCCCCTATGCCCATGCGTGAGGACCTCCCGGCCTCTTGTAGGGCCAGGGCCGGGTCCTAGCTCCGTGGCGTGCCCTGATTGAACATACAATATAAGGAAGTCCCTTGCCTGCACTTCCTTGCCTTGCCAATCGGGTCGGCACTGTAAGTGTACTAGTTTGCCTCCGCGTTCACAGTCTTGTTCCAGTCTTGTTCCAGCCTTGTTCCAGTATCCTACTGTTCCAGCGTCTTACTGTTACAGCCTGGTCCAGCGTCCTTCTGTTCCAGTGTCCTACTGTTCCAGCGTCTGTCCTGTCTCCCCAGATGGACTCTCTTGTACTGAGCTCTGCCTGTTTCTTGACCATTCTGCTCGTTGCCTGGATCTTGACCTCTACCTGCCTTGTGACCTCGTCTGACCTCTGGAACCTGACCCCCTGCTTCGCTGACTACTCCTCAGACTGATCCTTGGATTCTGACCCTGGCTGCCTTGACCACGTCTCCTGATTCTGGCTTTGTCCCTTGCCTTGTCATTGCCTACGCTGTACTGACCTTCCTGGCTCCTCCTGACCTACAGCCTAGAGTCTGACCACGCTCCCTTGCTGCTCGTGGGCACACCTCTCTACTACCTCTCCGGGAGACCCTGCGAGGCCCACCTGTCCAAGCGGCCCGGGTCCCTCCGGGCTCCACCCGGGGGGGACCGCGGGCTTCCAGTGGTGAAGCTCATCCTAGCCTTTGTCTCCTTCTGTGCACCGCCCCCCTGGGGACAGGTGCTTCCTGGTCCCTACACACCCAGGTTTCTCACTCCCATATTCTATCTTACATATGCAGGCTTCTCACTCCCATGCTGTGTCTCACACACAGCCAGGTTACTTACTCCTATGCTAGCTCTCGCCATATGCACAGGCTTTTCATTTCCATAATCACTTTCTTTCTCTGACACACACACGCACCAAATGTGCATGCGCGCGCCTAGGGAGCAGCGTGGCGCGAGACGGTGGTGTCTCCCCATGGACCACGCGAGGAGGCCCGCCGTGGAGCTGGGATATCTGTGGAGGAGGTGGGAGCACTGGAGGCAGCTTGGGGACGGAGGGGGCTGCCCACAGCCACAAGAGAGGCAGAACCAGGTGCTGAAGCAGGCAAATGGAGGTAAGTGGGCCCGACTGCGAGACTGCCGCGGCCGGCACATGCAATACACATTTTCTGAGTGATTTATCCATGGTAAAATAACGTTGTAAGCACAAGTGCTATCCCTCAGTGTCCCTTAAAGTGTGTGTTTTTTTTAGGTTCTCCTAGTGTAAACCCTGGGTGGGATAGATCCCTGATGCTGTCCCCAAAGGCACACAGAAATAAAATTAACCCTACCTGCAACCACTTCTCCACAGATAGCTTTTACTTCTGAGCTCCAAGAAGCATAGCTTCAAAGTCCTTCTGCATTTACCAGTGTTCACCCTTTTCCCAGTCTCTGTAAACAGCACTGATAATCTCCACAGTCTATAGCAGCAATAATCACAGAGAGAGAGAGGCAATGTGGCTTCCAACTTCTTTACTAATAGTTGAATAAATTGAATGAAGATTCTTTCCAGCACTTAGATGTTAAATAAAATGGATAAACAATAATGAAGAAGAAAGATGAATAAATTTGGAATCTCACTGTTATCAATCCGTTAGGACGTGATGTATGGGCCCTGGGCCGAGATGAGTGGTGGTCCCATCCACAGGGAGGAGCCCTGTGCGCCTCATCGTCGGGAGGCGCGGTCTCAGCGGACGTCAGACACAGCTGTGGAATAGAGTCTTTATTAGAGAATTAGAAAGGCATTGCCCATGAAGCGGGGAGTGCAGGAGAAAGAACAAAATCTGTGTGATGGGGTATGTCCAGAGGGAATACTTCAGAAGTGGAGATCCGGTAGTGGTCCACAGAGCGGGGTACACCGATGATGTTTCTCCATAGTGTTGATGCGGTAGTGGCCTGCAATGCAGGGTCCACCGAAGGAGTTCCTCATTCAGAGCTGGTACGGTAGTGGCTAGTGGCACGGGGTACACCGGTGGGGTTGCCACCTGAAGATGATACAGTAGAGGTCCACAGTGTCAGGTACACCGAAGAGGTCTCTAACCAGAGAGGATACGGTAGTGGCCCGCAGCGCTGGGTACACCGGAGTTGGTTCCACAATACAGCTAATACAGAGGTGATGCGTAGAGTCAAGGTACTCACAGTAAGAGAGTTCCAGCAGAGGTCCCGGGGAGCAGGGACCAGTAGTAGTCTAAGGCAGGAAGGCCCTCAGAGGAGTGGATAGCCACGAGAAAGGGCCCCCGAGGAGCGGGTACCCGGAGCGTCTCACGCCAAAGATTCAGGAGCTGGAACGGGAAATCCGTAGTGAGCGAAGCGGATTCAGCAAAGAGGAAACTCATTGCTAACTCATCAGCAGGTAGGGCCAGCCGGCTTAAATATCGTGGAGTGAAGACGTCATCCGAAGGGGTCGCCCCTGAGGTTCCCGCTATGACGTACTTAAGACTGGCATGTGCTCGCGCGTGCCTAAGTGATCCCAAAGGCAAGATGGCAGTCGGCAGCGCCCATGCTGTCCCAGGAACGCTAAGCAGGTCAAAGGTAGCTGGTGGAAGCCACCATTCTCCCCAGTGGTGTTAAGGCAGCAAAGAAAGAGGTGAGCATTAGTGGTCACAGCTGTCTGCGACAGACAGGCGTAACACTCACTCTTCTAGTAAAGTATCTGAATTTTTATAAGCCAGTTCCTTAACAATTAATCTCCTTCTTTTTTACAATTCCTCAGATTTGAAGAAAGCCTAAACCTTCTTCCAAGTCCCCAAATTTATATCAATCTTCTCCCCACTGTAGAATGGTTAGAATTTAGTCCCAAAATACTAATCAGAACACAGCAAGCCCCAGTTCTCATACCTCTCCTGCAGTCTTCTTAAATATCTTAGATCTCCTTCTGAAAGCACCAGTGGGCACGGTCCTCTCAAGTGCAATACACTTGATTCAGTTGAAAAGGTAAGACTTGAACACTACCTTCACCTCTTTCCCTCTGGTAATGGACAGGGATCCATTTCTTACAGATGAATCCTCCACTCTTCAGGCCCTTCCTAGGTTAAAGACATCTCTCTCCCAATGAATTGGTGCCAAGGGCACTCCGTTCCAAAGGGAAGAAAAATAGCACTTGATTAAAAAGAAGGGGAAAAAAAGAAGAGGCAGGAAGGGTGGAGAAACGTACTTGCTTCAAAAATGAGGAGATAGTTACTGAAGAAAGACAGCTCAGGGTTGAAATTCCTCTGCATTGGGTCACTGACTGATCCATCCATTGAAGGTGAAAGAGAGAGAGAGAGAGAGCAGCCAAATGTTCCCTACCCCCTGATCTAATCTTACACAGGTGTGCCCCAATCCTCTGTGAAGGGGTACAAAGGATCTCACAGGGAAAGTCTCCAAACTTGGATCAATGAGAGTAAACACAGGAAGAAACAGGCCAGTGTAACAGACAGATCCAAAAAGAGCAAAAATAATTGACAGGAAACAGAGACATCCTGCTTTCAGAAAACCCATCTAAAATTCCATGCCCTAAGATGGTGGAAGGGGTTTCTAAGCTGCTAGAGCATACCATCTACAGCAACCACTTGAGGAAGTCAAACCCAAACTTTTCTGAACCTTTCTAGCTAGTTAGTTCACTCCTTTTGGTAAGGAAACCAGAGGTTTATTACACTAGTGACTGGCTATGTATGGGTTCTCTAACTTTTAGGGACACCTTGCTTCCTGAAATCCAAAGCCTGAAATCTCTCTGATCTTCTTCTCCATGTTGTACTGGATGGACCTGTAAAACCTGAAAGGTTTACCTGGGCGGCAGGGACACTGCTGAATGAGCAAACCCCAAAATTGCAGCTGCAAGTTCCTAGTTCTCTCACTGGCAAACTTCCGAAAGCTCCAATTAGGCAAACTTCCGAAAGCTCCAATTAGGACTCTTTCTTGCAAAGAACAAGAAGCCCGAAAAATAAAAGCTATCGTCCAAGATTTGGGAAACATTTCATCCCTAACTATGTCTCAGATCTTACAATCACTACCTCTCATTTTACAGGGTGGAGCAGTGTAATGTCATTCTCCTGAAAGTAAAAAACAAAAACTAACAGAACTTACTCCCTGACCTCTTCCTTTGGGTTAGTAGCCTGTTCCTTTAAGGAGAATCCACAGATCCAACACTCTGGGGATCCCACCAGCAACCATTTGCAGGGGAGAGAACATACAGGTAGTTTCCTCTCCCTCTGTAGATAGTGTTCTGGAAGACTCTAGGGGTCACTATAGGAAAATGCTGGAATGAATTATACTGAGGTGCTTTAAGGGCTCACTAAAGTCTGAAATAGCCTTTAGGGCAATGCTTCCTAAACCTGTCTTGGGAACCCCACAGCCACTTGAGTTTTCAGGATATCCACAATGACTGGCTATGCGCTATGGGGTCCCCAGGACAAGTTTGGGAAGCCTTGTTTTAGAGGTCTCCTTCAAATAATTAGTCAATTGGAGTCAATCAGTTTGAGATGTTGCAGCAGATCTCTCAAGCTGGTATAATTTGAGAAAAGAAACTAGAGGGCTTGAATTGACCCTAATACTTCTGATTTGTTGCAAAAGGTGAACAATATAATTTTGTTACAGAAGGTTTTGGGTTAACAGAAAGCGTTAATTAATAGTATAAGTAGTTTTACCATGTAAAAACCTTTGTAAATGAGAGGAGAAACTTTTCTGCTGATGTTGAGTCAATTGGTTGCACTTGTGCTGAGTAATATTTGGAAAGTTGCGTGCTATTGCTGTAATTTTAATTTATCATACTGGCTGCTGGAAAGAGTTTTTCATGATTAATATGAATGGTCTATGAGATTTCAGTTAAGAAGACTGCTGTTGCAGAAGATTAATACGATATCATCTGATAGTCAGTTGGAGCCAAGAGGCTAGAGGTGTTGTAGCACATCTCTCAAGCTGATATAGTTTGGGCAGGGGAGATCTTGAAGACTGCAGCAGAGAGCCTGAACCCTGGCGGGAGGATCTGTAAGAAGAAGCAGCTGCCAACCCCCCCCCCCCCCCCCCCATCAGAAGGGTCAGTATCCGCAGAAAATCTCCACTAAGGATACACAGTACGATCTAACACTGGCAAAGCTGTCTGCACTGCACTGAACTGACTGAGAAATGCTGCTCATGCATATACAAGGTTGAGAAATTATTTGGCATTATTTCCTGCTTAAACACTCAATTAGTTGGAGTTGCTTTTAACATCTATTTTCTCTGCTGGTTTGTGAAAATCTTAACACTGTTAATTTGTCTGTGCACAGGACCAGTGCAAGGGTATTAGGTGCCTTAGGTGAACCGTACAGCTCTGCACACTCCACACACAATTAAAAATTATACATTTAAAATAACAGGTTTTAAATGAAAAAGAGCATTCAAAGTACAGTTTTCTGAGGTAAAAAAAAATATCACAATAACATGTATATTTTATTTTCATGCACTGCTGTGGTGCTAACAAGGAAGCCTTGCCAAAAATAAAAAAAGACACTTGGAACCCTTATGGTATTAGTGCTATTGTAATGCATATTGGGTGTGCACTTGGCCCTCAGAAAGCCATAAGTAAACAGAATTACAGTTACAATAAAGTAAACCTCCCATACCATAACAGCACTAACTGGCCAGCACTCAAACAGTAACAACCAACCTATGAAAAGGCATGGAGGAGAGAGATAATGGTGTGGTGGAACAGAGATAAAGGAGGGAGAGGTTTAGAATAAGGAGAATTGAAGGAGGAAAGAGAAGAAAAGCTGAGGAAGGGAAGGAGGCAGGGATGGAGAAAGCTGCCAGAGGAGAAAGGTGAGGGAAGGAAGGCGGGGCAGAGAAGAAAGATGAGGGAAAGAAAAGCCATCTATTTGTGAGCAGTGTTTGAAAGCAGAGGGAGTGAGGTGAGTTTGTGTAAGAATTAGGGAGGGATTTGTGTGAGTTTTCTAGAAGGAGGGAAATGAGTTGTGCATGAGGAAGAGGGATGAGGAAGGAAGGCAGAGAAGGGCAGAGTGTAGTAAATACCATGAGGTAGGATAAAGAGAAACAAAAGTAAAGAAGAAAACAAAAGAAATGACAGAAAAGAAATGGGACCTGGGAATGAGGCCAGCCAGAGAAGAAAGGGGCAGCAACACAGAAACATTTAGAAGAAAGTCTGATACAACAATAAGCAAATTAGACGTTTGTGATTTACATTTCACTTTGCCTTGTCCATAAGACTGGGTTGAAAATTGTACGTGGATCTTTTAAATTATTTGGGGGAAATAGCTAATAGTGACAGTTACAATGCAAATAGAGCCACTTCCTTAAAAAGTCTTCACCCAGTTGCAAACGTTTGTGGGCTCCTCAGATGTAAGGCCTCAGGCGCACACATGGTCTGCCGCATTCTAAATTCACCACTGGTACTGGGGCTTATTCAGTGCTGGATGGGATGAAGAGTGTTTTGCTTAGCTCTTGGTCTCTAGTGTATGCTTGCCATGTTTGATTCAGATATTTTATTTTTATTGTAATTGTTGTGGAGCGCTAGGAGAGCGATCCCACTCCTGGGAGATGTGTGTGTCCTTGGGCCGCGGCTCGACGCCAGAGGGGTCTGAAGAGGTGCCGCGGGAGGCGTGGCATGCCCGAGCATGGGCTGGACGGAAGCAAGCTGGAGTGAAGACTGGCTGACAGGCCCTCCTCTGGACCTGCATGCTTCGGAAGACCCAACAACGCAATGTTGGTCTTGTGAACAGTCCTCCGACCGTTCCCAGCCCTTTTGGACCTGCCGCAGGGTACGGCACAAAGCGGCAGGCCAGATGGAGGCCAGGGCAGCGAAGACTGGAACATGGATTCAGATGAGACTCAGGAACGACGTAGACTCAGGCATAGACGTGGACTCAGGAACGAGGTGCAGGATGCATAGACGTGGACTTAGGCACAGACGTGGACTCAGGAACGAGGTACTGGATGCACAGAGGTGGATGCAGGAACGAGGGCTGAAGGTAGACATGGGCACTGACCCTCAGGGCGCCCTACTCAGGCCACCCGCGGGACTGAGTCGTGGACCACCCTGTCCCATGCACGCTCTACACAGCCCTGGAAGGCTGGTCGCGGACCACGCTGAGAGCGGGAGAGCACAGGGAAGAAGAAGCGGAGGTTTACTGCACTCCTGGCAGTCGAGGCAAGTTGCTGCACTCCTGGCAGCCGAAAGCTGGTGCTGCACTCCTGGCAGCTTTGAGGCAAGGATACGCTGCACTCCTGGCAGCTTCGAGGCAAGGAAACGCTGCACTCCTGGCAGCTTCGAGGCAAGGATACGCTGCACTCCTGGCAGCTTCGAGGCAAGGATACGCTGCACTCCTGGCAGCTTCGAGGCAAGGATACGCTGCACTCTTGGCAGCTTCAAGGCAGGTTAAAGCATCAGGATCAGGAACAAGGATTAAGACAGACCTCAGGGCTGGAACAAGGACATCTGGAACAGCAGGTAACATCGGGACTGGAACACGGATACTGGAACAGGAGACACACCTCAGGGCTGGAACATGGATATCTGGAACAGCAGGAACATCAGGACTGGAACACAAGTACTGGATCAAGAGACAGACCTTGGGACTGGAATGGCAGGCAGACATCAGGACTGGACGAGGAGCTCCGACAGGTAACAAGAAACACAGGGCCTTGCAGAAGTGCTGGAACACGGACGACTTCCTGGAGCGAAGGATCTCAGGAGTGACCAACTCCTTGCAAAGGCAAAGACAGACTGAAAGCTGAGCCCTTTAGTAGGGCTGAGGTGGACAACGCCCAGGGAGGGGTCAGCAGGGGCCACACCTGGCTGGCCCTTGAAGAGGAGCGGAGAGACGCGCGCTCGCGCCCTAGGGAGCTGGAGAGAAGAGCTGGAAGCTGGTGGCATCCTCAGCCACGTGGAAGGCCAGGGAAGCAGTGGAGCAGCCCTGGGCTGGAGCTGGGTGAAGGTAGGTCAGTGGAGCAGCTCCCAGCTGCAAGGACAGAAGCAGGAAGAAGCAGAGAGAGGTAAGGCTGGCTGCAGGCACCGGCAGAGAGAACAGAGAGCTGCAAGGACTGAAGCAGGAGAAGGGCTGACTGCAGGAACGGCTCTATGCCGTGAAGACAGCCCCAGGAGGAGAGGTAAGACTGCAGGCAGAGCAGAGAGCTGTAGCAGGCTGCAGGCACTGGCAGGGACAGCTTCCCAGCCAGGCAAGGACCTGGGCTGTAGCAGGCACCAGCAGAGACGGCCTGCTGACTGAAGGGCCCGGGATCGCAGCAGCACGTCGGGGGAAGGCAGGAACAGAGAAGCCGTCCGCATGGGAACAGCTGCGGGGACAGCCCCAGCTGATTTAGGGAGAAAGCAAGCAGCAGCGTCAGCAGCCCGACTGACTGTCTGTGAGAAGGTAAGAGCCTGCCCACGCTTCTTGCGGGCAGGAGCATAACAGTAATATACAGAGTTGACCCTGTTTCTTTCTCCTGGATTGAAATGTACAAAACATTTTGGGGTGGGGGAGACTCTGCTCTCATCATGTTCCATCTTATTAGAATATGGGTAAAATAGGTATCAGGTAGTATCTTGACATAAACACTGGATTGCATTTTAAGGGTATGAGTCAGGATATACATTTGTGTAATGTGCTTTCTGGAAAAGTGTATCTGTTCCCTTAAAAGTACGGAGTTCTCTTATTGGTGGGTTCTAAAGCGTGAGCAGTATAAAGAGGGAAGGTTTCCTCCTCCAGTACAGGGAGGGGATTAGGGGCCTCCAGTTATGTGATCAGCTGGAGTACCCAGACTGTGGGCTGGGAGGCCCGGGGACCATCCAAGGAGAGAGTACCGAGGATGAGAAGAAGAGCTGAGTCCATTCCCATCATGGTTGGACCAGGGCAGAGAAGTATGGGAGAAGCAAGGAGTGGGTTCTTTCCTCCCAGGGGAACTATCATTAAGCCAAAAGGAGAAGTGCAGGAGTGGGCGAGTTACCCAACTGGGAAATTGCCCTACAATGTTCTTGATGTGTGGGGTCTGGGGACCGTAGCACAGATGGAAAGGAGAGGTTTCCTCCTCTTTTAGTGTAGTGAGGAAGAGGAGAGGCCAGTAGCTGGAGTGGTATTATCCTCCTCTCAAGGAACTACCCAAAAGATGCAGAGCAGGAGGCTCCAAGAGGGGAAGAAACTGTGTTCAAGAGTGGGGTGAGTCACAGTGAGGTATTGCCTGATTATGTTCTTGCTAGTGCTGTGTCCGCGGCATAGAAGGCTGGTAATGGGGAGATTTGGGTTAAGCGGCCCATGACATTGAGAGGTGTGAACAGTGCCCTGGGGAGAGTGAAGAAGTAATATAATGCCATGGAAATCTGTGGTGCCTATTGGATGAGAATTTTGATAGGGGTGTGCCTGAAAGGAAAAAAAGCCCAGCCCTCCCTTACAGCTGAAGGAGAGAAAAAGCAGTGGATAGAAGGTTTGATTGGCTCTTATGGCCAGCTGCAGTTTTGACCTGTATTGATATGGAAGCCCATGATCGTCTGTCATGTTCTGTAACACAAAAGGATAAACTATCTCGTCCACGCAAATAGTTCTTGGCTGGCTGGATATACCAGAAAATAAAGGTGCAGTTGATTTTTGGAATTGGATACAATGGGCCAGTGTCCATTATTGAGCCAGCCTGATCTTATGGATGAAATAAGAGATCGTGGAGAGGAGTTAGGGGATGTCCTCCCTGTCCACACAGCAAAAGATGAAAGGAGGGTTGTGTTGCCTCCACCATCTCCATGACCTGCTCTGAAGGACCCACACAACAGCTACCACCCCCCCCCCTCATCATTTTATGTACCCCGCCAGGGGGTTACACATGACATGTGGAAAACTGTGATTTCATTGGATCAGTGGTGTACAGCTCTGGTAACAGTATTGTTCTTGGAGAATACTGAAGTCTTTGTTGTAGGTTGTGGGGGTGGGAGGGGTATTTATTATGTTAGGACCGAAAATGTCCACATAACAAAGGTAGAAAAAAAAAAGAATCTTATTTTCAGGTTAGAGAGTCAAATATATCAGCTTTGGGAAAATGAATGAGCAACATCTCTGGTGTATGCGTTTTGCATGGAACAGGAGGAAATGCATTTCTGTTTCTTTTTCTCCAGTATTGCACTGCATGCACAGTGACCTCTTGGGGCTTCCAGCTCAGTTTTTGTCTGCATATTTCTATTTATAATTTGTGGCCACTTATTCTGTATATGGTGAAGGTCTGTTCATATTCTCTGTGTGTGCTCGAGATGAGGTATTTTACTAGAATGTAGTTTCTGTGCAGGGATCTGTAGCAGTCTGGCTTTTTCTGTTTTTCTGATAGGAGGTGTCTTGGTGTTCTAGGGACTGGTGGAATATTTGCAATGCTGCCTTTTCATAGGCTCTGTGGCTAGTTGCAGGGGGTAGGGCTGCCTGCCATGGCTCCCTCCCCCCCCAACCGAGGATGGCTCTGCACCCTGCATATGAATACCGGCACTTCTATTTTCTAGATAAAAAAGTACCGATTTCAACTATAATGGTGTCAATAACATTGCTGAGGAGCACCAGGGTCATCCTTTCTTAGTTGTGTTTTGATTCATAGTGCAGAATTCTGCAGCCAAGTTAAAATCGAAAAGAGCCCTGAAGAAATTATTGTTGTTGGAAGTTTGTTTTCCCTGACCCCCTCTCCAGTAAACAGAGCTAGCTGGGAAGGAGCAGGTGCTTCCCCTAACAGCTTCCCATGGATGGTGCCTTGGAACACTGGTTCTCTTTACAAGCCCAATATGTCCTCTCTACCAGACACACCTTGCTTTGGTAAGGACCCAATGTGGCCTTACTCCATGACTGATCTGATGGGTGAAAAAACTCTTAGAAAGTTAAATTTCCTTTAGTAACTGTTAGCTAACATAAAAATACACCTATTCTTTTACTGGAGACTGCTCTATGAAAATAATTGACAAGCTGTACAATTGCTTCTATCCTCACATTTCTAAAAACCAGGTAGAATTTTTGTTCCAATATCCCTTGATAACAGCTCACTATTGTGAAGTGCAAAAAAAAAAATACCTGGAAAAGAATGTGGCATATAATTCTTTGGACACATTCTTTTTCTTGTTGAGCTTTTTATATTGTAATGTTTGTTGTTGTACTGCATATACTGTCATTATTTTGTCAACTACACAAGCAAGACTGTCAATCTTATTTATCACAAAAGAGGAGGCTTGTAACTTTCATACAACTGAGGTATCAAAAATTAAGAAAAACCATCTAGTTATTATGCAGTATACTCACTCAGGAACAGGGGAGGAGGAATAGTCTAGTGGTTAGAGCAGTGGCCTACAAGCCAGGAGACCAGCGTTTAAGTCCCACTGTAGGTCCTTGTGACCTTGGGCAAGTCACTTTACCCTCCATTGCCTCAGATACAAACTTACCCCCTCATTTATCAAAATGTGGTAAGGTGTTTTCACATGCATTAAGGGAAATACCTACAGTACCTGAATGTAAACCAATGTGATATCTCAGATCAAATGTTGGTATATAATAAATAAGAATATTGCATCAAAGTTTTTCTAAGGTGCTACTCAGATTCCTTTCCACCGCCTCTCACCACACAGTGGACCCCTAAGCAGTATTAGAAATGAGCCCTTTACAATTTCCTTCATTTGCCGATTCTGCACAGCTAATTTCAATATCCTTTTTCTACCAAATCTTTATTAATATCCTCAACAAAATTTCAAAATATCTGATAATTAAAATCAAATAGTGCACTTTTCTCAAATAAAATCTGTCCCAGGGTCCCATTATCATTCAGCATTCTTAAACTTTATCACTCGACATGTGCTCATGTTTTGGCAGATATGATTGCCTTTGTCAGGGATTACCAACTCTAGAACAAAACAAACAGGTTAAAAACATTAGCAAAACTTCTTTATTATGCAAAAAAACACACACAAGATGTATTGAATACCTCTCCTCATTATACCCTCCTCATTATACCCTCCTCATTAGACCCTTTCAAAATGGCAACCAGCTCAAATATGGGGCACCAGCTTATATAAGGGTTAGTACAATTTAAATCTCACGGCTGACATAACGTGCGTGAATGTCAAAGCAATGTCAATCTCAATGTCAAAAACAGATGTATATAAATGAATTCATTTTTTGGCTCCAAATGCCATCAAGCCAAAGCCATTCAATTTAGATGTTAACACATGCACCAATCTGTCTCCGTATTAAGACCATGTTGTTGGACCGTATCAAGAGTGTATATCTATCATTGTTTCTTGCGGATCAATAAAGAATCCAGATTGCCTCCAAATATACCCTCTTTAACCATCTCTAAAACAGCAAAGGTGAAATCAGTAAACGAAGGCTGTGCGGCAATGTGCAACCAAAGGGGCCTCGATCCTTTGTTGAGTAATTGAGCTATGATGCTCTATCATTTGCATACGAACAGGATTTGTTTTGCATAATAAAGAGGTTTTGCTAATGTTTTTAACCTGTTTGTTTTGTTCTAGAGTTGCTAATCCCTGACAAAGGCGGCCATGTCGGCCGAAACATGAGCTCACGTCGGTGATTCATTTCAAGAATGCTGAATGAAAATTGGACCCTGGGACATTTTTTTATTTGAGAAAAGTGCACTATTTGATTTTAATGATCAGATATTTTGAAATTTTAATAAGGATGTTAATAAAAGTTTGGTACAGAAAGGATATTGAAATTAGCAGTCCAGAACTGGCAAATGAATGAAATTGTAGAATGCTCATGCTGATACTAATTGGGACCCATTGTGCGGCAAGAGGAGATGGATGAAAATCTGAGTGGGACCTTAGAAAAACTCTGATGCCGTGTTCTTGAGTGAGTATATTGCATACTGTAATATTAGATGGTTTTTCTTGATTTTTGATACTTCAACTGTGTGAAAGTTACAAACCTCCTTTTTTGTGATAAATAAGATTATCTTAATTTGTCCATATCAGACTGTTTCACTATGTAAGTTTTTGTTACTGTTTTATTATGAATGTTATTTGTAATCCTCTGATATTTGTGAATCAGGGGACTATAAATTTTATTAATAAATAAATACATACATACATATTTTCAAGGTCAAGCACAAAGCAAGACTCTTGGTTTGCAGCCACTTGTCACTGCTGACCAACAGGATGAACCAGTGAATTTATTACTTATGACAGGTTCTGAATTGACATCACTTGAAAACTAAACTCCTCCATTTATCCATAGGTACAGCACAGGCAGTATAAATGCAGATTTTCTTACTTGGCCCTACCAAGGTGCCTCAACCTTGTTCTGGAGGGCCCTGTCTAACAGTGAGGGGGTAAGTCAGTCTCTAGAAATGCAGTCTTTGGGCTCTCTGCTGAGACTACCCTCAAAGGTAACAATTAGATGCCAGTTTTTATTTTTCATAGTAGTTGGGCTTGGTAGATCAATTTTAAGTCTATAGTAAATAAAATAGAATTTTATAACCTTATGTAAGTGGGGTAAGTAATCTAAATTGTTGAAAAGACCTCCCTGGAAGCTTTGTTTTTTGCTCCCATTTTCAAGATTGGGTCACTGGTAAGCAACTCATTTCAGAATTTACATTGACATTCAAAATTGAGATGAATGGCAACCATCTGGATAAGGAATACATTAACCACTAATTTCCTTTTGCAAGGTTTTACCAATTGCAACTAATGGATTAGGAAGTTTATTGTGACTTGAGACTGCTCATAGATTGAAAAAAGATTTTTGTCTTTCTAAGAAATAAGCATTTAGTACCAGCAGGATGGGTGAGCAGGAAATTTACTTGAGGTGACTTATGAGAACCATGAGAGAGGGGGAGATCAATTAAAATTAGAAAGAAAAAGTAATTTTATAGGAAGAATCCCAAAGTTCCTGGCTCTGGCAAATAATTATTCAATTATGTGTAGAGCCCCATTGGGATCCCTACTAATAAGCTTGGCCTAGTAGCAAGGTCATGCTGTGTAATGTAGATTAGAGCAGCGGTTCTCAACCTTTTTTCTGTTGGGATACACCTGATAGGTGATGCTCACATGCATGATACACAGAATACATGACCATCACAGGGATAAATGTAAACATATATTCTGCATCCACAGGAATCCCCAGACCGCAAGAATGAGTGCAGAGCAGAACTAGAATATTTCCCATACAATTCACCATACAAAAATATATTCTTATTCTGGTGTCATCTCAGTAACAGCAACACAAACTCTCTCTACTACCAGGTGCATTGTAAAATACAAAATTTGAAAAAATCCCCACTCAGCAGTAGCACACGTGTAGCAAAAGTGCCATACCATAGAAGCACTAACTCTAAGGGCTCAAACAGCAATAGCCCTGCCTATAAAAAGGCAGCAGACCAATGCATATCCTATTGAAAGAAATCAACAAATAAGACTGATACAAATGTCTACATGCTAGTGAAATACCTAACCTCGGTCACACACACACAGAACCGATCTTCATCAAATACAGAATGAAAAACATAAATCACAAATGTGGAGATAAAAACTGGAATGAAAATCCTAAAAAAGCACTCTGCATACAGTGCAAAACTGGAGAACTAGAAACAGAAATACATTTCCTGCTACACTAAGCAAAATACAAAGACAAGAAATGCACCTTTCCAAAACTCACACAGTATGGCTCTTGCACCCCATCACTCCTCTTCCATGCCCTCATCATCCTTCACTTCTCCCAATTATTCCCTATCAATTATCCCCTCACACTCACATCCCTACCATCTGTAACCCTTAGCGTGCTGTCTAGTCCCAAGGGCAAATAAACCTAATGCTCCTCCCATGGCTTGTACTCTCTATCCCAGAGGTGGATTCTTTTTATGGGGGGAAACTCTTGCTCATGGCCCAGCAGTGGAGTGTTATTCCCTGTCTGTTTTTAGCTGCAGCATCACAAGGGGAGAGATGCTAGGACAAACCAGGCAGGACAAGGCACTGGGTGTCAAATTATTATAAGTTTACTGATCTGTTAAAAGTCAAAATAAAATCCATTTTATCCATTGGTATGAAATTATGGATAAAATGAATTGGGTATAGATATGTGTCTCTCCTCTGGATAAGAACATAAGAACATAAGATATACCATACCAGGTCAGACCAAGGGTCCATCAAGCCCAGTATCCTGTTTCCAACAGTGGCCAAACCAAGTCACAAGTACCTGGCAAGTACCCAAACAAAAGATAAATCACAAGCTACTATTCCTTCTTAATTACCATAATAACAGTTTATGGGGGAGTCACGTGGGATGATCTGCTAGGGAGGCCGCGTTCTCCCTGAGCTCCGGGTGCCACGGACATAAATCTACAGACATCATCCCCCCGAACTGGCGATCAGGTGCGAGGCGACTCATTTTCTGCACAGCTCATGTCGATTGCGCATTTCATTAACAAATCCCCACAGCCGATGGCCTCCAGAGGGGGAAAACATGATAAAGACAAAGACAAAACGAAGGCCGCGGATCCCAAAATGGCGGCGGGACCGGGAGACATGGGTCCTACGGTGGCGACACCACTCACAGTGGAAACATTAAAAGCTACGCTGGACGCCACACTTGATGTTAAACTGGCCGGGATCACTCACCAGCTAGAAGAGGTAAAATCCTCGCTAGCGGAGCTACACTCGTGGCTTGATATTTTAGAAGGGAGAATAGTCGGGTTGGAGGAGGGGCTCAAGGTCAATGTTGAGAAGGTCAGTGTGCAGGAAACGGCCATCAAAGACTGCTTACAGAAAATGGACGACCTAGAAAATTGCCTACGCCGGGACAATTTAAGATTTCTGGGTTTGCCCAAGGCAGTGGATGATCAAGGTCTTGGTGAATTCTTAGAAGGCTGGTTACCGGCAGCAGTGGGCCTCCCTGACCTGCAGGGCACCCTCAAAGTTGAAAGGGCGCACAGATTGGGGATCCGAAGCGACTTGGACATGCGTCCTCGTATCGCAATTGCGAAAATTCTAAATTCAGCTATCAAGCAGAAAATCTGGATGGATTATCATCATAACCCAGAGGTAAAATATAAAGGACACAGGGTGCAGATCACACAAGACTACTCCGCCCAAGTCTCACAACAGCGGAAAAAATTCTCCACGATCTATTCACAACTCTTTGAAAAACAGCTGAAATTTGCCCTCCTCTACCCGGCAACGCTAAAAGTATGGTGTGAAGGTAAAGCGCATATCTTTAAACTTCCGGATGAAGCGCAAACATTTCTGAGCACCCTGAAGGCAGGGCACACACCGGCTCCTTGATATGACACTGTTTCGATTCCAAAAACACTCAACTTGAAACTTTGGCGAGGCTAGCCCAGCTGGAGTGGGCATTAGCTCAGTTATCACCTTGATGCCACAACTGTCTACATCAGACATGGGCGCAGCTAGCCCAGCCGGAGTGGGCTCTAGCTATACTTCTGCTCAAAGAACATTTTGAGAGACTGATTCCTCTTGGTCGCAGAAGCCTGAGACCTACATAGGTGATGTAGAGAGTTTGGACCTTTGACTAATGTTCTCTGATACCATTGAACGACTCCTCAGGCACTGACCAAACCAGGGGACTGGCTCCGATCTACTGTTGTCCGTGGCACCCGGACATCCTAAGCGGACCCTCCTGATCGGGTATACCCTAGGGTATTCGATTGGTGTTAATTCTTTGTGCTGCAGGAGGGAAATGGGACAGGGGGAAGGGGGAAGGGGGAAGGGGGAAGGGAATGAGGGCTATGGGGTTTACAAGGGTGGGATGGGGCAAGGCTTGGGTGATTCAACAGGGTGGGAGAGGGGTGAGCTGTGTGGATGGGGAATATATGTGTGCGGTGTGCGTGTCAGACAAATTCAAAGTGCATGGCGTCAGCGGTTGACTACTGAGGATCTTGAATTTACAACTCCTAACTGGGGCAGAGGGCAGCTGGGACCCCCTACCCCAGACCTCTTTTGGGTATTCACAGGAAATGTTGCTTTCATGACTGTAGACTTATGCTTAAATTGGCTTGGGATCCCCTATTAAGCGAAAGAAAATTTTATCTCATTTAAAACGGTTGCATGGGGACATTGCCTGTCTGCAGGAAACACATCTAACCAATGTAGAAAGCCAAAAGTTGAAACGAGGCTGGGTACAGGACTGCTTTTACGCAGCGTCATGCCACCATAGAGCGGGAGTGGTTATACTAATTAGCAAATCTACGGAATTCGTGTTAGAACGTATTATCACTGATCCTGAGGGACGCTATGTGTTGGTGATAGGGAGGTGGAAAGGCCAGTTGGTTACCATTGGCAATGTATATATGCCTACCGATAGTCCACAGAGGTACTTACGAAAATTTGTGGAGGTAATACTATCCCATAGAGAAGGCCTCTTACTTATTGCGGGAGACCTCAATTGTGTGATGGATAGATAGATCCTCACAAGGAGCCCGTTTTGGGAAACATGGGGAAGGTGCGGGAGGTTTTTGTGAACAGACAGGAGTACTTGATGTCTGGCGAGTAATGCATCCCACAGAACAGGAATATACATTTTATTCCAATCCCCCACCAATCCTTCTCTCGAATAAACCACATACTATTCGCAAGTGAAGCCTTTGCAAAAATGACTCGGACGGATATTGAGACTCCAGTAGTATCAGACCATTCCCCCATTTCAGTGTCCATATCCTTAGGACCTAAACTGGTGGGCTCCAAATGGTGGCGTTTTCAATATAATCTGCAAGGGGATAAAGAGTTTCAAAAGTTTTTAACAGACAAGTGGCTAGACTACACAAAGAACAATGCACAACATGCTACAGATCCCCAGTTGTTTTGGGAGTCGAGTAAAGCTGTTATACGTGGCGAAATAATTGGCTTTACTAGCGCCCGCTACAAACGCCTCACTAAGGACATTCTCCACTTAGATAGCCAAACTAAACAGGCAAGGAAGACCCTCATCTCCAACCCATCGGAAGATCATCGAAAGGCTTACTTTCACCTACTCAATAGGCTCAACACGGCATTACGCATCCGCGCCAGCAACACTTTACAAGTGGCCCAACATAATTTTTTTCGCTATGGCAATAAAGTGGGAAAACCCTTGGCTAACTTGGTGCAGGTGGCAAAAGCACGGACTACGATACAGGCTATGACAACATTACAGGGCCAAAGAGTCTCAGATATTAAATCCATTGGGGAAGTTTTCTGCAACTTTTACTCCACTCTTTATACAGCCGACCCGGCCCACTCAGGGGTTGAGGAACAGGATATTTTTTCTGACCTGTGCCTTCCTAGTTTGTCTACCTCTCAGAGAATTTCTTAATCGACCTATTCAATCCTACAAAGTACTAAAAGTTATAAGTACATGGCTTCTGGAAAGTCACCAGGGCCCGATGGTTTTTCATATGATTTCTACAAGATGCTGAAAGTCCATTTGACGGCTCCCTTGACCAACTTTTATGTAGACGATCTAACCAAACACAGCTTCCCACCAGACTTTAATAGTGCAAACATAATAGTCTTGCCAAAACCGGAAAGGATCCCCAAAAACCAGAATCGCATAGGCCCATATCCCTGCTGAATAGTGACTTAAAGATATTGGCGAAAGTATTGGCTGACAGGTTCGCGTTGGTTATCCCACACTTGATAGCAGACCAACAAGTGGGCTTCATTAAGGGTCGCTCTGCTACCAGCCATATAGTCAAAATACTATCAGCGATACAGCTATGCCAGCAGCAAAATACGTCTGTGCTGGCCATAGGTTTTGATAGTGAGAAAGCCTTTGACAGGGTGTCATGGCAGTATATGTTCTCCACGCTATCGCGCTATGGAGTGACAGGAGAATTTGTTAACTATTTACACCTACTGTATACTAACCCACAATCCCGAATTATGGCGAATGGCTCACAGTCAGACCCAGTGGATATTCAAAGGGGGGTACGCCAGGGCTGCCCATTGTCTCCTCTCCTGTACATTCTTACCATCGGCCCCTGTTACGCAAAATTATGGCTCACTCAGATATTCATGGGTTTGCAAAACAGGGCCAGACCTTTAAAGTAGCGGCGTTCGCCGATGACGTCTTGGTGTTCCTGACCCACCCACAAACCACCTTAAGACACCTATTACAAGTGCAAGAGAGATTTGGTATATTTGTGGGTCTTAAAATCAACAGAGACAAATCTGAAGCAATGGATGTAGGACACAATCTACGATCAGGTTGGTTAGGAATGTTTCCATTAAAATGGGCACCTGATGCTCTCAAGTACTTAGGGATTATAATACCCAACAATTTAGATTCCATTTATCACCTAAATATCCACCCGAAACTGCAATATACGATTGATACCCTAAACAAGTGTAGGGGATTGCCATTATCCTTGAGAGGTCGAGTGCGTCTTTATCAAATGGTAATTGTGCCAAAGTGGCTCTATGCCTTTCAAATGCTCCCGATTTGTCTCTCCTCGCCAGACATACACAATCTTGAACAGCCACTTCGTAGTTTCCTGTGTGTGTGTGTGTGTGTGGGGGGGGGGGGGGTAAACGGGCTCGCATACCCTTAAAAATGCTATACCTCCCCACACAGCAAGGTGGAGTGGGATGCCCCAATATATGAACTTACAATCTAGCCTGCACTCTGCACTACGTCAGAGACTGGATTTTTGGTTCCTCTTTCTATCTCCCCAGCACAGTCCTAAAGCTGTGGTATGAAGTGCCATCCTTAAATTTTTTGATACACGCGAAAATAGCTGACGTTCCATCACAACATAAGACTAATATCAGTCTCCACATGTAGGAAGACCTGGGCAACCCTATGTAAAAGGATTCATCAACCACTGCGAATTACACCCTTGTCACTTATACACAATAACGCTTATTTTCCTCCTGGGGTTGAGGACACTCCTTTTCACTGTTGGCATGCAGAGGGTTTAAAATTCCTCTCTCAACTGATCACTCTGCTGACTGGGATATTATATAGCTTCACAGAGCTTCAACAGCAATTCCATATCCCACATACAGATTTTTATGCCTTCTTGCAGATTCGACACTTCATGCAATCTTGGGTACCTAACTGGCAAAATACCTTAATTACTGAAGCCTGCAGAAAATTCTCAATACTAGAGCGCATAAAAGGCCCAGTATTTCCACCTTCTATAAGGAATTGGCCCCGACAACTGGGGAGCACCACCTACGGCTTCTCTACCAAAAATGATCCAGCTGGAGTGATTTCAGTCTTGCCTAAGACAACTTCTTAAACTGTTTTTCAGCAATCCCAGACATTTCCATTAATGAGGATCTGCGGGAGACCCAATATAAATTTTTATGTCAAGGGTTTGTAACTCCTGTCCAAGCCTTCAAATCAAAATTATGTGATTCCTATTTTTGTAAAAAATGTGGGGTTATTCTGGATACCTATTCGCATGTTTTCTGGGAGTGCTCGGCTGTTCAAACACTATGGTTGGAGATTAACTCCTTCTGCATGCGCATCTGGCATTGCACAATCCCGCTGACATCCAAACTATGGCTGTTTGGGGTTTTGGGATGGGAAGTACTCTCGGGTCACAAACACAAACCACTAAGAGCTTTTCTGAACAAAGCAGCTATAGTGGGGAAGAAAGTGATTCTTACCAAGTGGTTAGAAGGCTCAGCTCCAACCTGGGACCTTTGGTTCAAACTGTTCCTCAGGCTCTATACACATCAAATGTAAGCTTATCACCATCAACATACCTCTAAGCAGCTCGACACTGAACAAATTTGGGAACCATTTCTAACCTATCTTCAACCTAAGATACCGAGGGCCTAGACGTTATGTTAAAGACAGCCCTATATGTATTTATGCTATGTAATATTCATCCAAGCGGGGAAGGGGGGGGGGGAGGTAGGTAGGTGGGGGGGATGTGGGGTAGGGAGACGATACGTGGGAAGAGCAAGGGACAACAGTAGAATATGTAGGTATGACTATATCCACTGATGTTATTTACCTTACCATTGCCAGCCCATTCAGGGCTAGAGTTGGCACCTGTTGTACATTACCAGATCTTGATGTAATGTTCTCTTTATATGTTCAGTAACGAATGTTATAACAAATCATTCTACTGTTGATTGTTTATTGCTTATTATGAAAAAAACCCAATACAGTTAAAAAAAAAATAGCAGTTTATGGATTTTTCCTCTAGGAACGTATCCAAACCTTTTTTAAACATAGTTACACTAACTGCTTTAACCACATCCTCTGACAATGAATTCCAGAGCTTAACTATGTGCTGAGTGAAAAAGAATTTTCTTTGATATTTTTAAATGAGCTACTTGCTGACTTCATCGAGCGCCCCCTGGTCCTTCTATTATCTGAGAGAGTAAATAACTGATTTACATTAACTTGTTCATGTCCTTTCATTATTTTGTAGACTTCTATCATATCCCCCCTCAGTCGTCTCTTCTCCAAATTGAACATTCCTAACTTCTTCAGCCATCCCTTCGGAAGAGACTCCCCATTCCCCAAAAGGTTCCCCAGTTCCTTACAAAACTGAATCCCTCTTCCTTGCACCATCGTCTCATCCCCACATTGAGACTCCGGAGCTCTGCTTGTCTCTGGGGACCTGCGTGTGGAACAGGGAGCATTTCAGCGAATGCTACCCTGGAGGTTCTGGATTTAAGCTTTCTACCTAAGAGCCTAAATTTGACTTCCTGAACCTCCCTCCCACATTTTCCTATGGTGTGCACATGTACCATGACAGCCGGCTCCTCCCCAGCATTGTCTCTCTACATTTATAGTGGGGGTGGAAGGGAAATAGAACCAAAAGGTTACTAAGAGCCAAGAGTAACAGATAAGTATGAGAAAAAAAAAGTGCGAAACTTGCTGGGCAGACTGGATGGGCCGTTTGGTCTTCTTCTGCCGTCATTTCTATGTTTCTGTGTTTCTATGATTGGCCTTCTCCACAAGTTCATGCAACCCCTTCCTGCTCAACAGCCCCCATACTCTTGCTCTCTCTTCCACCACAAGGCTCCTCCCTTTCCTCCACCCTATTCAATATATACATGCTCCCCCTCTGCAAACTCCTCTCCAGCCTAAACCTCCACTACTTCATCTACGCAGATGATGTTCAGATACCACTCCCCATGAAAGAAAACTTACAACACACCTTACTGCTATGTAAACCTACTCAGCCCAAATAAATAACCTCCTCACGCAGCTTTCCCTCACACTCAATCACTCAAAAACAGAAATACTATGTGAATCGGAACTGAAATCGGATCCGATTCTGGTTCCGATTCACATCTATAGAGATGTGAATCGGAACTGAAATCGGATCCGATTCTGGTTCCGATTCACATCTCTAATACATAACAAACAAGCACCACACAAAGAACATCCAGGTTCCACACCCACCCAACCACCCAGCCGATGCATTACCGAAGTAAAAGACCTAGGCATTACATTGGACTCCGAGCTCAACCTAAAAAAACATATCACCGCAACATTAAAAGACGGCTACTTCAAGCTACAAGTCCTCAAGAAAATCAAACCCCTCCTCTTCAATCAAGACTACAGGACAGTATTGCAATCCCTCTTATTCTCCAAACTGGACTACTGCATCTCCCTTTTACTTGGACTCCCTTCATCCACCCTCAAACCCCTGCAACTACTCCAAAATGCAGCAGCCAGATCCCTAACAAACAGCAGTCGCTCCACCCACATCACACCCATCCTCAAAGACCTTCACTGGCTCCCAATATTCCACAGAATCCAATACAAAGCCCTTACCCTACTACACAAATCAATATACAATAAAAACACAGAATGGCTAAAAGACACCCTCCACCACCATCACACCCAAAGAAACCTCAGATCTAAAAACAACGGCCTGCTAAACATACCCTCCACAAAACAAGCATACCTCACTGCAACCAGAGAATGTGCTATATCAATAGCTGGCCCTTCTTTATGGAACACACTCCCTGAACAACTCAGATTGGAGACTTCCACCCAGACTTTAAAAAAAAATCTGGCTATTCCAAAAAAACCTTTCAGCCCTCAAGCCTAACTCCCCACCCCACCCCACCTTCCCATCCCAACCTCACAATAAAATGGAATTGTCACAATCCTACTTAACCTTTAGACATGCCCGCGTACCTCAATAAGCCCCACTATGCCTCCTATGTACAGATTTCCCCTATGTAAATAACTAGAGATGCCTACCTCCCAATGCAACTATAGTTATTGCCCTATTGAACTGTTTGAATCAATTCTTTTCAATGTTCACCACTGTTAAAATGTAATTGTATTAACTGTTGATTTGCCTCCGTTCCATGTAAAAATAGTAAGACACGTTCGTCCTACCGTAAAGATGGAACCCTGTGTTCCGGGTAACGGTATGTAAAAATTGCATGCAATAAATAAATAAATAAATATTTCCCCACGTTAACATGTAAACCGATGTGATATATCCCAATGAATGTCGGTATATAAAAGCAAATAAATAAATAAATAAAAACCTCACCCTGCCTAGCATCTCCTACCTCTACCTGCCCACCCCCTACAGGATGAAGAGAGCATTAGCAGCATCACTTCCAGGTCATCAGGGGAAGATAACATTGGTATCCTATTGGGCCCAGAAAAGCAGGTTTGGCAATGCCTCACTGTGATCTGGGTGAAAAAGGAATCAGCTTCCCATTGGGCCAAAAAGAGGAGAAGTCACCCAGACTAAGGAGGAGAAAGCAGCCTCCTGTTGGCCCTGAGACACACTTCCTAGGACCTCGAGATGCACCAGTGTGCCCTGACACCTGTTGGGAATCACTGGATTAGAGGAATGCACTATGTTTACTACAGCACCCCCCATTGAAGGCTGCTGCAATGATCCAATCCAGATTTTATATCAGTGAGCCTTTTACCTCCTGTCCCACCACATACAATCTGCAGGTCTAAAGCCTCGGTCAGGAGCCTAAGCCTTGGGTAAAAGATGTGTTACTAATTTCATTCTTCATGGCTAGTGAGCTACTTATTTTATTTATTTATTTAATTTATTTAAGAGCTTTTATATACCGGTATTCGTGGGGAACATCATATCAGTTTACAAGGAACATTAATGCAATACATGGAACATTGAGTGTGGGAACTTGGAGGTAGTCAACAAACCATGATAACAGGGAAATATACAGTTATAATACAATTAGACGAGTGATAATAGGGAAGAGACAATGTAGAATAATTGTTAAATAAGATATAATATAGGATAAATAGAGTACTTCTGACCTCTTGTAATTTTGGTTGTGAAGGGAAGTTGTATTCGACCCTTCCCATGCAAGGGAAAGGGCAGAGGCCGCTTAATAGCTGGACTAAAGCCTCAGTTTTTCTAGGGCCTTACCTCCTGTAAGATAAACCATGATATTATTTTATTTTTTGAAGCAAGGAGTTTTGTTTAATGACTGGAGGTTTTCCTGAGGTCTTTTGGAGCCCTTTCAGTCGCCCCTGTGCCACTCTGCCAATCAAACTCAGTTTCCTACTTGGTATTTCTTGGAAAAAGAAGTAGATACTCATCAGGTACCATAGTGGGTAGAGAACTGAAGGAGAAAAGTTACCAATTTGGTGCTCACCTGGCGGAGACACAAAAGGGGTGCCAACCTGGTATGAAGAGAAGAGAAGAAGAAAGACGTCTAATCAAGCACGTGGATATCTTGTATGGAAAGGGGAGCTATTCACAATGCCCAGGGACAGCTCTAGAGGTCCAGGAGGAAACAGAGGGAATCCCAAGGAATAATTCAAGGGACTACGGGCACAGATTTGAAGACATTTACTTATTATTATTATTTATGTAAGGTGAATGACAAGAGGAAAATGTACACATTGCCAAATAGTTATTATTAACAAGTGATTCAGTAATATTTATATTGGAATCCTATCCTGCAGCTCTGACACTAGAGTATACATAATGCCTTGGGCCTTGAAGATGTATCCTTCCCCCAAGAGAGGACTTGCATTCAGGGCAGACAGAGAGAAAGACAAGGGCTTAGCCCTGGCATTGAGTGCAAGCCCTGGTCACCTGAAGGATGGACCAGGATGGTGTTACATATGTAAAATTATGACCAGCTGCACAGGAAACCTGGGTTCAGTTGCTGCTGGGGATGCTTGAGAGGCAATGTCTACTGCCCCTGGGAGGGAGTTCCTGTCACACCTGCTGGTCTAGCTCAGACGAACTGCAGGAAACCATGTTACATGGCTCCTGGCTGAGGATTGCTACTGTGGTAGTTGGGCTACACAAAGAGAGGGTGAAGAGGGGCAAATGTGAATGAGGCTTAAGCACCACAGCCCCAATTGAGGCAAACTTCTGTTTAGCCGTAAGCCCAAAGTTCAGGAGAAAACTACTCTAGAAAAACATAATTGAACATATCTCTGCCTGAACATGCTACTTGCTGTCAGTTTGAAGTGACTTAAAGAGTAGAAGAGTGCAAATGTTGGGTGGGGGTGAACAAGTCTTTTCAGTATAAATACCACTTCCTCAGCACACATTATTAATTAAATAACGACATTGTACAAATGATCTTTTACTGGTTTTCAAAGCTACAACCCAACACCCTCTGAAAAGCACCTGAATTTATTAATTTGGATTTTTATATTCTGCTTTTTGGCACTTCAAATTAGATTACATTCAGGCACTATAGGTATTTCCCTATCCCCATAGGGGATTTTATTTTGTACCTGAGGCAGCAGAGGGTAAAATGACTTGCCCAAGGTCACAAGGAGCGACAGTGGGATTCAAACCCTGGCTTCCCTGCTGCTCTAACCACTAGGCTACTCCTCCACTCCAAAAACTGAACTGGAATCTGACACATATTGTAGTATTGTAGATTGCAATGTTTTAAGATAATTTATTATTATGGAAAATGTATTAAAAGAGATCATTGCACAAGTTATGTCCATGTGAAGAAATACATTTTTGTTTCATTTTGAAATTCAGTAGAATAGGAAATCATCTACAACCATAGGGGCAGATTTTATAACCTGCGCGCGCGGGGTACATTTGTGCGCGCTATCCAGTGCGAACAAATGTACACCCGATTTTATAACATGCATGCGCAGCCACGCGCATGTTATAAAATCCAGGGTCGGCGCATGCAAGGGGGTGCACACGTGCACCTTGCACGCACCGAGCCCTAGGGGAGCCCCAATGGCTTTCCCTGTTCCCTCCGAGGCCGCTCTGAAATCGGAAATTGGAGCGGCCTCGGAGGGAACTTTCCTTCCACTCCCCCCCCACCTTCCCCTATCTAACCCACCCCCCAGCCCTACCTAAATCCCCCCCTACCTTTATTTATTTGCAACGAGGGTTCAGCCATTAGGACTGGACATAAGGCCTGGACGGACAGGCAGAGCAAGCGAGGTCAAACACTTGTAGGAACATAAGGCTTGGACTGACAGGCAAAGCAGTTGAGGACAGAAGTCAATCCCACCTAGGGACATAAGGCCTGGACTGACAGGCAAAGCAGTCGAGGACAGAAGTCAATCCCACCTAGGGACATAAGGCCTGGACTGACAGGCAGAGCAATCGAGGTCAAACACTTGTAGGAACATAAGGCCTGGACTGACAGGCAACGCAGTCGAGGACAGAAGTCAATCCCACCTAGGGACATAAGGCCTGAACGGACAGGCAGAGCAATCGAAGTCAAACACTTGTAGGAACATAAGGCCTGGACTGACAGGCAAAGCAGTCGAGGACAGAAGTCAATCCCACCTAGGGACATAAGGCCTGGACTGACAGGCAAAGCAGTCAAGGACAGAAGTCAATCCCACCTAGGGACATAAGGCCTGGACTGACAGGCAGAGCAATGGAGGTCAAACACTTGTAGGAACATAAGGCCTGGACAGTTGATGGTCAGGCACAGCGTTTGAGGTCAGGCCCTTGTAGGGATGTACGGACTGGGCAGTGGATGGTCAGGCACAGCGTTTGAGGTCAGGAACATGTGCTGCAGTGCTTATATTATCTGGAGCATAGGAGGCAGTTGGAGCTGCTGCAAGGCTTTGAATTGCTTTTATTCATCTTGCCATTCACAGGGAAAATTTGGAAACCCAAGCAAAGGCAGGTTTACTTTCAAAAACACTAGCATTTCCATCAACTCTGGTGCCAGCCTTGAGCGGTGAGGGCTCATGATATCCCCTGTCATTGAAAAGACACGTTCACTGGGCACACTGGGTGGTGGACATGACAGATATTGCTGAGCCACTTTGGCTAGGTGTGGCCAGACAGTGGACTTGTGTGCCCAGTATGCCAGCGGATCTGTCTGCATATTCTCTATCGACTCTGAGAGATACCGTGTCACTGACAGCTGTGTTGGTGTCTCCATTGCTTGGGCGGGCTCAGAGTCCCTCATGCCAGCTGCTTTCTCTCTCGCCCGTTGCACAATTGATGAATCTTTATGGGCAACATGCCTTGGGCGTTCTGACGTGGAGGAGGAGGTACTATCTGTCGCTGACACAGTGCTGCTCCTGCTTGGGCTAGCAGCACAACTCTCTGAAGTGCCTGCTGTTTCCACCTCTGCTTCAAGCCTAATCTGTCTCCGCCTATGGCGCTCCTGTTCATGGACTTTTGCTAACAGCAGCTCCTTCACAAATGACAGACAATTGGACTGTAGGGCGAGTTTCCCTTTCACATGGGGATCACAGACTGAAGTGAGCATGTATGTGCGGTCGTCTGTTAAAGGCCTTAATCTGTCTTTCACCTGCTGCTGCAAAACATCCAGACACGGCAGCACCTCAACTGTCATTCCCTCTTCCCGTTTAAAGGCCTCCAAATGTTCATCCAGGAAATTAACTATAGGGATGATGTCAGCCAAGGTGGCACTTCTGGAACTCAGCTCCTCCGTGACATCCTTGAAGGGCTGCAGGATTTTTACCAGCTGAATCATGACTAACCAATCATGATGCCCTAGGGGATTCTGCACACCTATGTCCATTGTACCAGAAAGTTCATGAAGGGGTGTCTGCAGCTCCAGTAACCTCTCCAGCATCATAAAGGTGGAATTCCACCGGGTGGCAATGTCTTAAATGAGACGCTTGTGAGGCATATCCAAATCAGTCTGCTTTTGTCAGAGAACCTGCCCCGCCTTGACACTTCAGTGGAAGTGTGCTGCTATGTTCCTGCACTTCTGTATTAACCTATGCAGGTATTCATTCTCTTTGTCATTGGACTCCAAGCCCAGAGCTGACTTCACTACCAGGTGCAGAGTGTGTGCAAAACATCGGATATTCTTAAAGCGCCCATCGGTTATTGCCTTAACCATGTTTGCACCATTGTCTGTGACAAAGAACCCTGCCTGCATTTTCCTGTCTTGCTGGTGTAGTTGCCAGCCCTCCAGCATCTGCCTGATGCATGCTAGAATATTGGCTGCGGTATGGGCCTGGTCCGTCAGGTGGGTGTGCAGTAAAACCCACCTCCACCCTGATACTTCTTCAGTAATAGAGCTGCTGGCTGTCCCTGCCTCAGCCATGTCCCACCAGTGTGCTGTCAGAGAGAGGTAAGAGTGTGCAGCATTCATGGCGGTCCAGATATCGCAGGTGAAATGCACTCTTCCCTCTGCCTTAGCTAGCAGTGCTTGCATGGAACTGCGACACTGCTTGTACAGGCTGGAGATGACCTTTCTACTAAATGTGGTTCTGGAGGGGATTTTGTAATTTGGAAGTATGACCTTCAAAAAATGCTTGAAACACACATTTACCACTAACTGCAAGGGCTGGTCATCAAGGGCAATCATTTCCTCAATGGTCCTGGTTACAACTTTTGAGGCTGCCTGCCTCCTACCCCGGGATAGCCTTACCGCACTCCACCCCATTTCCTCCATGGTGGATTGTCGCTTCTGCCACATGTCAGGGGGTTGCTGGCCTGCCACCTGACTGCTAGAAGGGGATGAGGGCATGGGCTGACTCTGCTGCTTTCCTACCACTGCACACTGGTTGGAAAAGGTCCCCCCGACTGGTACTGCCACCATCCCCAGATGGCAGTAATCTTGTTGGGTGTTGCCTCTTCATATGATGGTTCATGCCAAAATTAGATAGATGTCCCATTTGCTTGCCTCTGCTAATATCCCTGGTACAGTAATTACACCGAGCATAAAGTGGGTCTTCCGTCACTTTAAAGTCTCTCCAGATTTCAGATGTCTTTCGTGATCCTCCCCTCTCTAACACCTTGGGGGTGGATGCTGGCACTGGAGCTGAGGTAGTGGGTGCACCCTGAGAAGCAATGCCAAGGGGGTCCTCAGTCACCCTCTTTGCCTGTGCTGACTGCTCTTCCTCCTCCTCCTTATCACTTTCATCTCTCCCCTGCTGCATATTTGGGGAGGCTAAGACAGGACTGATTCTACCGAAGATTCGTCAGCTATTACTTCTTCCGTTTCTGATGAGAATCCCACACAAGAAGATTCTTCATCTGAATCAGAAGCAAACAGTGACTGTGCTACCTTGTCAACGCTAAGTGTTAGTTGAGACTTCTATCCCCCTGCTGCTTTTGGGTGTCTACATTTTGTCTGGCATGACTCTGCCTCCCCTTCCCTCACCTCCAAAACTACAGGGCCAGAAACAAATGGTGGCGATGGCAATGCATCATGGCCAGATTTCATTTTTTTTGGCATGGAACTGCCATCCGCTACAAAGAGTTTAGATTGCGACAGTTGCCTTTTTAGCTGTACTGGTGGTGTTGCACTAGTGTCTTTTGAGGTGCCTCCTCTGCCAGTCCCAATCACTCGACTACATCTCTCTTTCCCTGACATTATGGATTTAATGTCACTAAGTAGTAACACTGCCCACTGTCACGGTGCCTGGCTGTGCACTAATGTGTGTGGCGTGTACACAGAGATGCTGCTTGCTTGTAAGCACAAAAGAGGCAGACTCCCTGGGCACTTGACTGCACAGACCCACCCAATAGTTAGGTTCAGTCTGTTAAAACTACCCACTGCCCACTGTCATGGTGCCTGGCTGTGCACTAATGTGTGTGGCGTGCACACAGAAGCGGCTTGCTTGTAAGCACAAAAGAGGCAGACTCCCTGGGCACTTGACTGCACAGACCCACCAAATAGTTAGGTTCACGGTGCCTGGCTCTGCACTAATGTATGTGGTGTATACACAGAGACGCTGCTTGCTTGTAAGCACAAAAGAGGCAGACTCCATGGGCACTTGACTGCACAGACCCAACAAATAGGTTCAGTCTGTTAAAACTACCCACTGCCCACTCTCATGGTGCCTGGCTGTGCACTAATGTTTGTGGCGTGCATACAGAAGCTGCTTGCTTGTAAGGACAAAAGAGGCAGACTCCCTGGGCACTTGACTGCACAGACCCACCCAATAGGTTCAGTCTGTTAAAACTACCCACTGCCCACTCTCATGGTGCCTGGCTGTGCACTAATGTTTGTGGTGTGCATACAGAAGCTGCTTGCTTGTAAGCACAAAAGAGGCAGACTCCCTGGGCACTTGACTGCACAGACCCACCCAATAGTTAAGTTCAGCCTGTTAAAACTACCCACTGCCCACTGTCACGGTGCCTGGCTGTGCACTACTGTGTGTGGCATGCACACAGAAGCTGCTTGCTTGTAAGCACAAAAGAGGCAAACTCCCTGGGCACTTGACTGCACAGACCCACCCAATAGTTAGGTTCAGTTTGTTAAAACTACCCACTTCCCACTGTCACGGTGCCTGACTGTGCACTAATGTGTGTGGTGTGTACACAGAGACGCTGCTTGCTTGTAAGCACAAAAGAGGCAGACTCCCTGGGCACTTGACTGCACACACCCACCCAATAGTTAGGTTCAGTCTGTTAAAACTACCCACTGCCCACTGTCACGGTGCCTGGCTGTGCACTAATGTGTGTGGCGTGCACACAGAAGCTGCTTGCTTGTAAGCACAAAAGAGGCAAGACTCCCTGGGCACTTGACTGCACAGACCCACCTAATAGTTAGGTTCAGTCTGTTAAAACTACCCACTGCCCACTGTCACGGTGCCTGGCTGTGCACTAATGTGTGTGGCGTGCACACAGAAGCTGCTTGCTTGTAAGCACAAAAGAGGCAAGATTCCCTGGGCACTTGACTGCACAGACCCACCCAATAGTTAGGTTCAGTCTGTTAAAACTACCCACTGCCCACTGTCACGGTGCCTGGCTGTGCACTAATGTGTGTGGCGTGCACACAGAAGCTGCTTGCTTGTAAGCACAAAAGAGGCAAGACTCCCTGGGCACTTGACTGCACAGACCCACCCAATAGGTTCAGTCTGTTAAAACTACCCACTGCCCACTCTCATGGTGCCTGGCTGTGCACTAATGTTTGTGGCGTGCATACAGAAGCTGCTTGCTTGTAAGCACAAAAGAGGCAGACTCCCTGGGCACTTGACTGCACAGACCCACCCAATAGTTAGGTTCAGCCTGTTAAAACTACCCACTGCCCACTGTCATGGTGCCTGGCTGTGCACTAATGTGTGTGGTGTGTACACAGAGATGCTGCTTTCTTGTAAGCACAAAAGAGGCAGACTCCCTGGGCACTTGACTGCACAGACCCACCCAATAGTTAGGATCAGTTTGTTAAAACTACCCTCTGCCCACTGTCACGGTGCCTGACTGTGCACTAATGTGTGTGGCGTGTACACAGAGACGCTGCTTGCTTGTAAGCACAAAAGAGGCAGACTCCCTGGGCATTTGACTGCACAGACCCACCCAATAGTTAGGATCAGTTTGTTAAAACTACCCACTGCCCACTGTCACGGTGCCTGGGTGTGCACTAATGTGTGTGGCGTGCACACAGAAGCTGCTTGCTTGTAAGCACAAAAGAGGCAGACTCCCTGGGCACTTGACTGCACAGACCCACCCAATAGTTTCAGTCTGTTAAAACTACCCACTGCCCACTCTCATGGTGCCTGGTTGTGCACTAATGTTTGTGGCGTGCATACAGAAGCTGCTTGCTTGTAAGCACAAAAGAGGCAGACTCCCTGGGCACTTGACTGCACAGACCCACCCAATAGTTAGGTTCAGCCTGTTAAAACTACCCACTGCCCACTGTCACGGTGCCTGGCTGTGCACTAATGTGTGTGGCGTGTACACAGAGATGCTGCTTTCTTGTAAGCACAAAAGAGGCAGACTCCATGGGCACTTGACTGCACAGACCCACCCAATAGTTAGGTTCAGTCTGTTAAAACTACCCTTTGCCCACTGTCATGGTGCCTGACTGTGCACTAATGTGTGTGGCGTGTACACAGAGACGCTGCTTGCTTGTAAGCACAAAAGAGGCAGACTCCCTGGGCACTTGACTGCACAGACCCACCCAATAGTTAGGATCAGTTTGTTAAAACTACCCACTGCCCACTGTCACGGTGCCTGGCTGTGCACTAATGTGTGTGGTGTGTACACAGAGATGCTGCTTTCTTGTAAGCACAAAAGAGGCAGACTCCATGGGCACTTGACTGCACAGACCCACCCAATAGTTAGGTTCAGTCTGTTAAAACTACCCTCTGCCCACTGTCACGGTGCCTGACTGTGCACTAATGTGTGTGGCGTGCACACAGAAGCTGCTTGCTTGTAAGCACAAAAGAGGTAGATTCCCTGGGCACTTGACTGCACAGACCCACCCAATAAGGTTCAGTCTGTTAAACTGCCCAGTGAAGCCCAGTGCACAGAGAGACTAAGTAATTTGAATTAAAAAAAATCAGTTTAAAAAAGCTGGAATTTTTGTCACTCCAGAAAAATGGATGAAATTGAAAATAATATATCTCTCCAAGCCAGCCCAACACCCTAAATGGTGGTCAATGCTAGCTGACCTAGCACAGCTTCTCATCTCAGAGATCACCAAAATAAACAGCTTGAAAGAAACAGGACTAGCTGCCCTGCCACTGCAGCAAAACAAAGAATAATTAGCTTTTTCTTTCCTTAACTAGCTTAACTAGCCTATCTCTCAGTGCAGCCTTCTCTTACACCCAGCCCACCTCCCCACAGCATCGCTGGAAATAAGTGCGTGGCTCCTCGTGCTGATGTTTATATACTGCTGGCTCATCAGTAAAATCGACAGAGAGCACTGAATGACCGTGCTACTGGCTGCATTCAGTGCATGTCAGAAAATGTGAGAGCGGATACGCTGCATTCTGGTATCCATGTCGACCTGTCCGACCCTTTCCTGTGAGTCACAGTGACTCATAGGAAAGGGTCGGATAGGTCGGCATGGATACCAGAATGTAGGGCATGTGCGCTGCCATTTTGTGAAAATCATAGGTAGCTATTAGCTAATGGGGGCAAAGAAAAGCACGCGCCGCAGGGCACACCGAATTAAACTGATAATAAGTTAAATATGTGGGGAGTCGCGATGCGTTTTGCCTCCCCAAGTATTTAACGGATAGGACAAAATACGTTGCGGATCGCCACCCCTACCCTGTAGTACTTCATGGGACATAAGACAGGGGATATGATTAATATATAAATCAGGCACAGGAAGCAAACTTTTCTCAGAGGAAAATACCGTGTTTCCCCGAAAGTAAGACAGCGTCTTACTTTCTTTTTACCCCAAAAAGTCCCACTATGTCTTACTTTCAGGGTATGTCTTATATTGGAAAAAACCTGTAAGACATCCCCCGAAAGTAAGACGTAGTGTTCAAAAAAAAATAAAATTTTTTAAATACCTGTCGGAGGGCCGCGTGGGTCCAGGCGGCCGGCGGCGGGAGCCGGGTGGTCGCGTGTTAAATCTAGGCCGCGGGCGGGTGGGCGCTTGTTCCCGGGGGGGGGGGGGGGGCGGGTGGACGCGCGTTAGTTCGAGACGGCCGGCGGGCGGCGGGTGGTCGCGTGTTACATCTAGGCCGGGTCGCACAGGCGCGCATTCATTCACTGCCGGTGGGGGCTGCCTCGGCAGCCCCCCCCGGCAGTGAATGAATGCGCGCACAGGCCCACAGCGCCTGTGCGACCCCTGCGATTCGGCGCTGGGGGCTGCCGGTGGGGGCTGCTTTCGGCGCTCAAGGCAGTCACATGCTGTGACGTCACGGCATGTGACTGCCTTGAGCGCCGAAAGCAGCCCCCACCGGCAGCCCCCAGCGCCGAATCGCAGGGGTCGCACAGGCGCTGTGGGCCTGTGCGCGCATTCATTCACTGCCGGGGGGGGCCGGCCTAGATGTAACACGCAGGGGTCGCACAGGCGCTGTGGGCCTGTGCGCGCATTCATTCACTGCCTGTGCGACCCGGCCTAGATGTAACACGCGACCACCCGCCGCCCGCCGGCCGTCTCGAACTAACGCGCGTCCACCCGCCCCCCCCCCCCCCGGGAACAAGCGCCCACCCGCCCGCGGCCTAGATTTAACACGCGACCACCCGGCTCCCGCCGCCGGCCGCCTGGACCCACGCAGCCCTCCGACAGGTATTTAAAAATTTTTATTTTTTTTTGAACACTACGTCTTACTTTCGGGGGATGTCTTACATTAGCTGACCCCCCTAAAATTCCCACTACGTCTTACTATCAGGGGTGTCTTACTATCGGGGAAACACGGTATCATCCAGCAGCACAAGAGGTCACAGCATGAAGCACCAAGGGGTAGATTTGGAAGCGAAATGAGAAATTATTGCTTCACAGAAAAGGTGGTGGATGCATGGAAAGGTCTCCCGGTAGAGGAGGTAGATACAAAAACACATGTGGAATTCAAGAAAGCATGGGATAAGCACTGAAGATCCCTGGATGCAAAGAATAGAGAGATCACGTGGGGGTCTAGATCACTGCACCAGGAATGAAGATGGGCAGACTAGATGGGCCTTATGGTTCTTATTCGCCATCATGTTCTCTTTTTCTTAAAGTCACAAAAAGACAAGTCCAGAACTAGTCTCTTTATTGCACAGCATGATCAGGTAATATGCATACCACAAACATTTATTTTATTTTACTTTTTTGGAAATTATATATTAGATTATTGTAAAGAACTCAAAATAAAATGAAACACTGAAAAAAGAAATTTTAATAGCCCATAAATCCTGTTAAATTTCATGTCATGTTTGTTTAGCCTGGAAGCTGAAGTATCAATCTTTTCATCCAACAGAGGGCTTCCAAATGTAGCCATGCATTCAAGCTTTATGTTCTGCAACTTTATCCCATCAGTGATATCCTGTTTTTACTTCACTTTTTGTTAGCTTACTAAAAGCAATGCTGTACAGTCCTTTTTAACTGAATGTTAAAGATTGTTCCAGTTAATGCAAGTTCTAGATAAAAGGGAGTTTTCTGGATAATGGAATATATGAAACCAACCAATTTTTGGATAATAAAAGCTTTTCTGGATTACAGAACATGGGCCAAAGCCTACGGTTTATTTATTTATTTATTTGGGATAAGGGTAGTAGTCTTTGAATATAGGGGCTTTTGGTATAGGATGCTCTGTTGCACTTTTATGGGTGAATTATAAAAGAGTTGTTCACATTAAAAGGCCTATAAACATGAGTATCTGGGCTGAGCACAAGGAACTCATACTTTAAATTCAGCAAATTATGTGCATATATGCGTGAGCGCAAGCTACCCAACGCACAGAAAAAAGGGCGGAGTTAGGGCAGGACAGGGGCATTACAGGACAGTGCCAACATTTATGTGCATAAATACGGAGTTTAAATTCCACGCCCACAGCATATGTCTGGCGGTTACCCTTATTTATTTCTGCTCTTGATGAGTCTGGAGAACAAGTCTGAAGAAAACCCATTTTAAGCCTAAAATGACTTGGTGAAGGATTAGGCTAAACTGGGGGGGAGTGCAGGCTGAAGAATCCGAGGAATCTGGATGACCTAGAGATAGACTGGGCCAACTGGTGGACTAATTGGTCAAAATGGCTATTTCTTTTACTTGCACATTTTTAAAAATCTGCTTAGCTGTGCTTGTTAAAGCCAACAAATTCCTAAGGAAGATACGCAATTAACATTTGCTCATGTAACCACTCAAAATTAGGAGCACACATACGCACGCTATGTGTATTTTAGATAGGATGATTTACAATTCTTGCATGTGTGCTTGCTCGCACATACACACGTATGTGGGCACATGTGTGCTCATTTTAAAGTCACCATCTTGGTTTTTTAATAGAATCGGTTTTAATATGAACATAACATAAGAACATGCCATACTGGGCTAGACCAAGGGTCCATCAAACCCAGCATCCTGTTTCCAACAGTGGCCAATCCAGGCCATAAGAACCTGGCAAGTACCTAAAAACTGAGTTTATCCCATACTACTGATGCCAGTAATAGCAGAGGCCATTCCCTAAGTCAACATGATTAATTGCAGTTAATAGACTTCCCCTTCAAGAACTTATCCAAACCTTTTTTAAACCCAGCTACACTAACTGCACTAACCACATCCCCTGCAACAAATTCCAGAGTTTAATTGTACGTTGAGTGACAAATAACTTTCTCCGATTAGTTTTAAATATGCCATATGCTAACTTCATGGACTGCCCCCTAGTCCTTCTATTATCCAAAAGAGTAAATAACCGATTCACATTTACCTGTTCTAGACCTCTCATGATTTTAAACACCTCTATCATATCCCCCCTCAGCTGTCTCTTCTCCAAGCTGAACAGTCCTAACCTCTTCAGTCTTTCCTCATAGGGGAGTTGTTCCATCCCCTTTATCATTTTGGTTGCCCTTCTCTGTACCTTCTCCATCACAACTATATCTTTTTTCAGATGCGGCGACCAAAATTGTATACAGTATTCAAGGTGCGATACAGAGACATTATGACATTTTCCGTTATATTCACCATTTCCTTTCTAATAATTCCCAACATTCTGTTTGCTTTTCTGACTGCCGCAGCACAATGAACTGACAATTTCAATGTATTACCCACTAAGACGCCTAGATCTCTTTCTTGCGTGGTAACTCCTAATATGGAACCTAACATCGTGTAACTTATAGGATGGGATATTTTTCCCTATATGCATCATCTTGCACTTATCCACATTTAATTTCATCTGCCATTTGGTTGCCCAATTTTCCAGTCTCACAAGGTCCTCCTGCAATTTATCACAATCTGCTTGTGATTTAACTACTCTGAACAATTTTGTATCATCTGCAAATCTGATTACCTCACTCTTCGTATTCCTTTCCAGATCATTTATAAATATATTGAAAAGCACGGGTCCCAGTACAGATCCCTGAGGCCACTGCCCACCTCCCTCCCCAGAGCCTACTCTCTGTTTCCTGTCTTTTAGCCAGTTTGTAATCCATGAAAGGACATCGCCATCTATCCCATGACTTTTTATTTTTCCTAGAAGCCTCTCATGAGGAACTTTGTCAAATGCCTTCTGAAAATCCAAATACACTACATCTACCGGTTCACCTTTATCCACATGTTTATTAACCCCTTCAAAAAATGAAGCAGATTTGTGAGGCAAGACTTGCCCTGGGTAAAGCCATGCTGACTTTGTTCAGTTAAACTGTGTCTTTCTATATGTTCTGTGATTTTGATCTTTAGAACACTTTCCACTATTTTTCCTGGCACTGAAGTCAGGCTAACTGATCCGTAGTTTCCCGTATGGCCCCAGAGCCCTTTTTAAATATTGGGGTTACTACTCAATGTTGCGTGCCCAGTCCGCGCCCGGCCCGCACTCGGGCCTGCTCACCTCACTAGCTCCTCTGCAGGTCATGAGTCGGCCTCCCCAGCGGCAGCCGCGAGTTCCTCCAGGCTTTGGAGTCCTGTGGTGGCAGTTGCCGGGCCTTCCACTCCGCACCAGGCCTCACGCCGGATTTCGGCATCCTCAGTAGCGTTGGCCACGCCCCTATGCACACGCACGCAGACTGCCCGGCCTCTTGTAGGGCCGGGGCGGGTCCTAGCTCCGCGGCGTGCCCTGATTGAACCTGATTGAACGTACGATATAAGGAAGTCTCTGCCTGCACTTCCTTGCCTTGGCAATCGGGTCTGCACTTTAAGTGTACTAGTTTGCCTCCACGTTCACAGTCCTGTTCCAGTCTTGTTCCAGCCTTGTTCCAGTGTCCTTCTGTTCCAGCATCCTTCTGTTCCAGCGTCTGTCCTTCCTGTCTCCCCAGGTAGTACCCTCGGACTGTCTCTCTGGTACTGACCTCGGCCTGCTCCTTGACCATTCTGTTCACTTCCTGGATCCTGACCATTGCCTGCCTTGTGACTTCGTCTGACCTCTGGAACCTGACCCCTGCTTCGTTGACTACTCCTTGGACTGATCCTCGGATTCTGACCCCGGCTGCCATTGACCACGTCTCCTGATTTTAGCTTTGTCCCTTGCCTTGTCATCACCTACGCTGTACTGGCCTTCCTTGTTTCTCCAGACCTACAGCCTAGTGACTGACCGCGCTCCCTTGCTGCTCGTGAGCACACCTCTCTACTACCTGTCCGGGAGACCTTGCGAGGCCCACCTAAGTTCAAGAGGCCCGGGTCCCTAAGGGCTCCACCCTGGGGGACCGCGGGCTTCCAGTGGTGAAGCTCATCCTAGCCTCCGGTACTCCGCCCCCTGGGGGTAGGTGCTTCCTGGTCCCTACCAGGGAGCCGTTCTCTACTGCTCCAGGACAAGGGTCCACCTCCAAGCGCAACACTCAAGGGCTAAACTCATTTCTCAAGTGTGAATATCCAAAACAATTAAAGCATATTTGCTGGGAAGGACTACAGCTCTCTAACAAAAAATCAGTAGCAGGGTTTTCTCCACATCAGCTAAAGCTGAGGTTATCTTGTTATTGAACAACACAATCAAATAATTTTCCCACCATGAATGTTCTGTAAGGAGTAGATCTTGTTCCATAATAAATTAATAAACAAATAAATTATCTAGCTAGCTATTTATTTATTTCAAATCATTTGTATTCTGTACCCTCCAAAGTTTGGGGCGAGTAACATAGAAACAACTATAGTAACTGCTTTTGTTGTACAACACGATGAAATAATTTTTCAAACGCAAAATCCTTCCCCAGCCCCTGATTACATACACAGCCATAAAAGAGAACATTGAAAACAAATACCAAAGCAAAGGAAATTCACAATAAGCTGCCGTTCCAGTCCCTCATGACTCCTGCAGCCTGGCAGCCGAAGGGAGGCTCATGAGTGCACAGATGAAAGGACCCCGGTGCTCTTCTGTAGTCTCTCTCTCCTTCCGATTGTCTTTCCCAGAGACTGATATTGTAAAGCTTCAGGCTGATCACATAAGCCATGCAAGTCTAAAAAGGTGAAATGGGAAATGTAATTTAGAAGGCTTTTTGTTTGGTCCCCAGCTTGGTTTTGCTTTTCCATTTTTTCTTTAATGGGAGGTTGGGAGGTGGGGGTAGAATGTTGTTAGGGAGAAAGTTTAAAAAAATGCGGAATGTAAACCAGTGGAAATGGAAGAGGCAATACAAAACTAAAGATTACATCTTAGGAAAATAATTTTTTTCATTTTACACCTATGGAAAAATTGTTAGTTTAAATAACTTATGTCAAACCCTTAATTAACATTGTTTGAATAACTTGCAAGTCCATATTTATTTATTTAACTTTTTTCTATACCGATATTCATGATACAAATCATATCATATCGGTTCACAAGGAACAAGGGGGTTATAACATTAACATTGAAGAAGAAGCAAAAGTTACAATAAAACAAGGTTGTGGGAACTTGGGAGCAGAAGAAGCCAGAGGCAGAGGTTTAAGGTAGTAAACTTAACAAGGATATACTGGAAGTGCCTTGTGTCAGATATAGAGTGCTCTGTACAAGTGGCACTTATATATATACTTATATATATATGATAATTTTATTGGACTGGATGCAGGTTATCCAATAAAACTGCATGCCGATGCTGTCATCTTTCATGCTGCAGTACTCCATTAACTTTCCTTCCAGATCCGGCTCAGGGTCATGGACTAGCACAGCACTGAGTGGTATTCACTGGCAGGAGATGAAAACTGTGCCCAGTGTGTGGTGGAGAACAGCTGCTGAAGTGGGAAAAAGAAATATGTTTTAACACAAGGGAAGGAAGGGGTGTTAGAGGTCAATTAAACGCAGGATCTTGCATGCTCAAATATCCAAGAGAGTGAAGTACAAAGGAGGAAGATGACAAACACAGTCTCTTAAGCATAATATCCTATCCTATAAGTACTCGTTCTCTAAGACTAGCAGCTGGGTTACATCCTTTATCAGTTTGAACATAAATAACTGGGCTGGCTGGACAGGCCAATTGGTCCTTTTCTGTTGCCATTGACTAGGTTACTCTGTAAAAGCAAAGAATTTAAACTGTTGCAGGACATATGACTTCACTGTATAAGTTAATGGGAGATTGGGAGATGGGGGAAGAATGTTGTTGGGGAGACAGTTAAAAAAATGCTGAATATAAATCAGTGGAAATGGAAGAGGCAATATAAAACTAAAGATTACATCTTAGGACTGGAAGGCTCATCTGCATACTGCTTCCAGCATCCCCCAGGAGAGGAGTCCAGAGGTCACCGCAAGCGATCCAGGGATTGAATTCCACAGCCCCAGCTTCCAGAGGGCCCGCACCCTTTGCATTTGAAGAGGACCAGAAGGCTCATCTGCATACTGCTCCCAGCATCCCCCGGGAGAGGTCACCGCAAGCGATCCAGGGATTGAATTTCACTGCCCCAGCTTCCAGAGGCCCTGCACCCTTTGCAATAGAAATGACCTGGAAATATTCTTTAGGTAAATATCAATTTAAGGGTGTTGTAAATCTGATGCCTGGTGGGCGGAGCAATCAGATAGGAGGAGCGATCTGTTATGGATCTGCTAAGAATTTAGCAGTCTGTTATCAATTCCCCTCCAGAGGGGAGGAATAGTAATCTGTAGTAGAGTGACTCCTGTCAAAGGAAAGAGTAATTGCAATCTGTTAGGAACTCCATGAGGAGTTAGCAATCTGCCATGAACTTGCTCCTATGGAAGGAGGAGGTAGCAGTCTGATATGCTCAGCTCCTGTAGAGGGAGTAGTAAACTGTTAGAGTTAAGACTGCGGAGTAGCAATCTATTATGAATCTGTTGCTGAAGACTCCTGATGGAGAGAGTAGCAATCTGTTACCAGCGGAGTGCTTGAAGAAGGCACTCAGCTGTAGAGGAAAGTAGATAGGTGGGTCCTTGGGCCTATGGCAGATGACTGCGCCCCCAGGAGGATATCCTGAGAGGGACCACTGGCTAGGCTGGTGTATGGAGACAGACACAGAATAGTTCTTTTATTAGACAGGTTAGTAGAACCACCAGAGGTGGCAGTAGTGAGCAGATATGCCCAGCAGGGCTGAAGTCCCTCAGGTACTGGAACAGCGATCCCAGGGTTTTTGTGCTGTAGAGAAACTATAGATAGTGAGTAGATAGTGTATGCTGTGTTCTTATAGCCAGAACTAGATGTCAAAACTCACATTTGGTCCGGATCTGCGAGGGCGACGAGTGGACGACCGCCTTTAACACACGCGATGGTCACTTTGAATACCTTGTGATGCCGTTCGTTTTTCAGAGATATGCTTTACCAGTGTGAGGTGTATACCTCGACGATATCCTCGTCTTCTCTCAAGACCTCCCAAGCCATCACCAGGAAGTCTCTCGTGTCCTCCAACGACTGCAAAATAATCAACTTTTCACCAAGCTTGAAAAGTGCTCCTTCGAACAAGAGACCGTTCCTTTCCTAGGTTACCTAGTGTCCAGTCAGGGGTTTTGAATGGATCCTCAAAAATTAAAGAGCATTCGTAATTGGCCTCAACCTACAGGCCTCAAGGCCCTCCAAAGATTCCTTGGCTTCACCAATTACTATCGCTTTTTTATAGAGATGTGTATCGTGTGATCGATCATCTTAATGATCGATTTCAGCTGGAGGGGGGAGGGAATCGGATCGTCGCGGTTTTGTGTTTTTAAATATCGTGTAAATCGTAAATCGGGGGGAGGGCGGGAAAACCGGCACACTAAAACATCCCTAAAACCCACCCCGACCCTTTAAAATAAATCCCCCACCCTCCCGAACCCCCCCAAAATGTCTTAAATTACCTGGGGTCCAGTGGGGGGTTCCCGTTGTGATCTTCCACTCTCGGGCGTCGGGCTTAAAATGGCCGGCCATATTGCCGTACAGCAAAATGGCGCCGGCCGTACGGCAACACGATTCGAGTGCAGGAGGTCGTTCCCGGACCCCCGCTGGACTTTTGGCAAGTCTTGTGGGGGTCAGGAGGCCCCCCCAAGCTGGCCAAAAGTCCCTGGGGGTCCAGCCGGGGTCCGGGAGCGATCTCCTACGCTCGTGACGTCGGGGAACAGGAACCAAAATGGCGCCGGCGCCATTTTCTATCAACGCGCCCGACGCCCGAGAGTGGAAGATCACAACGGGACCCCCCCACTGGACCCCAGGTAATTTAAGACATTTTGGGGGGGTTCGGGAGGGTGGGGGATTTATCACCGACACAAGCCGCCATGATCACATCACTCCAGCTCTTCAATCTTTGCACTGGCTACCTGTGGCTTACAGGATAATTTATAAATCTATGTCGCTGATACACAAAGCCATTCAAAACAGAGAAATGCACTGGTTCACAGATCAACTACAATTCAAAACGTCTTCCCGCCCAATGAGATTCCAGAATTTAGCCAAACTAAATATCCCAGCACCCAATCTGACTAAACTTTCTAGTACAAAAGAACGATCTTTTATCATTGCTGGATCAACATTATGGAACACCATGCCCTCTGAATTACGCCAGGAACTCTGTCACAAAAAATTTAAACAAAACCTTAAAACCTGGCTATTTAAAAAAGCCTACTATCAATGATCTGAATCCTCAACTACTCCTCCTAACTGCCACAATCTCTCATATAGTGCTTATATTCTATTAATACAAAGTTATATACTATATTGTATTCGTTCAGTTACCATGTTATATTGTAAAGCGCAATGCTGAATTACTGTTTGAATGTAAACCGAGGTGATGTTATTCACGTACCCCGGTATAGAAAAATCTATAAATAAATAAATAATAAATAAAATAAATTTTAAAGGGTCGGGGTGGGTTTTAGGGATGTTTTAGTGTGCCGGTTTTCCCGCCCTCCCCCTTCCCCCGATTTACGATTTTTGACGATAAATCAGGGGAATTCCTATTAAATATCGCCTCTAACGATTTTTGACGATTTAAAATATATCGGACGATATTTTAAATCGTCAAAAAACGATTCACATCCCTACTCTTTTATCCACCATTATTCCACGCTGACCGCACCACTCACAGCCATGACTCACAAGGGGGCCAACCCCTCCCAGTGGTCACCTGAAGCGATGACCGCCTTTCAGGACCTCAAGTCTACTTTCCTTAAGGAACCCTGTCTCTGCCATCCGGATCCTACGCGCCCGTTTGTGGTTGAGGTCGACGCCTCCGATGTTGGAGTAGGAGCCATACTGAGCCAATACTCCACTACTCACACTCTACACCCCTGTTCTTTTTTTTCCTGACGCTTCTTGCCAGCGGAATGTAATTACTCCATTGGGGCTAAAGAGTTGTTGGCCATCAAGCTGGCTTTTGAGGAGTGGCGGCCCTGGCTCCAAGGTGCACAACACCAGATTACCGTATACACGGATCATAAAAATCTCGAGTATCTACATCATGCTCAGCATTTAAACTATCGCCAGGCCCGCTCTTCTTTACTTGATTCAATTTCATACTGCGTTATCGCCCAGCCAATAAGAATGGTGGTGCCGACGCCCTCTCAAGATCATTTGTCGCTGAGGATGTTCCTGATACCCCTCAGCATATTATAGACCCTGCCAAGTTCATTTTGTCTGCCACCTTCCCAGTACCACCGGGAAAGACAGTGGTCCCTCGCCCCTAAGACGAAAGGTTTTGCAATGGGCTCACGACTCTCTGACCTCCGGACATCTGGGTTAGTCCAGGACCCTCTCCATTCTTCAGCAGTACTACTGGTGGCCTACAATTTGGAAGGATACTCAAGCTTATGTAGAATCCTGCCCTACGTGCATCCATTATAAACCTCCAGCAGGAAGACCTTGGGACTCTTGCAACCACTTCCCATTCCGAGCGAACCCTGGACCCATATCGCAATGGACTTTTTTGTGGATTTTCCTGTCCCCAAAGGGAATAACACCAAATGGGTCACTGTTGATCATATGGGTTTGTGGCTTTACCTGGCCTTCCTATGGTGCCCCAGCTGGCCAAATTGTTCTTTCGGCATGTGTTCTGGCTTCACGGTCTCCCCAAACATATTCTCTCGGACCATGGGGTTCAATTCACTGCACACTTCTGGAAATCTTTTTGCAAGAAGTTTAATATTTCATTAGATTTCACCTCGGCTTACCACCCTCAATCCAATGGCGAAACATAGAGGACCAATAGAACTCTAAAACAATTCTTGTGAGCCTACGTGAGTTTGCAGCAACGTGACTGGGCTGATGTCCTTCCTTGGGCGGAGTTCGCTTTAAATTCCCATCTGTCCACTTCCACTGGGTTATCGCCCTTCCAAGTGGTCTATGGGCGCCAACCTTTGCCACCACTCCCGCTCCCGCTCTCTGTGGCATCTCCAGCAGCACAAGCAACTGCCCAAGAATTGCATCGATTGTGGCAAAACACCCAACAGCTACTCAAACAAGCTGCCCAGAGATCAAAGTAGGCCTTCGATGCCCATTACCGTGCAGCACCCGTTTCAGCCTGGGGATAAGGTATGGCTCAGTACCAAATTTATTTGGCTCAAGCTGCCTTCAGCCCACTTTGCTCCTAGGTACATTGGCCCCTTTCTGGTGCTCCGCTGACTGGGTCTGTTACCTACCAACTCTATCTGCCTTCCTCGCTCAAAATTCACAATGTCTTTCATGTTTCTCTACTCAAGCCTCTGATTCTGTCAGGATTTTGTAAGAAACCACCGGACCCCTTACAGCTGTCCTCAGAAGCAGATGTCACCTATTGGGTCCGAGACGTCCTGGACATTAGGAAACATGGAAGAAAATAGGAATATCTCCTCATGGTCCTGAGGAAAACAGCTGGGAACCCATGGCCAATATCCTGGACAAGGATCTCCTTCGGCAATTTCACGATAAGCATCCTCGCAAAACCAAACCCCCGGGGAGGGTCCTTAAGAAGGGGGGCACTTTTATGCCCATCGGATGCAGACGGCTGCGACCGTGCTTACTTATATCCTGCACCATTCTTCAGCCCTCCCCAGGTCTGCTCGCAGCACAGGCCAGTCTCTACCGCCCCGTTCCCCATGGATCCTTGTGATGGCTCAGATGCCGCCGCCACCCACGTCGTCTCTGGGCCTTCCTAAGTGCATGTGCGTGCCACCGGTCCCTCCTTTGAAGCCTCTTAAGCGGGAACCTCGGGGTGTCCCTGTTTGATGATGTCATCAGATCAAGGTACTTAAGCTCCACCTTCACCCTCAGCTAGCCGACTTGGCAACAAGTTCCATATGTCTCTACTATCTCCTGCTCCTTGTTCCTGTGGCTACGCTATTGGACTTTGTTGGACCTTGGACTTTGTCTGGTACCCGCTCCTTGGGGGCCAGTCTGCACTCTCTAGAGGGACCTTGTCTCCTGGCCTCCCCTGCTCCTCGCGCTGGCCCTGCGCTTCCTGAAGTTCTACTCTGCAAGGCTCCCCGTTCCTCGGGGCTGCCCCCTGGAACACACTTAACACTCAGGAGTTTACTATTGTGTTTCCCCGCTCCTCAGGGTTGTGCCTATATGCTGTGTTGGATTGTTAGTGCTTCCCCGCTCCTCGGGGCTGCGCCCTCGTACTATACAAGAGACTCTCAGCACCGTCCCGCTCCTCGGGGCCGTGTTCTCATGCTACATTGAGATTGTCCACGCCTCCCTGCTCCTCGGGGTTGCACTTACTTGCTACTAAGATTGCCAGCACTTCCCCGCTCCTTGGGGCTGTGCTTCTCTATCATACTGAGACTGTCTGTGCTCCCTGCTCCTCGGGTTTCAACCTACATCATCGTTGGAGACCTGACTCAGGCTTCCCTGCTCCGCGGGTTGGCCTACGTCACTACAGCTGCATCTTCCTCGCTCCACAGTTCCGCCCCTTGGGGGTGTGTCTCCAGTATACCTCCTGCACGCCAGCCTCACACCTGCCCGCTCTGCAGCCTGCCTGGCACCTTCCCTCTCGGGGGTCTCAGTCCAGGTACTATCCTCAGCCTGCTTGTGTACTGGGGAATTCCTCCTGACTCCTCGGGACTTCTCCACAGTCTCACCCAGAGCTCCCTGCCATGCCTGACCTCGCCTCCCGACAGTGTGGGCCTGTGGGGCTCCTCTCCACAGGTGGTAAGAACTCATACCTCGGGCCAAGGCTTCCACATACCCACAAATCATAACAGATAGGGAGGATCAACTTGGTGGGGGGTGTGGCACTTTATGTACGGGAGGGTATAGAGTCCAACAGGATAAAGATCATACAAGAGACTAAATGCTCAGTAGAATCTGTCTGGGTAGAAATCCCATGTGTGTTGGGTAAGAGTATAGTGATAGGAGTATACTACCGTCCACCTGGACAAAATGGTCAGACAGATGATGAAATGCTAAGAGAAATCAGGGAAGCTAACCAATTTGGCAGTTCAATAATAATGGGAGATTTCAATTACCCCAATATTGACTGGGTAAATATAACATCAGGACTTGCTAGAGACATAAAGTTCCTGGATGTTATAAATGATTGCTTCATGGAGCAATTGGTTCAGGAACCAACTAGAGAGGTAGCTATTTTAGATTTAATTCTTAGTGGAATGCAGGATTTGGTGAGAGAGGTAACGGTGGTGGGGCCACTTGGCAATAGTGATCAAACATAATCAAATTTAAACTAATAACTCAAAGGGGGACAATAAGTAAATCTACAGCTCTAACACTAAATTTTCAAAAGGGAAACTTTGATAAAATGAGGAAAATAGAAAAAAAAAGAAAGGTGCAAAGGTTAAAAGTGTTCAACATTCACATTCCGGATGACTCCCTCTCCCAGCATGAGCAACTCTTTATACATCAAGTCTGTACTGCTACAAAGCTAGAAATCGCCACAACCTTGAAAAGGCCCCACCCACCGACTTTGTCTGAGCTGTTGACTCGAATAGATAGGATGTGCTTGATCTATTGTCTGACGGCTTTCAAATACCATAATCTGCACAAATTTGATCTCACTTGGAACTCATACCTCATTTGGAGACAACCGAATTCAACGCTCAACACCACTTGAAGAACACCCATCTTCGATTCCACCTGATTCGATAGACTTATAATCATGTATAACTCTGTGTAGCATGAAGGGGGGTGGGGGGTGGGGAGGAAGACCGTGAGTTAGTTATGTACATAAGAACATAAGAATATAAGAACATGCCATACTGGGTCAGACCAAGGGTCCATCAAGCCCAGCATCCTGTTTCCAACAGTGGCCAATCCAGGCCATAAGAACCTGGCAAGTACCCAAAAACTAAGTCTATTCCATGTTACTGTTGCTAGTAATAACTGTGGTTATTATCTAAGTCAACTTAATTAATAGCAGGTAATGGACTTCTCCTCCAAGAACTTATCCAATCCTTTTTTAAACACAGCTATACTAACTGTACTAACCACATCTTCTGGCAACAAATTCCAGAGTTTAATTGTGCGTTGAGTGAAAAAGAACTTTCTCCGATTAGTTTTAAATGTGCCACATGCTAACTTCATGGAGTGCCCCCTAGTCTTTTTATTATCCGAAAGAGTAAAAAACCGATTCACATCTACCCGTTATAGACCTCTCATGATTTTAAACACCTCTATCTTTAGTCTTTCCTCATAGGGGAGGTATTCTAAAATTCCCTTTATCATTTTGGTCACCCTTCTCTGTACCTTCTCCATCGCAATTATATCTAGCTTAGGATAAATGTTATGCATGTTTTATTATTGTTACTGACTGACAGCAATAAAACTGTTAATAAAAAAAAATAAAAGTGTTCAACATGCATGGACATTGTTTAAAAATATAATTCTAGATGCACAGTCCAGATGTATTCCATGAATTAAGAAAGGTGGAAGGAAGGCAAAACAATTATACTGGTAAACAAATTTATGGTAGCATTTTGTTTCCTCCACAACCTTCGATGAAACAAGTAGATTTTAACAAGCTGAAAACAAATATGCATTTATTATGTCTGTATCATGTACCGTTTGCCAGAAAAGTGCGATATACATTAAGAATTGTTACGTGTCTGTAGTGGCATAAGCTATAATGGCAATGTTGGCACCAGAAACACCAGAAACAGTCAGTTATATGATCTTTCTGTTCCCTCCATATCATTGGGATGGCAAATGGCATGAATGGTCGCACACCTTTCAGCCAAGCTCGCATACTGGCACAAGATGCACAACATATGGTTCTAGACGATATCATCATAAAACCAAGAGAAAACCTCAAAGATCTAGGAATATGGATTGACCCTGAACTGAACCTCATACATCACATAGCTATGAAAATTAAAGAAGGCTTCTACAAATTACTGATCCTTAAGCACCTAAAACCACTTCTGAATCCACCAGACTTTAGAACCATTCTCCAATCCCTGATCTTTTCAAGCTTCGACTACTGCAATGCCCTACTCCTTGGACTCCCCAAAACTACCACACACCCATTCCAAATTCTTCAAAATGCCACCGCAAGAATTCTCACCGGACACAAAAAATTCAACCACATCACACCAACTCTAAAAGAACTTCAATGGCTACCCATCGAAAAACGGATAGAATACAAAACACTACATAAATCAATGCAAACACTGAATTCACCACCCTAAAGAACATTCTTCAACAGCATAAACCTCGACGAAACACTAGATCCACAAACAAAGCTCTATTCGCAATACCCCCAGTATCATCTGCCAAACTAACCACCATAAGACAGAGGGTTTTATCAATAGCTGGACCCCTGCTATGGAACACACTACCAGAATACCTAAGGATGCAAAACAATTAAAAAATATTCAAAAAAACACTAAAAACATGGCTATTTCAACAAGCCTACAAAGACGCATTGGTTAAACAACACAGGCACATGAATCTCAATGACACATTCACTCTTCTAAAACCAAGCACTTCTTTCACATTATGATTTGAATTTCAATGTACTTTCCACCTTTGTTCATATCTAGATCTTAATGTATTAACTACAGACTATCATCCATTACACTCACTGTGATTAATATTATATCGATGTCCAATTACAATTTATTATATATTGTTTATTATATATTGTTATATTGTATTATTATATATTATATATTGTTTATATATTATATATTGTTTATTATATATTGTTTCAGCAGGCATAAATCTGGCAACAAAGGTAGGAGGGGGGGTTTAGATAGGGCCGGGGGGGTGGGTTAGGTAGGGGAAGGGAGGGGAAGGTGGGGGAAGGGTGAAGGAAAGTTCCCTCCGAGGCCGCTCCGATTTCGGAGCGGCCTCGGAGGGAACAGGCAACGCGCGCCGGGCTCGGCGCGCGCAGGTTGCACAAATGTGCACCCCCTTGCGCGCGCCAACCCGGATTTTATAAGTGCGCGAACAAAAGTACGCCCTCGCACAAATTTATAAAATCTACCCCAATGTTAGGAATTATTAGGAAGGGAATGGTTAATAAAATGGAAAATGTCATAATACCTCTATTTTGCTCCATGGTAAGACTGCATCTTGAACACTGTACAATTCTGGTCGCCACATCTCAAAAAAGATATAGTTGCAATGGAGAAGGTTCAGAGAAGGGCAACCAAAATGATAAAGGGGAATGGAACAACTCCCCTATGAGGAAAGGCTGAAGAGGTTAGAGCTGTTCAGCTTGGAGAAGAGGCGGCTGAGCGGAAATATGATAGAGGTCTTTAAAATCATGAGAGGTCTTGAACGAGTAGATGTGAATCAGTTTACACTTCTGGATAATAGAAGGACTAGGAGGCACTCCATGAAGTTAACAAGTAGCACATTTAAGACTAATTGGAGAAAATTATTTTTCACTCAACGCACAATTAAGCTCTGGAATTTGTTGCCAGAGGATGTGGTTAGTTCAGTTAGTGTAGCTGGGTTCAAAAAAGGTTTGGATAAGTTCTTGGAGGAGAAGTTCATTAACTGCTATTAATCAAGTTGACTTAGGGATTGGCCTCTGCTATTACTGGCATCAGTAGCATGGGATCTTCTTGGGTACTTGCCAGGTTCTTGTGGCCTAGTTTGGCCTCTGTTGGAAACAGGATGCTGTTGGAGCTTGCATCGGCCTCGAGCTCAGGATGCTCAAGGCTTGGCATTCCTGTTGCGCTGATGATGGGACGGAGCGCAACCTAGGGCTCTCCAGCATGGACAAGGAGAATGTGTGCCCTTGCGGTGAAGACAGTCCAAGTCTGTGAATCAGGAACCTCGAATCCTCCACTGACCTGCACGCCCATGAGACCACCAACACAATGGTGGTCTCTGAGTGGTCCTCTGACCATTCCAAGCCCTTTTGGACCTGCCACAGGGTATAGCAGAGGCTGCAGGCTGGACAGAGGTCACAGCGGAAGGAGGCCATAGGCACTGGAGCTTGGAATGAAGACTGGAACTTGGAGTGAAGACTGGAGCTTGGGACGGAGACAGGAAACAAGAGGGATGAGGAAGACCCTCAGGTGCCCTACACAGCACGTGGGGCTGGTCACGGACCACACTGTCCCCTTCGCGCCCTACACAGCCGAATGGCTGGTCACGGACCACGAGGAGAATGGGACAGGCTCATGAAGTCTCATAGCGCAGGTTAGTAGAAACCCCTCAGATCCTCCGTAGTTGGGACTTGGGAAATGAGATAAAAGCTTGGAGCTTGGAAACTCAGAGTAAAAGCAGGGAATCTCCGGAGGCACGGGTCCCACCGGACCTGGAGCATTAGGACCAGGAACATGGGACATCAGGACATCGAGGAACATCAGGACATCAAGAAACATCAGGACATCAAGGAACATCAGGACATAGACCAGGAAGATAAATGAAGATCCATGGAAGAAGGTCAAGATGCCAGGAAGGAGCTGCAAACAAGAAGTCCTTGGGAGGACTAGTCCAGGAGGACTAGCTCCTTGCCGAAGCAAAGACTGACTGACGGAGAAGCCCTTTTATAGGGCAGGAAGCAGGCAACTCCCTGGGAGGAGTTCAGATGGGCCACACTTGGCTGGTCCTTTAAATAAAGGAAGAAGCCGCGGGCCCGCCCCTTAGGAAGGAAGGGGCAGGACCCTGGACAGCGACCATGGTTGCTGCTGTGACGCTGAGCCGGAGAGAAGAAGCTGGGTCTCAGGGCAGGCCCGATAAGGAAGCGGCATCATCCAGGCCGCAGGAAGGCTCCGGGAGCGGCTCCTCAGCCGCAGGAAAGTCCATGGATGCGGCCTCCATGCAGCGGGACCAGATGGTGGCATCAGCGGCTTCCGGACCATGAAGAGGAACCCCAACGTGGCTCCTTCCGCGCCGGCACGGTGACGGTCCCGGCCACGGGAACCAGGCTAGGCCCCAGCTTCTGTGGCCTCCAGCCTATCAAGTAAGCGCCTCCCGTGGCTCCAGCTGGAGGAGCACAACAGATGCTGGACTTGATGGACCCTTGGTCTGACCCAGCATGGCAATTTCTTATGTTCTTATGTAATTGTAAAGTACACAATTTTAATGTTAATTTTGCATGCTGAAATTTGTCAGTGTATATATTTTTAATGGTGCACAGTAATTGCCCTAGTAACAACAACTTGAGTGAGCCCAAACCTGTTAAGAACATAAGATATTTATTTATTTATTTATTTTATTTGTTTGTCAGTTTTTATATACCGTTGTTTGGAGCAAGCCTTCCCAACGGTTTACAGCGATAACAACAGTTTACATCAAACAGGGTAAAAAACTGTATACATTATAACAGGAGAAACTTGAACAGATGTTTAGGTTAGAAACTCTGTGCATGATAATAGTATATTTACATGATAATAGTATATTTACATGATAAAAGCATATCTACAAGGGTGTGGATTGAAAGTGAGAGATATGGGGGGAGGTGGGAGGGTGAGGAGGGTGGGAGGGAAGGGAAGGGAGAGAACAGAAAACTAGGGGTGAACGCAAATGACAATAAATCGCAAATGACAATAAATCGGATATTGAGGGGAGGTGGTGACAGCTATCAGGATAAAGATTCTAGGATAATGCATGTATCTGTGAGGGTTGGGGTGCTTCGATAATTTGTAGAAAGTTTTGAATTAGGTTGAGTTGAGTGGGGAAGACCATTATTAGAAAGGGGTTGGAGTCGGAGGAACTGTAATAGTATAGTATATGCCATACTGGGTCAGACCAAGGGTCCATCAAGCCCAGTATCCTGTTTCCAACAGTAACTAATCCAAGTCACAAGTACCTGGCAAGTACCCAAACATTAAATAGATCTCAAGCTACTATTCTTTATTAATTAATAGCAGTTTATGGATTTTTCCTCTAGGAACTTATCCAAACCTTTTTTAAATCCAGTTACACTAACTGCTGCAACCACATCCTCTGGCAATAAATTCCAGAGCTTAACTATGCGCTGAGTGAAAAAGAATTTTCTTCATATGTTTTAAATGAGCTACTTGCTAACTTCTGGTCCTTCTATTATCTGAGAGAGTAAATAACCGATTTACATTAACCTGTTCAAATCCTTTCATGATTTTGTAGACGCTTATCATATCCCGCCTCAGTCGTTTCTTCTCCAAACTGAACAGTCCTATCTTCTTTAGCCTTTCCTCATGGGGGAGCCATTCCATGCCCCTTATCATTTTGGTTGCCCTTCTCTGCACTTTCTCCAGTGCAATTATATCTTTTTTGAGATGTGGCAACCAGAATTGCACACAATATTCAAGGTGTGGTCTAACCATGGAGCGATACAGAGGCATTATGACATCCACCATTTTATTTGCCATTCCCTTCCTAATAATTCCTAACATTCTGTTTGCTTTTTTGACTGCTGTAGCACATTGAGCCAACAATTTCAATATATTATCCACTATGATGCCTAGATCTCTTTCCTGGGTGGTAACTCTTAAAATAGAACCTAACATATAGCAAGGGTTATTTTTCTCTAGGTGTATCACCATGCTCTTATCCAGATTAAATTTCATCTGCCATTTGGAAGCCCAATCTTCCAGTCTCACAACATTTATTTATTTAGCATTTTTAATATACCGAGGTATAGCAGAGTTGCCTTCACTCCGGTTTACAATTATAACAACCTGTTACATTAAAAAGATTTAAAACATTTACATTTAACAAGCTGAGAACTGTCATATAATATTAATATAAAACAAGGCAAGATATACCAAAGGATAGGTACATTGAAGACTGAGTTCAAAACTGAGTTCAAGCATAATAGTAGAACAGTAGCAGACTTCTGTAGGAGGCAGGATAAGTTGTCAGAGGGGAGGATTGAGTGATAGGAGGCTATGAAAGGCTGTGGTATTAAGTTTTGAGATCATTGTGCAAGCTGTCATTATGAGATTGGCAGAGTAGCCAGGCTTTTAGGTCTTTCTTAAAAGATTTTGGGTTTTCTTGAGCGGTGAGGTATTGCGGTAATGAATTCCATAACTTTGGGCCGATGATGGAAATGGCTCTGTTTCTGGTGGAAGAGAGTTTGGCATGTGGGAGTGATGGAGTCACTAGTTGTAATTTACTAGTTGATCTTGTTGTGCGTGGAGAATAATGGATATGAATGATGTCATCAAGTGCCGTGTAGTCTGCTTTGTAAATTGCTTTCTGTAAAGTTGAGAGGACTTTAAATTCGATTCTTTTTTCAATTGTGAGCCATTGTAATTGGTTGAGAACGGGGGTGATATGATCGGATTTTCTTTTACCCGTCAGGACTCTGGCCGCAGCATTCTGAAGAAGCTGTAAAGGTCTTAAGGATGACTTGGGTAAGCCAATTAGCAGAGAGTTGCAGTAGTCCAAACATTGTCCTGCAATTTATCATAATACGCTTGAGATTTAACTACTCTGCATAATTTTGTGTCATCCGCAAATTTGATCACCTCACTCATGGTACCCCTTTCCAGATTATTTATAAATATATTAAAAAACACTGTTCCAAGTACAGATCCCTGAGACACTGTACTGTTTACCGTTTTCCACTGTGAAAACAGACCATTTAATCCTACTCTCTGTTTCCTATTTTTTAACCAGTTTGCAAACCACAAAAGGACATCACTTCCTATCCCATGACTTTTTAGCTTTCTTAGAAGCCTCTCGAGGGAATTTGTCGAACCCCTTCTGAAAATTAAAATATACCACATCTACCGGTTCACCTTTGTCCACATCTTATTATTCACCCCTTCAAAAAAAGTAAGAGATTTGTGAGGCAAGACTTCCCTTGGGTAAATCCATGCTGGCTGTGTCCCATTAAACCATGTCTATCTAAATGTTTTGTGATTTTATTCATTATAACAGTTTCCATGATTTTTCCAGGCACTGAAGTCAGGTTCACCGGTCTGTAGTTTCCTGGATCACCCCTGGAGCCTTTTTTAAATATCGGGGTTACATTGGCCACCTTCCCGTCTTCAGGTACAATGGATGATTTTAATGATAGGTTACAAATGAATTTAAATAGGTCTCGTATTTCATTTTTTAGTTCTTTCAGAACTCTGGGGTGTATGCCATCTGGTCCAGGTGATTTACTACTCCAGTTTGCCAATCTGGCCTACCACGTCTTCCAGGTTCACTTTGATTTGGTTCATTTCATCTGAATCGTTACCCTTGAAAACCATCTCCGGAACGGATATCTCTCCAACATCCTCTTCAGTAAACTCAGAAGTTTATTAGAATTGGGCTAGTTAGTACTTGGATGAGAGATTACCTATGAGTGAATTCACATCTAGGAGTACAACTTTCTCTTCTAATTCATCACCTTTCTCTTTAAGCCACAATGTTTTCTGTCAGAAAAGCCACAAAATGCTTCTGCACAATATTGATTTGACATAATCAAACCCAAATTCCAACAAATGCTCAAAGATTCACAAAACATGATGCAATATGTAATATAATACCTTACTGGGTCAGACCAAAAGTCCATCAAGCCAACCATCCTGTCTCTCAAAGAATAGATTCAATACTTTTTGCTCGTAACCCGGGATAAGCAGTGTCTTTCCCAAGTCTTCATGGCTAATAGTGGTTTATGGATTTTTCTTCCAGGAACTTGTCTAAATCCTTTTAAAACCCAGCTATGCTAATTGCTTTCACTACATATTCTGGCAACAAATTGGAAAGCATCAAGTATTCAATTATTTCATGACCACCTTCTCAATAACTTTGGCCAAAAATGGAAGTGAGAAAACTGGATGATAGTTACTTAAATATTTAGGGTGTTATGCGTGCCGCCTGTGGCAGCCCCTCAGTGCGGCCCTCTCACCTTTTCAGATGGACTTCAGCTCCTGGCTCCTCTTCACTGGTGGCGGTGGGCCGACAGCTCCGATCTCGGGTTCCCTCCAGTGCCTCCGGCCCTGCCATGCTATCCAGTATTGCCAGCCAAGATGTCCCTGTTCGTCAGGCCTCTCCGCATGGCCCGTAGAGAGATGCCACCATCAGCGCCACGCCCCTTCCTAGGCGTGCGCACACATCAGTAGTTCTTTTAAAGGGCCCGCGGCGGGAACCTGGTCATGGACCAGGTTCCTGACACCAGACTCTTCAGAGTATTAAAGCTCTGGCCTTGCTCCATAGCGTTGCCTTTGCAACAGGTCTCCTCGTATTCCGAGTAATTGTTGCAGATCCGAGATTCGTCTCTTCATTGTGTCCTGTTTCCTGTGGTTCCTGGTTCCTGTTCTCCTTGTTCCTGTTTCGTCTATGTGTTGGACTGACTCTTTGGATTTGACCTTCACCACACCTGACTTCCCCTTCTCTCCAGCCCCAGACCTCCGCTACGCCTGACTACTCTTCAGTTTCTCTCCAGCCCCAGACCTCCAATATGCCTGACTACTCTTCAGCTTCTCTCCAGTCCCGGACCTCCGCTACGCCTGACTACTATTCAGCTTCTCTCCAGCCCCAGATCTCTGCTATTTCTGACTATTCTTCAGCTTCTCTCCAGCCCCGGACCTCTGCTATGCCTGACCACGCCTGCCTTCTCCGTGCCCTGACCCTTGCTTTGAACAACTATGCTACAGACTATCCTGTATCCAGAGTTCCACATTGCTTGCCACAGCTTCCACTTGCCGCCGGCTCTGATCCTTGCCTGTCAGTGACGCCTCCTCTCACCTATCCTCTGGATGTGGACTTACAAGGCTTAGGCCTTCTTTTGCTTGAGCGCCTCCAGTTACCTATTGTTCCTTTGGCGCCTGAGTTCCAGTACCGAATCCTGTCTAGGATAGGACTACGCCATTTACCGGCTGCTGTCTTTGGGCTGAATCACCTTCCACCTCTAGCTAACTTCGAGGCCCACCTAAGTCCTGCCAGCCCCGGCACCAAAAGGCTCAACCTGAGGGGAATGAGGGCTGGTATAGGTGAAGCTCCAGTGGCCTCTAGCTTCAGCCCACTCCATCTGCTGACGGTGGGGACCTGTAGGTCTAGCCTGTGGGTTGCATCAACCCCACCTCAGCCCAAGGGTCCACCTCTGATGCAACATAGGGTCCAAGGCTGAGTTCTTTAGAATAGGCCTGAGAGATGCAAACATCAGAGGAGTTGGTATATAACCTTCAGCTAGTGAGGCATTCATCAAATGGGCAATACAATGGCCCTTTCTTAGGACCTTCTTGATTGCAACTTCTATCCAATGAGCACAGGCTCATTGGACAGAAGTTGATTTTTATGTTTGCAATCACCATGGTCACATCCCAAGCTGAGGTATATTCAAACGTTTCCCAATCATTTCCTCTAGATGACAAAATATCACCTGGTTGAATGAAGATGAAACGATTAGTAGAATGGTTAAATGATGAAGCAAAAGAGGCTACTAAAGAAAAAAGGCATCTAAAAAAATGGACGGCAGAGCCAAATGAGAAGAGTAGGAAATAACATAAGCACTGCCAAGTTACAGTGGGTATAAAATAGTAATAAGGCAAGCCAAGAAAGAATTTGAGAAGAAACTTGCCATAAAGGCAAAAATTAAAAACCTTTTTATGTATATCAAAAGCAAGAAATCTGTGAAAGAGTCAGCTGAATCACCAGATGACCAATGGGAAAAAGGAGTGCTCAGGGAACAGAGCCATAGCAGAAAACCTAAATGAGTTATTTGTTTCATTCTTTACTGAAGAGAATGTTGGGGACACACCTACACTGGTAACTATTTTTGAATATGATGACTGAGAAGAGCTGAAGCAAATAGCTGTGAAACTGGTAAATACAATAAACTAACTTGACAAATTAAAAATTAACAAATCACCAGACCCAGATAGTATTCATCCCAAAGTTCTAAAAGAATTTAAATATGAAATTGTAGATTTGATACTAGCAATCTGTAACCTATCATTAAGATCAACTACTGTGCCTGAAGACTGAAGGGAAGGGGGCCACTGTAATACCAATTCACTAAAAGGGCTCCAGGGGTGACTCTAGAAATTATAGACCAGTGAGCCTGACATTGATACTAGGCAAAAGGGTAGAAGTTATTCTAAAGAATAGAATTACTGGTCATATGTGTAACCCTTTGTGGTATTTTAACCCCAAGGGCACACAAACTAATTTATTAGTATTTGGGGCTGCTCCGGCTAGCACTCCTCCCATGTCCTGTTTTCTTCTCCCAGAGGTGGATTCTTTTGGTGGGGGAAGTCACTTGTCTTTCTTCTATGTGTAAATCCTTTTGTGTGTTGATAGCTGTGGTATCCCCCTGGAGGGAAATGCTGTGACAAACATACAGGACTAGGCACTGGGTGTTAAATAATAATGTTATTGATTGGTAAAAGTCAACTTAAAGTCCATCTTTAAATAAGTGTGCAGGTACAGTTGATTTTAGTACAGTTAGAGTAGGTGGGTAGGTGTCCTTTACTTCATCAAACTGGCAGAACGTCCCATGGTGCTGTAAAGTGTGCACAAAAGCTCTCCTAGCTGCCTACCGGGATTCCTATGACTAGGATCCCTTTTTTAACATGACAAAACAGTCCTACCTAAGGCTCTAGATCATCGATTATCCAGGCCTGTGTCCTGGTCCCATGGAGGTGGAGATTCTGATGGGGTCTCCATGATCTTACTTGACTCCATTAGTTGTTCTGAATGGTGACTCCTCAGATTGAAAAGTCTTTAGCTTTAGGGACCTGCCGTTCCAGCCTGGAGGAGGAGTGGCTATAAAAACCCTCCTCACAACAAAGAGATATTGCTTACTTAGTCAAAAATCTTTCAGGGCTTGTGTCCTGCTGTCACAGGTGCTTGCCTATTCATGAGGTGAATGGGTTCACTGATCTTCAGCCCCTGACTTCTGAGTCCAGCCAGCGAGGATGACCTTCCCCAAGGGAGCAAAGGTACCTTTAGGCCATCAAACGCCTCACAAAGCCAAGCCTGTCACAGGTGCTTGCCACATTCAGGGAGTGAATGGGCTCACTGGTCTTCAGCCCTGGAGTGGGAGTTCCGCAAGGGTTACGGCAAAAATAACTTCCTCACTGCAGCTAAACACCGAGGGACCCTCTGGCAGGTTATGCACAGAGGAGATTCCCTTCAAAAAGTAAAAGCCTAATGAGGCAGGGAGGTCTCACGAGGGAGAGAAAAACATAGAGTGTCTGACCTGATCTGCCTATAGTCACATCTAGAATTGCAACATGGCCATGTTATAAAGCAAGGAGAAACCAATACCAGCTTTCCTAGGTGGGACAAGGGCAAGAGGGATGGAAACATGAGTTATTAAATAACTGGAATGGAACTAAGGGCATATAGTGGCGGATGGGAGGATCATGCTACATAGGAATAGACAGTTTAAAGAGGAAGAGCCAATACCGATTCAGCAAAGGGAAGTCTTGTCTTACTAATCTATTCAAATTTTTTGAACATGTAAATAAATATGTAGGTAAGGAATGATATAATGCAGGGGTAGCCAAATTTGATCCTTGAGAGCCACTTCAGGATATCCACAATGAAAATGCATGAAAATTGCATGGAGGCAGTGCATGCAAATCTATCTCATGCTTATTCATTGTGGCTATCCTAAAAACCTGGCCTGTTTGTGGCTCTCAAGGACCAGAGTTGGCCACCCCTGATATAGTGTATCTGGATTTTCAGAATGCATTTGATAAACCTTATGAGAGACTGCTCAGGAAATTAAAAAGTTATAGGATAGAAGGTGATGCCCTGTTATGGGTTGGTAATTGGTTAAAAAAGGGCTTCCCAAACCTTTCCTGGGGACCCCACAACCAGTCAAGTTTTCAGGATATTATATTCACAATGAATATGCATAAGATAAATTTGCATATCATTGAGACTCAGTATATGAAAAGTTATCTCATGCATATTCATTGTGGATATCCTGAAAACCTGACTGGCTGTGGAGTCCCCAGGTCAGGTTTGGGAAGCTCTGGGTTAAAACAGGAAAAAGAGTTGGGATAAATGGTCAATTTTCCTAATGGAAAGAGAGGTGAATAGTGGAATGTTATTGCAGTAATTTTACTTAATATCCTCCTTCCTGTGATTGTGTCACATTTGATTGGATTATGTTCACCACTGACATGCAACTTTATCTCTTTACCCCTTCTACCAAGTCCTGTGTTGCACGGGAAAACTACAGTAGATCTAAAGTAGTTCCCCCTCTTGTTTTGGTTCCAGGACTCCATGAAGTAGTCATTTATGGCATCTATGAACTTTACCTCTTTAGCATGTCCTGATGAGATATTTATCCAATCAATATTGGGGTAATTCAAATCTCCCATTATTATTCCATTGCCGATTTTATTAACTTGTTTAATCTCTATTAGAAATTCACAGTCTCTTCTCCTAGCCAGGTGGGCATTAGTATATCCCCACTGCTATATTCTTTCCCATCACACATGAAATTTCTAACCATAAAGATTCCAAAGTGCAGTTTGTTTCCTATGGAAATGTTATCCTGCTTGACTTTATGGCATCCTTAATATACAGTAGTACCACTTTCTACCAATTTGGTCTGCTCTGTAAATTTGATACAGTTCATACCCGGGAATTACAGTACATTAGGGAAGGTAATTTTATAACTACCCAGTGTAGGTACCTTTTACCTACAGATTTTAGCCAGAATTTTCAAAATGGGATTTGTGGATTATTTGGTTATGTGCATGGACATACATGTACAAAGCAGGTTCATGTTTGTGGATGTAGATTTATATGTATACTTTTGAAAATTGAAAGTATGGGCATAAATCACTTTTTTACCCTTGGAACATCCACTTTACCTAAAGTAAAAATATTTGCAAAAATGGTTTTCATGCATCCTTTTACATACAGAAATTCCCTCTCCCTGGTTGTTTTTCAAAGTGCAATTAATATGCATAAAACAGTGTTTTCTGTGCATAAGGCACTTTAGAAATCAGTTCCTAAAAGTATGCTTTTTATTTGTATTGACAACCTGCATATGATTAACAGTTGATACAGGTAGTTTGGAATCATTTGTATTTGTTCTATATTTAAGTGCATCTGAGCTACTTCAGCTCATACCACAAACTATGGGATACTCTATTTTGATGGTATCTTTAGGAGATACCATGCACTTCTGAGTGACTGTCAGATTCCCCCATAGTCTAGTTTAAATGCTGCTCTGCCTTCTTTTTGAATGTTAGCATCAGCAGCCTGGTTCCACCCTGGTTAAGGTGGAGCCCATCCTATCAGAATAGGCTCCCCCTCCCCAAAATTCTCTCCAATTCCTAACAAACCTAAACCCCCTCTTCCTTGCACCATTGTCTTATTCATACATTGAGATTCTGGAGCTCAACCTGCTTCTGGGGTCCTACGCATGGAAACGAGGACATTTCTGAGAATGCTAGTCTGGTATTTCTAGATTTCAGTCTCCTACATAAAAGTCTGAATATGCTTTCCAGAACCTCCCTCCTGCACCTTCCTAGGATCCTGGTACCCACATGGGGTACAAAAGCCAAAGTAGAACTTCCCAGCCCTCGGTGGCTGTTTTTTTTGCTGCCAGTAGACTCAGGATTTTGAGTCAAAGATCTTTTGTATTCCAATGTTGATCATCTAACACCTCGGCCATCTTACACTCTTGCAATCTGTCTGGTCTATGAAGATCTTCAGCCTGGTTTAGACCTGCAAGGTTCTCAACTCCAAAACTGCAGCTATCCCATGCAGCCTTGTGGCTAGGCATGGGATAGGTGGATGCTGAAGGGAACTAAGTGGGGATCCTGTGTGCTCTGAGTACAAAGGAGGAAGACAAAAAGTCTGTTCCGGATAAGGAAAAATCTTGCAGGTGGTTCACTCTGTGGCTGGTCACTGGGAAACATCCATAGCAATGTGGACAAGTTAACTGGACTGACTAGATGGGCCAAGTGATTTTTTTCTGCTGTCATTTACTATGTTTGCATCAACGTGGGCAGTTTAATTATTGTGCCCCCTCCCAAAAAAAACCCCCAAAACTAAATAATATCACAACACCTCATCTTGTTAAAAAACTAGAATTTTGGAAGTACCTTTACTGTCTGTTAACACAGAAGACGGGTAAGTATGTAAACCTCCATTTCATCAGACTTGGCTAGGATGGCGGGGCGGGGCAGGGGTGGGTCAACTTTTAAAAATCTCTCAAAGGCAAGAGAAAATAGTTTAATTCAAAATGTACGTCCATAAAATGGTACTTCTGTTTCTGTCCCCTATCACAGATATAGTATGAAATTCTTTCTCTCAAAGCTTAGAGCAGGGGCTCCCTGAAATATGGCCTGTGGAGCACATTTTTCTGGCCCTTGGATCAGGTTTATTTTCTTTTTTTTTAAACACACCACTGAGACAAATGCAGCTAGACTGTTGTCCTTGATCGGAATCCCCCCAGCAATCCCTCCAGTGCTGAGAGCTCACGGGGTAGAAGCACGCCGAATCTTGGGCACATAAGGTGGTATGCGAGAGGGGGTCACACTGGGCAGGCAGAGGCACTGTCTTCACAGTCTTCTTCAGGTGCCAGGCCCAGAGCAGTGATGGCAAGTGGTGGCAAGCAAGAGAGAGACCAGGGTATGAAAAAGCAGCAGTAGGAGAGATCCAGGTCTGAACAGCAGTGGCAGGCATGAGGTCCAGGTCTTGAGGATCAGTGGCAAGATAGAGGACACTGAGTGGCAGTGGTGATGGTGAGATGAAACAGAGGACTTGCCAGGTCCCTTCTCCTCAACCGCCATCCCTGCTGCCTCCCTAGTCTCCCAGCTGCCCAGGATATACTCCTCTTACTTGGTAATCATGAGAGAAAGACTCCTTTATTGCTGGAGTATGTTAAGGTGGTGCATACTAGTCTTGCGTCACCGCGGGTAACAGGAGTTGAGCGCTCGGAAAGCGGGAGGGGTATCGGAATGGGGGGAGGAGGAGATTTAGTGGGAGCTCGGAAGCGGTGCCCAATGGCAGGGGAACATTTTGAAATGCTCCTTTGGGATTGGGTGCTGCCATAAATGTACACCATTGAGCTGTGGTTTTGCGCCTCAGATGGTCCGGGCCGGCTGAGGCAGCAGTGGCATTTCTGTTTCGCGCAGTTTTTCTTCTGAGGTGGCCATTGGTTTTCATAAGGTTGGGCAATTTTGGAATTTTAATCCTCCCGTTTTGTTTGTGGTTGACCTGCAGTGTCCTTCATTCCCAGCCAGTTCTTAAAATGAGCAGACCTGCGAGGGACCGGGCTCCCCATGGCAGTACCCCCCGGCCTGCTGCAGGTGCTTCTTCGGGCCCTTTCACGGTATCCCTGCTGCCTGAAGCCTTTCGCCCTGCCCAGTCAGCTCGCCCTGGCAGTCTGCTTCGCGCCGTGTTGGCCTTCCCCCGGTGCAGCCAGCTCCCTGACTCCCAGGCCCCCCCCTTGAGCTAGCGGCTTCCCCCAGCCCCTCCCCGACCCCCTCTGTGACTTGGGCTGATGGGTGAGAGTGGGCCCCGAGTCAGCTGATATCAAGCAGGCACCCTCCCACCTCCCTCCCCCCCCTTAACCCTGCCTGCGCCTGTTCTGTTCTCCCCTGCCAAAAGTTCCCTGAACACTGACATGTGTCTCCTTTCCCCTGAGTCCCCTGTGTGGGCTCCCGCTAGCGCAGGTCACTCCACAATGATTTCAGCGGTCCCAGCCACTGCTGCGGGGGCCCCCCCTCATGGTTTGAAGGTCCCAGCCCACGTGGCTTCTGATAGGGCGTCCGTGCCACTCCATAGGGCTAAGGGCACCCCGCCTGGTATATGTATTGCAATTGGGGGTCCCCTGCCCCCACACGTTCCACCTTACTCGCGCGCGGGAAGGGAGCCACTTCAATTAGGCCTGGCAGCACTCTCCCAGCCCCTGCCAGGCCGGTGCTACCATCGGGAGGCGCAGCACCTAGGAAGTGAGCCAGTGCATCGGCAAGTGAACAGCTCCTGTGTTTAGCTAGGAAGGCAAGGAGTGACCGTTTAGGCAGGCGTCTAAAAGGAGCAGGGTCCTCGGCGAGTGACCAAAGTTTAGACCCCCCTTTCACGCTTGGCAGGTCAGAGGGTGTTTTGGGTACAGTTGGTGGGTGGCCTACTTGGAATGTGCCCAAGACACGGTTCTCGTGATGCAGGCGTGGGTTTGCCAGAGCGTAGTTGGGGTATGTTGGGAGAAGTGAGTCAAGGGGCAGCCAGGGCATTGCCTTTCGGGCAGATGGCAGCCCAGGGATCTGGGGTGAGGGCTCGGTTAGGGAGTATACCGTGGGGGCAGTCTTGTTTTTCAGAGGCAGCAGATGAAGCGTTGCCTGGGATGTCTTGTCAAGAAGAATGGCGGGAGCAGGAGCATGATCCAGACGCTTGAGTTGGAGATGGAAGCAGTGCATCGTTCGTGGCTCGGCCTGCATATGGAGGTGGAGTTGGAACAGAGTTGTCGGTAGCAGGTAAGCATGTTCGCAATCCGGTTCATTCAAAGCTTGGGCGTAAGAAGCGTAAGCATATAGTGCATGACAGCAGCTCCACGTCTAGTTCGTCATCGAGTACTTCAAGTTCTTCGGAGCATGGGCCCATCTACCGAGCTATACTTGAGGAGGGGCCGAAGCATGAAGCAGGGTTGGGAGCAGTGGCACCGTTATCTGAATTATGGGAGGGAGTCCCCAGGAGGATTAGGAAGCGCATTTGCAAGAGGAAGTATGTAGACATTTTCCGCTTATTAGAAGGTAGACGTAGAGTCAAAAAAGGCAGGAAGGAGGCAGGAAGGAAAGGCCTAAAATTTCTAAAAATATAGTAAACTGGGTGCGAGGTTTTTTATGGCTAGCCAGTGTAGTTGGGCATCATGATCCGTCGCAGTATGGCGGACTCCTCGCGTACGCTGACAATATTGTTGGGGCGTTCAAGGATTATGAAGGTTGGGCTTGGCTCAACTATGACGAAATATTTTGGGACAAGATGGCGGGTAGCCGCCATTTGTCTTGGAGCAGCCATGACATTCATTTGTGGCTTACACAAATGACTATCAAAGGGGGGCGTGTTAGTAAAGGTGTGAGAGTATGCCGAGCGCAGGGGGAGAGAGTGGAGGTTTGAATTCCTTTCGTGCCGCTGGGCATGTTGTTAAACAGGGTACAGGAACCAAGTTAGCCACTAGGGGATCGGACGTTTGTTGGCGGTTTAACAAAGTCGCCTGCCTCTTTCCGAATTGTAAATTCTGGCACGTGTGTTCTGTATGTGGAGGCGCGCACCCAGCCACCAAATGTTCCCAGAGTACAGGCAGCGCTGTACCGAGATGGGGTAAATGAGGGAGTATTACAAAGACGGAGTCACCGATTGTGCTACAGGAGATATGCAGGTGACTTCAGATTTACCCTAATAGAGTAGCGGCAAGTTTCTTAAGTAGGGGATTTCTGGAGGGACTTGTTATCCCTTATCAGGGCCCCGGGGAAGGAGATAGTGGGAGGAATGCAAGATCAGCATCCAGTTATGCAGAGGTTGCCCGAGCTAAATTAGAATCGGAAGTGCAGTTGGGGCGGATTGCAGGCCCATTTGTGTGTAGGCCATTTGATAAAATGCATTTATCGCCATTAGCAGTTATTCCTAAAAAGGCGCCAGGTAAGTTCCGATTCATTTTAAATTTGTTGTCACCGACAGTTGCGTCAGTAAACGATTTCATCCCAGAAAGCGTTGTTCAGTAAAGTATGCTTCATTCGATAAGGCAGTAGAGTTAGTCCGGGCGGCGGGTAGAGGTGCACTTATGGCAAAGGCAGATATTGAAGCAGCTTTTAGATTGTTGCCTATTCACCCTGCGTGTTTCCATTTGTTAGGTTTTTGTTTTGAAGGGCACTATTTCGTGGACCATTGTCTGCCTATGGGTTCTACGGTATCTTGTGCCTTTTTTGAAGTTTTCAGTTCTTTTCTTCAGTGGGTTGTAGAACAGTGCACGTGATGTGCCAGTGTGCTTCATTATTTGGATGATTTTCTGTTTGTGGGGCCTAGTTGGTCTGAGTCTTGCCAGACTCAGTTAGTTTTTTGAAAGTGGCCAGTGGGTTGGGGGTTCCTATAGCACATGACAAGATGGAAGGGCCGGTGACTCAACTTACATTCCTGGGTATTGAATTGGATTCAGTTGCCATGATTTCACGTTTACCAGAGGATAAGGTGGAGAAGTTAAGGGGTTTGGTGCAGTTGGTTCGGAAAGCAAAAAAAGTAACATTGCGTAAGATGCAATCGTTGACCAGATCACTTAATTTTGCGTGTCGGGTGATTTCCATGGGCCATGCTTTTATTCATAGACTATCGTCAGCTACTGTGAGAGTGCGTGCAGGACATTATTTCATTAGGGTAACCAGGCGGGTAAAAGATGAGTTAGGAGTGTGGGCTGCTTTTTTGGACTCGTTTAATGGGATATGTATAATACAGGAGACAGAAGTCTCGAATCAGGCATTAGAATTATATTCAGATGCACCGGGTTCTTGTAGTTTTGGTCTATATTTTCAGGGGCAGTGGTGCGCAGAGCCATGGACAGTATCATAGGTGGCAAATGGCATCACCAGAAACATAACATTTTTAGAATTGTTCCCCATTGTGGTGGCGCTAGATATTTGTGGTGAGAGACTTGCCAATAAGCGAGTAGTATTTTGGTGCGACAACCTGGGAGTAGTATAGGCGATAAATAGACAGTTGGCCAAATGTAACAGGGTGTCTTTGCTATTGTGTGAATTGGTTTTTTGCTGCCTAAGCTGGAATGTACAAGTAACGGCAAGAGATGTACACGGGACGAGAAACATAATTGTGGATGCCCTTTCTCGTTTTAAGTGGCAGGTCTTCAGAAAGGCGGCGCCTCAGGCAGAGTCAGAAGGAGTACATTTCCCGGAGCATCTTTGGACACTTGGCCTGATGCAGCGTGGTCATTGATCTGACAATCCATTGCCCCAGCCACTTGGGCATCTTACACAGGAGGATTGGGGTTGTGACATGTTATTTATATACATTAGGGTGGCGGGGTGGCCCGATGGAGGAGTCAGGTATGGTGCGATTCATTTTGTGGACGAGAGAGAATGGGTATTCCTTGGCATCAGTGCGGTCTCAGATGGCGGGCTTCACATTCTTCCAGAAGATACGAGGCTGGGGCAATCCATTAGTAAGTTTTGTTGTAAAAAGACTCTTAGGGGGTAGGGCAGGGGAGATGGATAAACGGTTACCCGTACGATATGAAGATCTTATCGAGTTAGTAGGACAGCTCAAAATACGAAGTGCTTCTGTTTAGCACAGCGTATGTAATGGCTTTCTTTGGAGCCCTGCGAGTACAGGAGTTGGTGGCTAGTTCAAGAATAAATGTGCAGGGCACGGGTATACGGGCTGATATGGTTTGGGTATACGAGGAGAAGGTTAAATTCTGCATATGTTACGATTCCTCCTGTAGCTGTGCCACAGGAGGCATCTCACCTTTTTCTGGAGGCCGCTCCGAAGCCAGGGCCTCACCTGAGCAATTGTCCGGATCCTGCTCCACGGCCTGGGAGGCCTTCGGTGTTGTTCGGGGCCTACTCGAGGTCTGCTCCAATGCAGCCTGGATGCTCTGGTGTGGGCCACTCCCTTCTCCTAAGGGGGCAGGCCCACGGCTCCTCTCCACTCTTATAGAGCCAGCGAGGGACGGCCCATCTGGACTCCTCCCAGGGAGTTGCCTGCTCCTAGGCTATAAAAGCTTTGCTCCAGCATTCATGTTTTGCCTTGCATTGGAGTTACACGATTCTGGATGTCTCCACTTCCAGCGCTCCGTCAGGCCTTCGTTGTTTGTTTCAGCCTGGTGTCCGGTGTCTTGCATGTCCTGATGTTTCCTGATGTTCCTTGATGTTTGTTCCTGATCCTGATGTTTTAAACTTGCTTCAGATTGCCGGTGTGCAGCAACCTGCTTCAGACTGCCGGTGTGCAGTACCTTACCCTGGACTGCTTGTGCAGCACTTTTCCTTTCCTGCGGATGTGGGACAGGGTGGTCCGTGACCAGACCAGTGGTACTGGCTGTGTAGGGTGCCCTGAGAGACCATGCTACTGTCTGAACCCTCTATGTTCCGGAGTCTGCGTCCAGTCTATGGTTCCTGAGTCTTCATTGTCTGTTTCTGAATCTCCGTCTGCCCACCCCTGAGTCCGGCCTGCTGCCTCTTGCCATCTCAGTGGCAGGTCCGTAAGGGCCAGGAACGGTCGGAGGACTGTTCATCACCAACAACCCACAGTTGATTCCAGAGGCATGCAGGTCCGGCTGGGGTTTGGGCTGTCTCTCGCCACCCACGCTACACCTACCCTTGGCACGGGATCATGCCAGGGGCCCAAGGGCACACTCTCTCTAAGGGGGACTGCTCTCCCAGCGCTCCCTGTAACAGCATACATCGTTCAAAAGTTGACCAAACAGGTAGGGGGCATATGATAACGTTGATACCAGCAAGGGATGCGGCCGTTTGTACCGTTAGATGTATTTAGGCTTATGTGACAGTCAGGCCAAGGAGGCCAGGTTCTTTCTTAGTAGACGCAAATGGGGAGCTGTTAACAGCTTTTCAATTTTCTATTATCCTGAAGCGGGTAGTTCAAGTGTTGGGCTGGGATGTTAAGCGTTATACGTCCCATTCTTTCAGAATCAGAGCAGCTACTTCAGCTGCAGAATTGGGTTTCTCGGATCAAGCAATCTGAGCCATAGGTAGATGGAGATCCACAGCTTTTGCTTCGTACATGCGGAAATAAGTAGGTTACTGAACTGGGCGCATATGTTTAATCAATTTTCTTGTTTTGCAGAGTTGCGGGGGGTACCCTTCGTTTGAAAATGTGCCTGGGTTGTGGGCCATTCTTTTGTGCATTGGGGTCACCATCGGGCAGAAATGAGTCCTTATGGTGAGCATCTTACATTGGATGACAGAGGATGGAGGATCCAGTGGCTTGGTAGACGTGGAATGAAATGGTGTCAATTACTATCCTTTTTGCAAGAGCAGGTTCAGGAATGGGGTTGCCCGCAATGTTTAATTATCCATTTGGGAGGAAATGATATCGGGAGTTGGTCATGTAAAGAGTTAGTGGCGATAATGAGGAAAGACTTGGCGTCAATATTAAATAAGATGCCTTTTACGCGGGTGGGGTGGTCAGTCATCATAGTTCGATTCTGCCATAAAAATGATCCTTTATGGAAAAGAGGGGTACCAAAATTAAATAAGCAGATTGGTAAATGGATGTTGTGGCAAGGAGGTTTCTGGGTGTGGCACCAATGGTCCTGGGAAGGATTGGCAGGTTTTTCCCGATTGGATCAGGTGCATCTCTCAGATGTTGAAATTGACTTGTACATTAACGCCTTGCAGGAAGGATTGGAGCAAGTGATCTGTTAAAGGATAAGGGCCGCAGTTGGGGGGGGGAACAAGACCAATCAAGTTGGGCTTGTTCAGTGGCGGAAAACCAGAGCTCAATGTTGTCAAATGTTGTTTATTTACTGTAAAGGGGCATTCGGGGGGGGGGGGGAATCGTGTAGTTTGGGGGCTGCTACATGAGATGGCCTATGAGCAAGAGTGGGGCCGATGTTCAAGCCGCGTGCTTATCTTCGCTGGGACGAGGTGAGGTAAGACGAGACATTGGACAATGATTAGCCCTACCACTGGGGGCTAGGAGTCTTCGAGGGGTGGGGCCTATTGGGGTCATTTTGGATCACTGTTAAAAGTTTAGGGCTTGGGTTTAAGTTATAAACTGCGGCCTTTAATAACCCAAGAATAAAGTGTACTGTTATTTGTGAAGGTGGTGGTGGTGGTGGTGGTGGTGGTGGGGGTTGTTACCAGGGTATGCGGTAAGAGCGTCTCAGATCTCTATTTTACTGCCAATCTGCTTCTTTTTCCCTGCTGGCAGCGTGTGAGAGAGGCCTGTATGGCTGACCCCCACCGAGTCTCTCCTGCTGGGCTGGGCTAACACTGCTCTCCCTGGGCTAGTGGCTTAGAGCACATCATTACTGAAGGGCAGAGAGAAGGGGAGATGCTAAGGAGTGAGAGAGAAGATGAGAAAAGAGAGATGCAAGAAAGGGAAGGTTGGGAGGAGCAAATGCCAGGGAAGACGGAAGGTATGGGGCAGGGTTGTCAACTTCTGAGAAATATATAAATTGTATTATTGACTCGCTACCTGCCATCACCTTGGGAACCCTGCTATTACCTTTCTCTCTCTTCCCCAGCATTTTAATTCATTCATCCCAACCCCACTCGTCAGACTCTGAGGAGGTAACTTGCCTCTCCCAACCTTTGGTTTTCTCAGTGCTTTGAAATTTCTCTGTGGCCTTTCTCAGAAAATGTTTGGGGACCCCTGGCTTAGAGGATGATTTTCAAAGCCATTTCTGCAGGTAAAACAATGCTTTACCTATGGAACTGGCATATTATAAAATTGCCTAAATGATAAATGGGAAATAAGGATGTGATTGTGTTTTCATTGGAATTGGTAGTTCACGAACATATATTTTTTTATGCACATAACATTTTGTGCATGTAAAATGGCATTTACTCACATAAACTACAGAAACAAATGAAATGAACAAAAAAAATGGTAAAGAAAAAAAAGCTGAAACAAATGAACAAATAGAATGGAATTTTTTTTTGTGTGTGTGTGCATTTCCCAAGTATATAAACTTATTCATCTATGTCCTGAATGCATTTATATGTATCCAGCCTGATGGAGGCACTCCCAGGGGCAGAGATGGGGAGAGGTTTGGATTTACTACTTTTGTAGTTTCAAAACTATGCACGTACATTTCATGTACCCAAATTAGCAGGTGTAACTGTGTACAGGTAAGTTTGGTGGCATAATTTTCAGACTTTTATTTATTTATTTTATTCCTATTCTACTTTTTTTTTCAGGCAAAGTGAACATATGCATGTAAGTTTGCGTTGAAAATTGGTGCAACTTATGCACATATTTGCCAATTTTCTTATTCTGGCTGTTACAAAGTTACCTCCCCTCCCAATATGTGCAGGGATGCAGTTCTAAATAGGTTGTGATGTGGTCTACGTCACCCCATTCCCAGCTATAGATCGAAAACCAGAACTCATTAGTAGCTCCTATGGAATAAGTACTTCAAATAAAGTTACAATGAAGTAAAAAAAACAAACCAAAAAAGAAAAATACATTTCTATTCAGTGGTGGCAGTCTGAAAAGGGGAGGGTCAGAACCCCACCCAAGTACAACTCAGTTTGTAATCTGAGACAAGTACAAGAGAAACGGCAACAGAGAATGGGTGGGGTAATCAGGGACAGAAGGATTCAGACGTGAGCAGCCAGTTGCTGAAACTATAAGCCAGGGGTGTCCAACTCCACACTTCGAGAGCCACAAACAGGCCTGGTTTTCAGGATATTCATAATGAATATGCATGAGGTAATTTGCATGCACTGCCTCCACTGCAAATCTATCTCATGCATGTTCATTGTGGATATCCTGAAAACCTGGCCTGTTTGTGGCTCTTGAGGACCATAGTTCGCCACCCCTGCTAAAAGCTCACCTATTGAGTTAGGAAATGGTATTACCTGCTAAAGCTGCTTGTAGATATTAAAAAGCAATGGTCCTTTATGCCACTGTCTCCTGAAGTTAAGGAGTCAGAGGTATCTGATAAACCGAGACCTTAAGTTTCAGTTTTTATAGTTCACCCAGGAATCTACCAGTGTTTATTTTAAAGAAAAAACTGGGAGAAATATCAGTGGAAAGCTATGACTCATTTTTTTCCATTGATTTTTTTTCTTTCAAATTTTTGTTTGTTATAACACTCACAAATTCCCAGGAAAATGAAAATAAAAACTGAAAATGAAGGGCCCTACTGAAAAAGATGCCTCTAGAAATTAAGGATTGTTTCTGCTGCCATTTCCTGAAGCTTCCTTTGAGGGTTATGGAATCTGCACTGGATTTTAGTGCTACCTTTTTGTTTCCTCATGTTATAAAGCAAGAAAAAATGGTTCTGAGAAAGCGAGAGAGAGAGAGGTGTAAAGCAAGGAGCAAATGTTCTGTCCTGTCACCTGGATGCCATTTTGCCTTAGCACTATTTTTGATAATCTGAGTTCTGATACTATCCTGAATTTATGGAGAATGAAAATGTTGACGGAGCTCTCCCTGAGAAATAAAGGACCAGGAATACTTTCAACTCTATGAGAATCCTATAAGGACAGGAGAGCCCAAATGAGTGGGAGGAACCTTTAGAAAGGGGGAAATCTCCCCCCTGAATTCCCTTCCCCATGAGCTTACACTACAACTGGGTTTTTGTTACTAAAGCCAAAAGGACAGAACTAAAAGTCTGTAAGGGGAGACAGCGATTTTTTTTCTTTTTTTTACAGGCATCCTTAGACTGCTTTTAAAAGAAAAATAGCCCCTAATAGATTTTAAGCAGCTGGCAAGAAATCTACAGCTTGTTGAATGAAGTTGAACTGTAAACATATGTTTCCTTATGGGACCATAGATGCGATTCTCCAGCTAGGCAGAGTGTCAGCCTTTCTGCTCATTGAAGAATCAGTGAGACCAATGCTTCTTGAAAGAAGATCTTAGAGTCTGTGGAAAAAGCCAGTCTTTCCTTCTGCTCCAAGCTGGAATATAGAGGGATGTGAGTCAATCAGATCTGGCTTCTTACACTGTTTGTATTCCTCAAAAGAGATCAGGATTCTGGTACCAGAATTCACAGTGGGGAGCAGTTAGAGAGCAGAGCAAGCAGAATTGGAGCTGGTGAGTGACTGTATCACTTTTTTGGGAGATAACACAGTCCAGAGAGAGAGCAGGAGCAGACTGCATTATGGACCGGAGGTAACAGGAGAGGAAGGAAATTGCTCTCAGCACTATTGGAGCCAAGTAACCTGTGCTAATATCTCTTTTTCCACCCTCCTGGTGTTGTAACGTGTTGAAGTTGAGAGCCAGTTGTTTAATCCCGTCCAGTTGTTTAATCCCATTTGGCTGGGCTTTGCAAATCTGAAGTGTGGGGTTTCAGAGATGAAATTGTCCCATGTAAGAGGGATGAAGTTTGGAAGAGTGGTCTAGTGCTTAGAACAAGGAGGCTGAGAACCAAGGAAGCCAGGATTCAAATTCTGCTTCTCCCGCTGACACTGCTTGTGACCTTGGGCAAGTCACTCGATCCTCTGGGGAAGGGACTCATCATACCTGAATATTTTATCACCACTGTACAGTATTGTGTATGTCTACTAGCACTACTAAACTAATGGGCCCAATATTCAAACCTAACATTTATGGCAGGTCTAACTTATCCGATTAACTTAACCAGGTACACTTAACCGGATAAGTAGTGCCGCACCATTACCCCCATTGCCTGACCCTGGTTCATCCGGCTATTTACTTAGCCAGATAAGTGACTTATCCAATTAAGTGGTGACTGTTGAATATAGCTAGATATTCAGCAGCCGTCACTTAGCAGGATAAGTCCCCACTTATCCAGCTAAGTAGCACTGAATATCAGCCTCAATAAGTATTATTAAGTAATTTCAGTGTTTCTGGACACAGACAAGCAAAGAAAAAAAATTGCAAATTCAGCTCTAGGAGCAATTGGGAATTTCATTCATTCAGCACAACAGAGATTAGTCTGGATCCAGGTGTAATGCCCCCATGTCCAGTCACCTTGTAGGGGGCTCCATCGGGTGCTTGGTGCGTGGTGCCTCCAAATGAGGAAGAAGGTATTAGTGGGTGGGATTTCCCTCCCTTCACCCCAGGAAAACCTGAAAAACAGATGGAACTGTAAACAGGGCTGGCAGTATTTACAAGTATGTCGTGTATTAGACTACACACATTTCTACAAGCTATCAAGCAGCACATTTAACTACTTGGATGTATTAGAAACATAGAAATGACAGCAGAAAATAACAAAATGAACCACCTAGTCTGCCCAACAAGCTTATACCAGTATCTCCTGCACTGTGCAGGCTACCCTTGTGTTTATCAGATTCCCAGATTGTAAAGGTCAGGGCCAATCCATTTTCCCTTAACCCTTGCCATGGAAGCAGAGAGCAATGATGGAGCTGCATTAAAAGTATCAGGCTTAGTGATTAAGGTAGTAAAAGCCACATCGGCAAGTTACCCCCATGTTTATTTGTCCCCCAAACTAAAAGTCGGGGCCTTCTTTGGTTGCTATCTAAATTCAATTCCCTTTTTCCCACTGTCCTTGAAGCAGAAAGCAATGATGGAGTTGCAATAAGCCTGATACTCAGGTCAATCCAGTAACGAGTGGTAGGAAGAGCTGCATTAGTGCCCGGCGCACCCGCGGTTGCCGCACGCACAGTCCGGCTCACCTACCGCTCGATCCTGTATGTAAATAGCTTGCAAATGCAAGCTGCGTCTAAGAAGCGTCTGTGAAGCGTTAGGCCCGCGCAACCCATTTTACTGTATAGAGCGCTATACAGCGCCTATACAGTAACCTGGGTGCGCGGGAAATTAAGAGAAAAAAAGAGACAAGAGGGCTCAGAAACCTGCAAAATAAAGAGAAGCAGCAGGACCACCTGGTGAGTGATACTGCTCCCACCCCCAGCCCAGCACTGTTTTCAGGCGTTTAAATTACAGACGCTTCCCTGGGCGTCCCTCTTTCTGCCAGGATCCTTTCTCAGTCTCTGTCCTCCTCCACTGCAGGGGCTCGTGCGGTCGGCACAGCTCAGTCGGGGCAAGAGCCCGCTCACCCCTCCCTTCTGTGAGCCAGCAGTGAACAGTGAACCGGGAAATTAAGAGAAAAAAAGAGACAAGAGGGCTCAGAAACCTGCAAAATAAAGAGAAGCAGCAGGACCACCTGGTGAGTGATACTGCTCCCACCCCCAGCCCAGCACTGTTTTCAGGCGTTTAAATTACAGACGCTTCCCTGGGCGTCCCTCTTTCTGCCAGGATCCTTTCTCAGTCTCTGTCCTCCTCCACTGCAGGGGCTCGTGCGGTCGGCACAGCTCAGTCGGGGCAAGAGCCCGCTCACCCCTCCCTTCTGTGAGCCAGCAGTGAACAGTGAACCGGGAAATTAAGAGAAAAAAAGAGACAAGAGGGCTCAGAAACCTGCAAAATAAAGAGAAGCAGCAGGACCACGTGGTGAGTAATACTGCTCCCACCCCCAACCCAGCCGTCTAGCCCAGCACTGTTTTCAGGCCCTTAAATTGCAGACACTCCCTGGGGCGTCGCGCACCAGGCGTCGCGCACCCGAAGGAGCGCAACCTAAGGGGCTTGCCCCTTAGTGCGCTCCTTGGAGCGTCCCAGAGCAAGAGCCATTACCCACCCTTATCCATCCATCCAGCGATCACACATCCACTCATCCAGTCTCCAGCGCACTCATCCAGTCCCCAGAGGCACTCATCCAGCAGCACTCATCCAGTCTCCAGAGGCACTCATCCAGCAGCACTCATCCAGTCTCCTGCAGCACTCATCCAGTCCCTAGAGGCACTCATCCAGCAGCACTCATCCAGTCTCCAGAGGCACTCATCCAGTCTCCTGCAGCACTCATCCAGTCCCCAGAGGCACTCATCCAGCAGCACTCATCCAGTCTCCAGAGGCACTCATCCAGTCTCCTGCAGCACTCATCCAGTCCCCAGAGGCACTCATCCAGCAGCACTCATCCAGTCTCCAGAGGCACTCATCCAGTCCCCAGAGGCACTCATCCAGCAGCACTCATCCAGTCTCCTGCAGCACTCATCCAGTCTCCAGAGGCACTCATCCAGTCCCCAGAGGCACTCATCCAGCAGCACTCATCCAGTCTCCTGCAGCACTCATCCAGTCTCCAGAGGCACTCATCCAGTCTCCAGAGGCACTCATCCAGTCTCCTGCAGCACTCATCCAGTCTCCAGAGGCACTCATCCAGCAGCACGCATCCAGTCTCCTGCAGCACGCATCCAGTCTCCTGCGGCACGCATCCAGTCTCCAGAGGCACGCATCCAATCTCTAGCAGCACTCATCCAGGCTACAGAAGCACACATCCAGTCTCTAGCAGCACATCCAAGCTCCGGTAGCACTCATCCAGCACCGATCCAACCTGAACAATAATGTACTACCGACCACGCACCTACAAATCACTCATCCCAATCATGATTTCCCCCACTACACAGTTACTAGGCCTCACCCTATTCACCATAATCCTATTCAACGCCCAATCTCTCACCAACAAAACTCTTATACTCAACGACATACTGCAGGACACAACCCCAGACGTTTGCGCCATAACAGAAACATGGCTCAAATCCACGGACATCACACTCATTAACCAATTACCAACGCAGACTTACGATTTCTTCTCCATCCCAAGACAAAAAAAAAGAGGAGGGGGTATCTTCCTAGCTGCAAAAAAATCCTTAAGGTTCTCACACCACCCCATCAGTACAGTAACTAAACTAGAACTAGGATTGTTCAAATCAGAACAACTCCAAATCCTGCTAGTCTACGCCCCGCCAGGCTTACTAGAGTCAGACTCCTCTCCTATCATCGAAACCATAACTCTGCATCTCAATCTTGACTCCCCTGCTATAATCCTGGGTGACTTCAATTTACATGTTGACAAAGTTCCCCTCTCTACAAACTGTGAAGCCCTCCTCACCGCACTGTCAGCGATGGGATTCAGACAACAAATCAATAAACCCACCCACAAAGCAGGCCACACGCTCGATCTACTCTTTACAAACACTGGTATTTCTCTTACAAAACAACCAAATTGCAAAAAAGTCCCACGGTCAGATCATTCTCTAATCTCCACCAGTTTTTCCTTACCTCGATCAGACTCCAAACTCAACTCAAGACCCTCTTTCCTATACAGAAAACCTTGCAACTCGGAACATCTAAGTAAAGCTCTAACCTCGGATCTACCACTCATTGAAGTATCTACCCCTAACGCTGCCCTCCAATCCTGGTCCAAAATAACAAAATCTATAGCAAACACTCTCTGCCCACTGACAACCAAAACAAGGTCTGCTAATACATCCAAACGTCAACCCTGGTATAATGATGAACTACGAAAACTCAAACAATTACTTCGGCAAAAAGAAAGAAAATGGCGCAAAGCCCCTTCACCAGCCTCACTCTCTGATTACAAACGATCACTCCATCTTTACAAAAGTACCACGTTGAAAATCAAAAGAGACTACTATGCCCGAAAGGTTCATCATCTCAGCTTTGACTCAAAAGCTCTATTCGCCTTCGTTTCCAGCCTCACTAAACCTATCACTCCAGATATACCACCCGAACAAGCCCAGACTAAAGCAGACGAATTGGCTCTTCATTTTAACAAAAAAATATCTGATCTCCTTAATCAGCTGATTCCAAACACTACGTCTCCAGATAACACATATCTTCCCCAAAATAAAGACATCCAGCTTAATGCCTTTGAACCCATCACAATCACAGAGATACAAAATGTATTAAAAAGAATGAAACCGTCATCACACCCATTTGATCAAATCCCTACCAAAATGCTTCTTCTTATCCCGGACACAATAGCAAAAACCCTAGCAGATATTATAAACTGCTCCTTATCACATGGCATCTACCCAGATGACCTAAAAACTGCCTCAATCAAGCCACTGCTAAAAAAACCAAATCTAAATGCATGTGATCCCAACAACTTCCGCCCTATTTCCAACCTACCATTTATAGCTAAAATCATGGAAAAACTGGTAAACACCCAACTATCCAACTACCTAGAGGACCACAGTATTCTGTCCCCAAACCAATATGGTTTTCGCAAAGCCGCAAGCACCGAAACGCTACTAATTTCACTCATGGACTACCTACTCTCTGGTATTGATAAAGGCCAAGCATATTTTCTAATCCTCCTTGACTTCTCGGCGGCCTTTGACACCGTCAACCACGCCCTTCTTCTAAAACAGCTGGCAAACATTGGTTTAACAGGTGCCACACTAAACTGGTTCAAAACATTTCTAGAAAACAGAGGATACAGAGTCAAAATTCATAATAAAGAATCCCAATACCACCCTTCTAATAGAGGAGTACCGCAAGGATCATCACTTTCACCCACCCTTTTCAATGTCTACCTGCTACCACTCTGCCAACTACTAACAAAATTAAGCCTGAAACATTTCCTTTTTGCAGACGATGTACAGATCGTAATCCCTATAAAAGAATCAATCTCAAAAACAATGGAATACTGGGACAGTTGCCTATTAGAAATTAAACTTCTCCTCAACAGTCTAAACCTTGTACTCAATGCTTCGAAAACAGAATTCCTGCTCATATCACCGGAAAACAATAACACACTTCCTAAACCACCCACACTCCTTCAAACAACCCACGTAAGAGACTTAGGAGCCATCCTAGACAATCGTCTCAACCTCAAAACATTCATTAACCAAACCACCAAAGATTGCTTCTACAAATTACATATCCTGAAAAGAATAAAACCGCTGTTTCACACTCAGGACTTCAGAACAATCTTGCAAGCAATAATCTTTTCCAAACTAGATTATTGCAACTCATTACTATTAGGCCTCCCAGCTTCTTACACCAAACCTTTACAAATGGTTCAGAACTCTGCAGCCAGAGTCCTTACAAATTCCAGGAAAATTGACCACATTTCACCTATTCTCAAAAACCTCCATTGGCTTCCGATCCACTATAGAATCATGTACAAAACCATTAACATCATATACAAAACTATCAACCAACACACGCAACTTGACCTACAAATACCACTTAAAAAATTCACCTCCGCCAGGCCTATCAGGGAACACTACAAAGAGTCACTCCAAATTCCAAAGGCCAAAACCTACCAACATAAATCCTTGAGTCTCAGAGCCTTCTCATCAGCAGGTCCAGCTCTCTGGAACTCGATCCCACCTGATTTGAGACAAGAGCCATGCTCTTTAACATTTAGGAAAAGACTAAAAACTTGGCTTTTCAAAAAAGCATTTCCAAGCCTTGAATAAAACCTCCTCTCACTAGCACTAACTCGTATGCAATAATGGAATGTAAACACGAATCAACCAACCTCAAACCCTCTCTCACTAATTCCTGCTGAATATTTATCATACTATTACCATTCACAACTGTCATATTTATTCATTTGATTACCTATGTACCGTTTCATAGTCTTATTTTTTCACTTGCTATTCTAATGTATCAATAGGCTGAAATGTAAATATTGTGCTGTTCAATTTCTCCCCTTCCATCCCAAGTTTATTTTCCTTGTTTTTTGTAACTTTCCCTCTCCCTTTTTCTGATTCACTGTATTTAAAGTTCAAGGTTCTTATTGAAAATATTGTTTTTTACGTTACGTTATGCTTTACACTCCTTGTTATTTGTAAACCGGGTTGATGTGATGCCTATCATGAAACTCGGTATAACAAAACAATAAATAAATAAATAAATAAATAAATAAATAAATGACATTTGAAATGACAGGTACCAGGAAGTGGACGGTTCTCCGACGCTCGGGATTGTCAGCCCTCTCTCCCCTCCTTCCGAAGCAAGGCGGCAGCCTTGCTCCGGGAGGAGGGGAGAGAGGACTGGCAGTGTAAAGCGACGAAGTGACTTACTTTTTTTGTAGCCCCCCTCCGGAGACGGACATCGGCGAAGACGACCGCGGCTCCCCTGCCTCCAGCTGCCTGCGAAGAAGGACGCACGGGCGAAAGCGGCCCCTGTGCGTGCAATTGGGCCGCTCAAGACGTGACATCACATGCCGTGACGCCAAACGTCATGACGTCACATCTTGAGCGGCCCAATTGCACGCACAGGGGCCGCTTTCGCCCGTGCGATGCGTCTATCTTCGCCGGCAGCTGGAGGCAGGGGAGCCGTGGTCGTCCTCGCCAATGTCCGTCTCCGGAGGGGGGCTTCAAAAAAAGTAAGTCGCTTCGTCGCTTTACACTGCCAGTCCTCTCTCCCCTCCTCCCGGAGCAAGGCTGCTTTTCGCGCCTTGCTTCGGGAGGAGGAGAGAGAGGACTGGCAATCCCGAGCATAGGATTGCCCGTCCTCTCTCCCCTCTCTCTCCTGCAACTCTTTTTTTTTTCTTCGCTTTTTTGCTTTTTTTCGCTTTTGTTGCTTCAGGAGGAGGGAAGAGGACTGGGGCTGCCCCGGAGACCAGCACCCATGGATGCGGCCAGGGCAGGTGAGCAGGGGCTCGGGGAAAGTTTGCCGCCTACCCTTACCCCTGCCTCTAACGCAGGGGTAAGGGTAGGTGGTAAGTTAGCAGGTTAAACGCGCGGCAAAACAGCAGGGTAAAAAAGCGATAGTCGGGGCGCGCGTTACTGGATGGTAGGGAATAGCTAATTCGATCGTTTACATTTAATATACATGCCGCATGCGGAAGGGGTTACCCGGGGATTTAAGGACGCGGTAAGAGTAGGTTGAAGGGGATTGTGGATCGCAGGAAGGGCTAACGCGGCCGGAAAGTGAGTAGAAAGCGAGTTAGGAGCGGGGTAAACGCGGCCGCACTTTACTGGATTGACCTGACTGTAATTTGTTAAGGATAGCAACTGCCACACCAGCAAGTTACTCAATGCACTCTTTTCTTCAATTCCCTCCTCTAGCCTTTAGGGATCCACAGTGTTTATCCCAATGCTAGGGGTGTGCATTCGTTTGCAACATATTGGCAATCCACAACGTATAGGGCCATATTCGTTGTATTCGTGGGGAAGCGAAACGTATCGCAATTCCCATGAATACAACGAATCTTCACCGAATTATTTGGCCGTCTAAAGGAGCGAATTTAAACAAAACCCCCACCCTCCTGAGCCCCCCAAGACTTGCCAAAAGTCCCTGGTGGTCCAGCAGGGGTCCTGGAGCCATCTCCTGCACTCGGGACGTCGGCTGCCAGTATTCAAAATGGCGCCGATAGCCTTTGCCCTTACTATGTCACAGGGGCTACTGGTGCCATTGGTCAGCCCCTGTCACATGGTAGGAGCACAAGATGGTGCCGGCCGTCCATTGCTCCTACCATGTGACAGGGGCCGACCAATGGCACCAGTAGCCCCTGTGACATAGTAAGGTCAAAGGCTATCGGTGCCAATTTGAATACCGGCAGCCAACGTCGTGAGTGCAGTAGATGGCTCCTGGACCCCCGCTGGACCACCAGGGAGTTTTGGTAAGTCTTGGGGGAGGGGGGTCAGGAGGGTGGGGGGTGTAGTTAATTAAATTTTAGCCGGGAAACGAATAAGAATGGAAACCATGAATGAAACATAGAAACATAGAAACATAGAAATGACGGCAGAAGAAGACCAAATGGCCCATCCAGTCTGCCCAGCAAGCTTCACACACTTTTTTCTCTCATACTTATCTGTTTCTCTTAGCTCTTGGTTCTATTTCCTTTCCACCCCCACCATTAATGTAGAAAGCAGTGATGGAGCTGCATCCAAGTGAATATCTAGCTGATAAGTTAGGGGTAGTAGGGGTAGTAACCGCCGCAATAAGCAAGCTACACCCATGCTTATTTGTTCTACTCAGACTATGTTATACAGCCCTTATTGGTTGTTTATCTTCTCCCCTGCCGTTGAAGCAGGGAGCTATGCTGGATATGCTTGAGGTATCAGTTTATTCTTCTCCCATGCTGTTGAAGCAGAGAGCCATGCTGGATATGCATCGAAAGTGAAGTATCAGGCACATTTGGTTTGGGGTAGAAACCGCCGTAACAAGCCAGCTACTCCCCGCTTTGTGAGTGTTAACCCTTTTTTCTTCTCCCCTGCCGTTGAAGCAGGGAGCTATGCTGGATATGCATGAAGTATCAGTTTTTTCTTCTCCCCTGCCGTTGAAGCAGAGAACTATGCTGTATATGCATAGAAATAGAAGTAACAGGCTTATTTGGTTTGGGGTAGTAACCGCCGTAACAAGCCAGCTACTCCCCCCTTTGTGAGTGCAGATCCTTTATTCCACATTTCCTCTTGCTGTTGAAGCTAGAACGATGTTGGAGTCACAGTAAGCATGTGTATGTTTATTGAATAAGGGTATTGTCTCCAGGCAGTAGCCATCATTCTGGTGAGTCACCCACTCTTCATTGGCGGCCTCTTGACTTTATGGATCCACAGTGTTTATCCCACGCCCCTTTGAAGTCCTTCACAGTTCTGGTCTTCACCACATCCTCCGGAAGGGCATTCCAGGCATCCACCACCCTCTCCGTGAAGAAATACTTCCTAACATTGGTTCTGAATCTTCCTCCCTGGAGCTTCAAATCGTGACCCCTGGTTCTGCTGATTTTTTTCCTACGGAAAAGGTTTGTCGTTGTCTTTGGATCATTAAAACCTTTCAAGTATCTGAAAGTCTGTATCATATCGCCTCTGCTCCTCCTTTCCTCCAGGGTGTACATATTTAGATTCTTCAATCTCTCCTCGTACGTCATCCGATGAAGATCCTCCACCTTCCTGGTCGCCCTTCTCTGTACCGCTTCCATCTTGTCTTTGTCTTTTTGTAGATACGGTCTCCAGAACTGAGCACAGTACTCCAGGTGAGGCCTCACCAAGGACCTGTACAAGGGAATAATCACTTTCCTTTTCTTACTCGATATTCCTTTCTCTATGCAGCCCAGCATTCTTCTGGCTTTTGCTATAGCCTTGTCGCATTGTTTCGCAGACTTCATATCATTAGACACTATCACCCCCAAGGACCCTCTCCTGCTCCGTGCACATCAGCCTTTCCCCCCCATCGAATACAGTTCATTCGGGTTTCCACTCCCCATATGCATGACTTTGCACTTCTTGGCATTGAATCTCAGCTGCCATATCTTCGACCACTCTTCCAGTTTCCTTAGATCCCATCTCATTCTCTCCACTCCTTCCGGCGTGTCCACTCTGTTGCAGATCTTAGTGTCATCCGCGAAAAGACAAACCTTGCCTTCTATCCCGTCCGCAATGTCGCTCACAAAGATATTGAACAGGACCGGTCCCAACACCGATCCTTGCGGTACACCACTTAAAACCGCTCTCTCTTCAGAGAAGGTTCCATTTACCATCACACATTGTCTTCTGTCCGTCAACCAATTTGCAATCCAGGTCACCACCTCGGCACTCACTCCCAAGCTTCTTGTTTTTTTCACCAGTCTCCTGTGCGGAACCGTGTCAAAAGCTTTGCTGAAATCCAAGTATATGATATCGAGCGCTCTTCCTCGATCCAATTCCTTGGTTACCCAGTCAAAAAAGTCAATCAGATTTGTCTGACAGGATCTTCCCCTGGTGAATCCATGTTGCCTCTGGTCCATCAATTCTCCGGACTGTAGATAGTTCACTATTCTCTCTTTCAGCAGTGACTCCATTACTTTTCCCACCACCGAAGTGAGGCTGACCGGTCTGTAGTTGCCAGCCTCCTCCCTGTTCCCACTCTTGTGAAGTGGGACCACCACCGCTCTTCTCCAATCACTCAGCACCACTCCCGTTTCTAGGGATCTATTGAACAGGTCACACAGCGGAGCCGCCAGAACATCTCTGAGCTCCCTCAATATCCTTGGATGAATCCCATCAGGCCCCATGGCTTTGTCCACTTTCAGGTTCTTTAGCTCTTCCCACACATTTTCTACTGTAAAAGGATTTTCATCTATTCCACTTCCCACCAGTTTTTTGTTGTGTAGAGATGGTCCTTCTCCAGGGTCTTCTTTAGTGAACACAGAGCTGAAGTATTCGTTTAATATTTCTGCCATTTCTTCGTCTCCCTCTACACATTGATCATTACCACCTTTCAATTTCACTATACCACTTTGGATCTTTCTCTTTTCGCTGATGTATCTGAAAAATGTTTTGTCTCCATTTTTTATCTCCTTGGCAATCCTCTCTTCCGCTTGACTTTTTGCCAACTTGATTAATTTCTTTGTCTCCCTCAGTTGAATCAGATATTCTTCTTTGTGTTCCTCCCTTTGGGATCTTTTATATATCTTGAATGCTGTTCTTTTAGCTTTAATTTTGTCAGCCACCTCCTTTGAGAACCAGATAGGTTTCAATTTTCTTTTGCTTTTCTTTACATTTCTAACGTATAGAGCAGTTGCCTTGGTGATTGCTCCTTTTAGATTGGTCCACTGCTGATCCACATCTCTCTCGTTCTCCCATCCTTTAAGTTCTTCCTCCAGGTACTTCCCCATTTCCTCAAAGTCTGTGTTTTTGAACTGTAAAACTCGGGTCTTTGTGGTTCTTTTCCCTATTCTTTTAGTGATATTAAACCAAACCGTTTGATGATCACTGCTGCTGAGGTGGGCACCCACCTGGACATCTGAGACATTATCTGCATTAGTGAGCACTAAGTCGAGTATAGCTCCTTCTCTGGTGAGTTCCAACACCATTTGTTTGAACAAAGATACTTGCATGGCATCCACTATCGCTCTACTATTTTTAGTTTCTGCAGATGGGATTTTCCAGTCTACATCTGGCATATTAAAGTCACCCACGATCACCACTTCTCCCTTCTTACCTATCTTATGGATGTCTTCAACCAGGTCTCTGTCCAGCTCTTCCTTTTGGTTTGGAGGCCTGTAAACCACTCCAATATAAATGGATGCTCCGTCATCTTTTTTTAGGTCGAGCCATAGAGCTTCTTCCTTACCCCAACTTCCTTGTAGCTCAGATGCTTGGATGTTGTTTCTGACATAAAGAGCCACACCTCCCCCTTTTCTATCCTCTCTGTCCTTCCTTAACAAGTTATAGCCTGGTATTGTTGTATCCCAATCATGAGATTCTGTGAACCATGTCTCTGTGATAGCAACAATGTCCAATTGTGCCTCAGCCATTAGGGCCTGCAGATCTGGGATTTTATTTCCCAAACTATGAGCATTTGTGGTCATAGCCTTCCAGGTACTCTCTTTAAGGTTATTGCTATTCCTGGACTCCTTATAAGATATTAGTTGAGATTTGCTATTCACTTCACTCTCTCTTTTTTTAGTTGTGCCACTGTTGACAGAGTTATTCATCTGAATTAGATTTTTCTTTTGGTTATGGATCATGAAATACTGCATGCATTGTGTTTTTTCTCTCATTTCTGGTAACACTTCAATGTTTTTCTGAAGAACTTCTTCAGTTTTTAATATAGAGATGGCTTGTTGTTCTTTTTGCATTTGGTACATTGTGTGTCTCCTCATCACAGGTCTAATTCTACCTGAGCCCACAGTATTCCTGGATTTTAAAGAACTTAATGACCTGTTTGAGTGGGGGGGTGTACCTGTTGGCTGCCCATCTGTCAAAAATGGGTGACTGTGGGGCCTACCTGAGCCTAATGAATCTCCTTTTCTTGACTCCTGGTTTTTTTGTGATATTGGGGAATTATGTTCTGAGTAATGCAATGTGGGTGTATTACTTTTAATTGAAGCTAATTGATCTTTAATCTCAGACAGCTCCTTTTTCAAGGAAGAGAGTTGTGCACAAATTGGGCAAGCTCTAAGTGTCCAGATGCTTTCCCTCAGAATAAAGGCTCCACAGCAGTTACATTGGATAGTCCTCATCATGGGAATTTGTGAATTGTATTTTCTTGACTTTTACCAATGCACTAATTTATCTCGCCGCCAATGGTACTTTAGGCAGTCTTTATTAGAAAACAAGCCCCAGGGGTGGGTGGCTAGAGGGGCAGGGTGGGAGGGAGTCAAACAGTTAAGCCTGGTACAAGCTGGGTTAAGCAGGGCACTTCTGGACCGCTCCTTGCTTTTGGCCAATTGTTTTAAAAAACAGTCTTTATGCCCCAATTTTTGTTTGACCAACTTATTTATGCCAGCTAATTTCAAAACAGAGAGACTTAAACAGTTTACAAGCTGGAGAGCGATTTGGTATGGGGGGTGGGGTTTTTTTTTGTTTTTTTTTCTTTTGGATCAGGGCCCCCCCTTGCCGAATGCAACGTATCTGCCCCCCCACGAACACGAATACCGAATGTAACGTATGCACTCCCTCTGCACATCCCTATCCCAAACACTTTTGAATTCCTTCACTGTTTTCGTTTTCACCACCTCCTCCACAAGGGCATTCCAGGCATTCACCACCCTCTCTGTGAAGAAATATTTCCTGTCATTGGTTCTGAGTCATCCTCCTTGGAGTTTCATTTCATGACCCCTAGTTCTATTGATTTCTTTCCAGTGGAAAAGGTTTGATGATTGTGCATCATTAAAACCTTTCAGGTATCTGAAGGTCTGTATCATATCTCCCCTGCACCTCCTCTCTTCCAGGGTATACATAGTCAGATCCTTCAGCCTCTCCTCATAAGTCTTCCAATGCTGACCCCCTCACCATTTTGATCACTCTTCTTTGGACCACCTCTATCCTGACTTTATCCTTTTTGAGATGTGGGCACCAGTACTGAACACAGTACTCCAAGTGAGGCCTCACCAAGGACTTGTACAAGGGGACTATCACCTCCTTTTTCTTACTGGTTATTCCTCTCTCAATGCAGCCCAACATTCTTCTGGCTTTAGCTATTGCCTTGTCACATTGTTTCACCATCTTCAGATCACCAGACACTATCACACCAAGGTCCATTTCCCAGTCCGTGTGCATTAGTCTTTCACCCCCCAGCACATACAGCTCTTTTGGATTGCCACACCCCAGATGCATGACTCTGCACTTCTTGGCATTGAATCCCAGCTGCCAAATATTTCTCCACTCCAAGGTTTCTTAAATCACTTTTCATACTTTCTACTCCTTCAGACATATCACTCTGTTGCAGATCTTAGTATCATACACAAATAGACAAACTTTACCTTTTATCCCTTCTGCCAGGTCGCTCACAAAGATATTGAACAGAACCTGTCCCAAAACCAATCCCTGTGGCACTCCACTTAACACCTTTCTTTCTTCAGAGTAGATTGCACAATTTATCACCATATGGAAATGAAAGCACCTCTTGTGTGCCCTTTGAACCAATACAGTTACCCTCCCCCTGTTTCCCTTTCCATTGTAACTTGTCTCACACATGTGATTAAATGCAATTGAATCTGCAGCTATTGCCAGTCACAAGGAAAGGGGGAGATCCATTGCATTTGGACTGCTGCTGAAATCTCCTCTTCTCTACCTCTGCTCTGCTATTGGGTCCATGCTCTCCTGGGGACCTAACACCACCTCCTGATCCACTGCTGGAATCTGTGCCCTCCTGAGGGAGCCAACTTTGCCTCCCAATCTGCCACTTGTTGCGTCGGAGGTGGACCCTTGGTCTGAGGTGGGATTGAAGCAACCTGTAGGTAAGGACTTACGCGTACCCACCATCAGCAGGCGGAGTGGGCTGAAGCTAGAGGCCGCTGGAGCTTCACCTATACCAGCCCTCGATCCCCTCGGGTTGAGCCTTTGGATGCCGGGGCCGTCAGGACTTAGATGGGCCTCCAGGTTAGTGAATAGTGAGAAGTGGTTCAGCCCAGAGACAGCAGCCGGTAGATGGCGTAGATGGCGTAGTCCTACTCTGGACTGGATTTGGTACAGGAACTCAGGCGCCAAAGGAACAAGTAACTGGAGGCGCTCAAGCAAAAGAAGGCCTAAGCCTTGTAAGTCCACGTCCAGGGGATAGGTGAGAGGTGGCGTCACTGACAGGCTAGGATCAGAGCCGGCAGCAAGTGGAAATTGTGGCAAGCAGCGTAGAACTCTGGACACAGAAAGTTCTGTAGCGTAGTTGATCAAGGCAGTGGTCAGGGCATGGAGAAGGCAGTTGTAGTCAATCATAGCTGAGATCCGGGGTTGGAGAGTAGTCAGGCATAGCGGAGGTCCAGGGCTGGAGATGAGCTGAAGGGTAGTCAAAGCAGAGTCGAATTCCAAAGAGTCAGTCCAACACATAGATGAGACAGGAACAAGGAAGACAGGAACCAGGAACCACAGGAATCAGGAACACGGATTCTCTATCAGCAACGAGTACGAGGAGTATGAGGAGACCTGTTGCAAAGGCAACGCTATGGAGCGAGGCCTGAGCTTTTATACGCTGAAGAGTCTGACGTCAGCATCCGGGGCCGTGGCCAGGTTTCCGCCACAGGCCCTTTAAAAGAACTAGTGATGCGTGCGGCGCACCTAGGGAGGGGCGCGGCCCGAAGGCGGCATCTCTCCGCGGACCACGCCGAGAGGCCCGACGAGCAAGGACATCCTGGCTGGCAACACTGGGGACCATGGCAGAGCTGAGGTACTGGTGGTGACCCGAGGCCAGAGCTGGCGGCCCACCATCGCCAGCAAAGAGGAATCAGGAGCTGGAGTCCGCATGAGAAGGTGAGAGGGCCGTGCCGCGGGTCTACTGCGGGCGGCACACGTAACACCACTGGGGTTCACATCCTCATGGGGAACACAATGTCACCTGCCAGGAACCACATCATCCTGGGGGACCCAATGCTATCTCTCAATCAACTGCTGGGGACCATGCCAACCTGGGAGTCCCAGCTCTGCCTCTAAGGCAGCCACTGAGATTCCCACTATCCTGAGTGACCCAACATCTTGAGACTTTTTCATAGTTTGTAGAGTTTCTATTGCTAGTTGTGAGGCTGGGGACCTCTTGCACTGCAGGCATACTGGTCTTGATGTCTCAATGCAGGATTGTTACACAAGGTAATACTCACTCAGGCTGATACAGAATGGTGCACTCGGCTGAGTGCACCGTTTAGCCCCCGTGTTTTTGACATGCTATTATTACCCCTTATAGTGTAAGGGGTAATAGGGCATGAAAAACACGCGGCCAACCCCCCCCAAAACTAATAGTGCTCATCACATGCAAATGCATGCTGATGAGCCTATTAGTCACCTTAAATACGGAAAGTAAAATGTGCTGCCAAGCCGCACATTTATTTTCAGAAATTAACGCCTGCCAAAGGCAGGCAGGCGTTAATTTCAGACAGCACCAGGTACGTGTACAGAAAAGCAGAAAAAACTGCTTTTTTTAACTCCCTCTGACTGTTTTCCGAACCCGTGGCTGTCAGCAGGTTCGACAACCGATGCTGGTAAAATTAAGCATCGGCTGTCAGACCCGCTGACAGACGCCGCTTCCGTCAATAAGGAGGTGCTAGGGACGCACTAATGTCCCTCGCGCCTCCTTATTAGCGCGGGCCCTGATTTAAATAAAGAATCGCGTGTCGGGAGAGCGGGTGCTCGCCTCGGAGCGCCGGTTCTCCCATGGACTTTATTGAATCGGCCTGTATGTTAGGCCAAAGCTTAAATCCAGTCCAAGTCAATTCCAGAAAAATTCTTCAAGGACAAGCATAGGCAAACTTGAGACACAGCTTCTACTTATTTACAGGTTTTAACACTGGACTTTAGGGTTTTCTCATCACAGGACAGAGCAAGACATCAGGGGCACACAAGGGAAAGAATTGACAGGTCTTCCCCCAGGAACCCAAACAAACACTTGTCCTCTTAGACAGCTAAATGCCTTGAACATTTTACTTTCCAGGTGTCTTGGCGTCCCTTTTGAATCCCCCAAGGTCAAATCTGGATCCTTAGGAGCAGGACCCTACCCCAGGCTGTCTGTAGCTCAATACATAGAACACCAGCCCCAAACCAAGCAGACACTGGTTCAAGCCAAGCCATAATGTTTTCACTTTATCACTAGGGTTTATAGCTCAGCTAGGGTCTTGGCTTGCCCATTGTTCGATGGCCCCAGCTGAGCTCGTAAGCTGCTACTCAGTTACTACCCACCTAAGAAGAACGTTTCCTCTCAGCCACAAGGCAAAGACCACGTCAGGGCATCGAGAGAAATCCCAGACACTCTCTTTACCTACCTGCTTTTATTTTTCACGCTTGGCCTAAAACCCATAAGCCCAAAGGTTTTGACCTCTCCCCCCTTGTTGTTCAGGGTGAGAATCTGTTTGATAAGAAATCTTTCAATACATTTCCAACAGAAATTCCTCTTTTAATAAAAGTCCTGCAATTTGGAACTTGGCCATTATTTGTTTGTGAAGTGATATTTGACTGTAACTCAGCGGTAAAAGTCAGAGGACTGGTTGTATGCAAATCCCTGACCTGAAACGCTGACTTATACCCTCTACAATAAGAGCTTGATCCCCTTCACAGAAGGGGGTGCAAGCCCCTTTTCAGCCTGGTTGACTTTCCAAGGCTGACAGTTCTTGTTACACGGCCTCTTCCTATTGCAGTTCATTTCAATAGCAGGATGCTGCTCCCCTTCTCCCCAGCAGCAGTGTTTAAAATGTGACTTGGTACCAAGTTCATAATTGGATTGCAATCTTAAATAGTAGAGATTACTGAGTACTATTTGGTGCATTTTTCTTCAGTAGTTCTTAGGGATGACCTTTTCACTGTTTGCTTTTCCTCTAGCTAAATCTTGCCTACACTGTTCATCATTCAGAAGTAGGCTCTTCTGATAGTCTTTGGTGACCTTTATTCTATATTTCATGTTTTTGCTTAGCTTTATTTTTGCCTACATGTTTATTTAATTAGTCTTATATTCAGTGTACTTCCTTATACCACCATGGGAGCCTGGAAAATCACGTGGGTGGGTTACAAGGACAACAACGGGGTACCTAAGTTAAGTGGAGAGTGGGCATAGCCTCCCTGACGACTCTAGTAGATCACAAACTACGGGGTTTCTAATATTTATTATGGGTTCCTTGTGTGCCAGTTTCCCCCTCCCTTGGCAGCAGTTGAGGGGGGGCAGTGCATGAGGAAGACTCCATCACGCTCTCTGCAAGAGGGGCTGGGAGCGAGCGACCTTTTCACATAGCTGCAGAAAACAGCAAAAGCAAACAAGGAAAACTAACATTACACTATTTTCTAAACTGTAGCACCTTAACAAAATTTCTTTTCATTTCACAGAAAAAGCACACTTGGAGCAGAGTGCACACAGATAAATGACGGAATTAGCACAAGTTTGAAAATTATAAGCACCAATCAACAAGGCTTCAAGCTTAGCTACTGTATAGTTCAGAGAACAGTATGAACTGGAACATTGGTTGTATACAAAATTTCTTTTGTGCCAGGTTTTTGCTTTTTTTGGATTTAATGTGCTGACATTGGCATTCTGCCAGCGTTCTACTAGAACACCTGGTAACATTTTGAAAAGGAGATGATTAAAGTTAGGATGTAGTGCCATCATACTTTTGAATTTTTTTTTCTCACTGTGTTTTTAACCCATGCCTGAAATCTTTTAAGTGTAAAGCACAAAGTGCTGATCCAGGGATTTTCCCCAGTGGTGTTCTAGGGGCATAGATTTATGGCATCAGCTTCACATTGAACCAAATGATGGCTGAGATGGCTCCTCTGTAGAGCTCATAACCACGCAGCCAAACTTAGCACTTGATCCTCTTCCAGGGCCCTCATCACAAGCCTCTGGTCAGGTACAAGCAGTATCTTAAGGAAGGATTTGCCTATCTGTAAGAAAAAGAGTACCGCCAAACCAGGGCTTTTCAAATGGGGTCATAACACTTTCAGCTGGGGTCACAAATACCTCAAATGGCTGCACTCTTTAGGAAGTCAGTGTAGGGCCCATGAGCCAGCACACACTCCCATGCCTTGCAGTGGCCTTGCCCTCACATGTTTCTATGCTAACGGGAAGCCCTGCACGAGGAGAGCTTGCAAGGGCTCACAGACCACATACTGATTTTCGTTAGCTGCTGCTGCTGCTTTCAGATTACCATTGGGCTTGGGACCGGCCATGAGGAAGCAAGGGCAGAGTGTGTATGGGCTGGTGGAGATTGACACTGATTCTCTCTCCTCATCCACCACTGAACCTTCCCAAGAGAAAACTGTTGCCTTTGTCATCAGCCTGCCCTCTCTTCCCACCAGCTGTCATCCACCTTTGGTTCAGGACCCAATGAAAAATTTGTCGCTGACCCTGGCCAAGGGGATGTTCAGAGAAGAGGTTATTTTCAGTGGAGGGATCAGATGCAGGAGGGGTTTGAATCAGGTGGAGAGAGATTGGCCGTGGAGGGTAAGAGAGGGGGGAATGACACAAGGTCAACTGGGAGATGTAAGAAAGGAGCTGGGGTGTGAAACAGGATCAGCTGGGGGGGGGGGGGGAGGGTGTGTGAAAAGGGTTGGAGGGACGAGAGAGAGAGAATAGTTTTCGTATGTGAGGTTTACTATATTATAATTTAATTCACTTTATTCATGGCTTTCTGAGGGCCAAGCCCACACCCAACATATGTTACAATAGGCCTGATACCATAAGGGATCCAAGGGTCTTTTTTGCAGGGTTGGCACCACAGCAGTGCATATAAATATAATACACATGTTGATGATATTTTTACCTCAGAAGATTGTAATTTGAATGTCCTTTTTCATGTAAAACCAGTTACTATAAAGGCTTAATTTTTAATTGTGTGAAGAGAGCCGGGGCTAGTTGGGGGGGAGGCATAAGGCTGTAAGATTTGCCTAGCATGCCTAACACCCTTACATTAGTCCTGATTGGAAACCCAATAAAAATTAAGCATTAAAAATAAAAAACAGAACAATGAGGGTGCAGCATATTAATTGTTCACACAAGGCAGCAAAAATGATGGCACCAGCCTGGCTCTGAGTTAGCATATGGATGTACAAATGGAGTTAATAATCAGGGCAAGAGGCCCACTATCAATTATAAGAACCTACCACTTAAATATATATACACTTTCTTTGAACAACAGATGTAAGAATGAATTATCTTCTACATTACAGCATGCAGCAGAAATCCGTCTTGATCATGACCACACTTGTACTAATTCAGGGGGTTCTGCATTAATAAATGAGCATCCTGGAGGAGAGTGTCGGGACTATGGGCTTTGTCCGGGGTTTCCAGTTTCCCCACTGATGCTGGTGTCCCTGCTGCTGATGTCATCCGCAGGCATTGGGTTCTGCCTGGTAAATCCAGCGTACTGCAGCTGAAGTTGGGGACGAGCGCTTCGAGGAAGCTAGCACACATCTTCCCCTACCTGGACCGTGGGCTTTGTCTGGGGTTTTTCTCACCGCTGCTGGTGTTGCTGCTGCTGCTGATGTCATCTGCAGGTGTTGGGCTCTGCCAATAAATCCAGCGTCCTGTGGCGTGCCAAAGCCATGTACCAGGACCAGTTTTTTCTTTGTATTTTTTTTTTCCGAGATCTAAAATTCTAGTGTTGCTTTTTCCTTGATGCTTCTGTAGCGTGGCATATGGGCAGGAAGAAGAAAGGAGCTGCCTGGACTTTCCCATCCAAGCCAGTTGACTCTACTCCATTGTCTCAACCTAGACTTGAAGCCTTCAACGTTTCAAAACAAGGCACTGCAAATAGAATGCTAGGAATTATTAGGAAAGGAATAAAGCCTAAAACAGAGAATGTCAACATGCCTCGGTATTGTTCCCTTTGAGTATTGTGTGCAATTCTGGTCACTGCTTCTCAGAAAAGTTATAGCATAATTAGAAAAGGTATAGAGAAGAGCGACCAAAATGATAAAAGGGATGGAACGATTCCCCTATGAGGAAAGGCTAAAGAGGTTAGGACTCTTAAGCTTGGAGAAGAGACGGCTGATATAGACAAAAGATAAATACTTAAAATAAATAAATAAAATGAGAGATGTCTATTACATAATTAGGGGACTAGGGGGGACACACAATAAAGTTATTAGGTAATACATTTACGACAAATAGGAGAACATATTTTTTGTACTCAAGGCATAATTAAACTCTGGTATTTGTTGCCAAAGGAAGTGGTAAAAGCTGTTAGTGTGATTGGGGTTAAAAATGGTTTAGAAAAGTTCATATACCATTATTAAGGTGGACTTGGGGAAATCTATTGCTTATCTCTTTGAGTAAATGGGTGCCTGTGGGTAGAGTGGAGAATGTTAATGGAGAGTTTATGGCAGGGGTAGGCAACTCTGATCCTGAAGTGCCACAGATAGGTAGGTCTGTTTTTCAGAATAGTGGAACCAAAAAACAGAGAGGAACAAAGGAATACTATAGTGAAAACTCAAACCAAAACTCAATCAATCCTTTTAGTACACCTGAAAAAAACATACATCTATGCATAAGGAGAAAAATATTTCAGATGCCCATTTTAATAGGACTGGCTTGTCCTACTAGGCTAGGAATCAATCATCAGTCAGAACACTACAATTAGTGCTTATTAAGCTCTTTTTTTTTTTTTTTTAGCAATTTTCATAAATTTTATGTAATATTTACATCCTGAAGCAATCGCTTGCAAAATCTGAAAAAAAAGACTTATCTTTGAAAAGTGTATCACTAGTGCAAAAAATTCTAATACAAAGGACTTCCAAAATAGATGAAAGAAAAGCTTCCAGATTTAAAGAGTTCATTCAACATGGCCAGCATTTTGCTGGTCATAGCAGCTTCAGGAACCAAGATTCACAGGTATACACTTTATTACAGAAAACACCCTCCGTGACTCCTATTTTGGAAGTCCTTCGGCTATAATAGATTGTAAGCCCTCTGGGGATAGGGAAATACCTAAAGTACCCAAATGCCGAAAAGCAGAATATGAATGAAAAAATAAATAAATGATTGATTCCTAGCCTAGAAGGACAAGCCAGTCCTATTAAAAAGGGCATCTGAAGTAGTTTCCTAGACTTATGTTTTTTCAGGTGTACTAAAAGGATTGATTGGTAGGGATGTGAATCGTTTTTTGACGATTTAAAATATCGTCCGATATATTTTTTTTTGTAACTTGTTTTTATTGAGTTTTAAAGAACAGAAAACAGAACATACAATGATTCACAGGTGTACAGCCTTTACATGAAATCGACCTCAATTACAGAAGACAACAAAATCCCCGGTAAATCCCCCTATTATCCGAGGCTTCTGGCTACTGTGAATTAAAAGAGAGATTTAGAAACAATCAGCAAAACATGAGTTAGGGTAACTCTGAGGACTAGTAAAGGTTCATGAGAAAACCCTCATTCTGGGCTATTCAGCCAGGCCAAACAGACCCCGTTTCCCAGCAGTTCCCCGTGAGGCCTTTGAACTCATCCACACCTAACAGAACCACAGAACAACAGAACACCCCATTAACTGTTCCCGTAAACTTCTCCCCTCCCACCTCCCCCCCCTTTTTCCTTCCCTCCCACCCGTGAGAACCTGTGTGAGTACCAAGTGATGTGAGAGTGTGACTGTCCCATACACAAAGACCGTGGGGATTGGGCATGTCATTATGTAGAGCGTTAGGCCGATTAATGAAGAAAGGAAGAAAGAACCCACAGCCCCCCTCTCCCACAAACCCAAATCTGAAGACACTCAGGTGCCCGGCTCCCCCTCAGGTGATTATGGAGGGCCTTAAGTATGTCTCCAGAGGATGCCAAACATTTCCCAAAAGCTTCAGCTGTGTGGCCGAGGTCTCTTGTGCACAGACATGTTCTAATGTGAACAATTTGATCAGAATCTTGAACCACCGTTCGTGTTGTGGGGCCTCTTCCGATATCCAACAGGCTAGGATGGCCTTCTTACCCGTCAGACTCGCTCTACGAACGAACTGCAACCCTGATTTTCCCAAACCCGGGATACTATTTCTGTCTACCCCAAATAACCAAAGCAGTGGGTCAGCAGGTAGGTCCAATGAAAGCAGTGAACTGCAGGTTGCAATCAGCTCCCTCCAAAAAAGAGAGATCACACTACAAGTCCAGAACTGATGAACATAGGTTCCTGTGTCCATTTTACACTTCGGGCAGGCAGACGAGTCCGTTATACGAGCTAAATAAGCCCTATCTGATGCTACATAATAACGTCGTAGGAACTTAAACTGAATCTCCCTGTATAAGACACTCCCTGACCAGTCATGAAGCCGCTCGAAACATTTCACAAATTCCTGACTAGTGAGAGTGAACTCAGGCCACTTGGACCACTGCTGCCAACTCTGAGATGTGGTGTCTATCGGGAAATGCAATAACAAGGATCGAGTAAATGCGGCAACAGCTATCTTTTGGGGTTTATGCACCGGGAGAACCTTATGTACCACCCCGAGTTGGGCAGATCCCCCCATTAGCGTCTTGTGCGCCTGACTGAAACCTCGAAGCTGCCTATAAGCAAAATGGTCGGAAGGGGATAAGTTAAATAATTGTTGCAAGTCAGGGAAAGAATGAAGTTGGTTCTCTTCCATAGAAACACATTGGTAGAGCCATAACAATCCTTTCTCCTTCCATTTGTGGAAGGTGGTGGCAACCATTGCCGGCTGGAACAAAGGGTTACCACAGATCGGTAAAAGGAGAATGAGCCTCGAGGGTAGCTGTGCCTGCGTGCATAAATAAGCCCAAGCTTGTCGACAGGCCCTTAGAAGAGGTTGTGTCCCGAGCCCTATTGGTAATTGTGCTCTAGGGAGTTGGAGTAAGGGGTTTAAAGTTTGCTGATCCCACCACGCGCAGAGAAGCCGTAGGGGAGCCGATATATTTTAAATCGTCAAAAATCGTTAGAGCCACGATACAATAACAATTCCCCCGATTTATCGTCAAAAAATCGTAAATCGGGGGAAGGGGGAGGGGAAGGGGGAGGGCGGGAAAACCGGCACACTAAAACACCCTAAAACCCACCCCGACCCTTTAAAATAAATCCCCCACCCTCCCGAACCCCCCCAAAATGCCTTAAATTACCTGGGGGTCCAGCGGGGGTCCGGAATGACCTCCTGCAATCGAATCGTGTTGTCTTCAGCCGGCGCCATTTTGCGCCGCCATTTTGCAAAATGGCGCCATTTTTGCAAAATGGCGGCGCAAAATGGCGCCGGCTGAAGACAACACGATTCGATTGCAGGAGGTCGTTCCGGACCCCCGCTGGACCCCCAGGTAATTTAAGGCATTTTGGGGGGGGGTTCGGGAGGGTGGGGGATTTATTTTAAGGGTCGGGGTGGGTTTTAGGGTGTTTTAGTGTGCCGGTTCACGATTTTAACGATTTTAACGATATTTTAAAAACCCAAACGGCGACGATACGATTCCCTCCCCCTCCCAGCCGAAATCGATCGTTAAGACGATCGAGGACACGATTCACATCTCTATTGATTGGGACTCTTTTTCAGTTTGAGTGTTTTGGTTTTCAGGATATCCACGATGAATATGCATCAGATATATTTGCATATCATGGAGGCAGGGCATAAATAACCTGATTGTCTAGCAATTATTCGCTCATCATGACTTTTTTGCTGCTACAGAATGAATTAGAAGGAAATGTAACCAAGATATCTTCAGTATATAAGGAAAATCACAGTAATAGAGGAGTTTGTTTCAGAGTTCCTCTCCATACAATAATTACCACATGTTTTCTGTTTGACTCTAGAATTAATAAGCCTGCATAGCAGATTAGAAACCAATCTATTTGGCTAAATCAGTACTGCTAGTAAATGGCATTGATTCGTACCTGGCTCCTTTTTTTCCCTGAAATCTGCAGTGAGTCACCAAATCTGACAGATTGAGAGAATTCTTTTCTTGCCTAATCCTATAATGGCTAGGCAGCAGATATACAACCTCTTCTCCAATCTATATGCAAAATACATGGCAAATCAAAGATGAAGCTCTGATTGCAAGCACCAGAAATAATCGGCTTATATGCAGAGGTGTAATGAAAGTGCAAAACCATACAAACAGCACTCATGCTTCAGGAAGTCAGGCCGATATGATTTCCCAGGCTACTTTTGTGTGTGTGCTTTTGCTTTAGTGCATCATCACGTGGCCTAATCAGAATCTCCACCTCAATCTGAGTTTCATCCCTACTCTGAAAAATGAGATATCCATTTTTGACTCAGACTTTTTTTTGGGTTTTTTTTAAATGCATTGACACCTTCAGGGTAGAAACCGCCATCTTCTGAACTCATTCAGCATTTTTGTTAGTGTTTTCCGAGTCATACAAATCAAGCAGAGCAGGCAAATGATGAACTGAGAGGTAAGAGCGGGGGGTGGGGGAGTGGGGGGAGGAAATGATATTTATAGTGTTCATCCTTAGCTTTCAATCTGATTCTGCACCCACTAAGGTTATTTCATGTTTCACATAGGATGTAGCATGACAGCCCTTCACAGTCACTCCTAGAAGAGGCTCCTGCATCTCTGCCATCTGTACCAAAGCCAGGTGATCTTTCACAACTTTAGCCCAGAAGCTCACCCATGTACTATTTATTTTTGCTTGCGCTTCTAGGTCCTATGAAAGCATTTTTGCCCTAGATTCAAAACGGGAAAACCCCTTTAGTACATCTGGTACCTAGTGTTCAACTTGGAAGGGCCATCATGGGCATTTCACATTCAGATTTTTCCTTTCATAGAAATGTAATCCAGGGGGGTTACCAAAGAGGGCCGCTTGGTTTGTGAGGAAGTGTGTGTGTGTGAGAGTGTGTCAATTTCCAAAAACTGTTGCTGTGCCCAAATGTTGACGCTATAGGTTATAGTGTGGAAAAACATCCATGTCGGGGTGCTGCTGTTAATGTGTGTAGCAGCCCCATAGCTTTAATGGCAAAAAGGATGGCACATGGTATTGCTTGTTAATGTAGTAGAATAAGAGAGGGAAAACTATTTAAAGGTTGGGGGGCCTATGTAGTAAAACTTAAAATGCATGTTAAGGACCTCTTGTGCATACTAAAAATAGTGTGCTATGCAGAAGGCCTTAATGTGCAAGTTAAAACAGTCCTTCAATAAACTAACATGCATGCATTAAAATGAGTTCATATCTGAACATAAATGAGGGGGCATCATATGCCAATAAGGCCTTAACATGCACATTTTTAGTAGCATGGTATGCTTTTCTGACACACTATTTACCAAACATTTAACACCAGCCCTAGACCAGGTGTTAAATTTGTAGCCATCCGGCTACAAATTTAATTAGGCCAGTTGGCACAGGGGATTCCCTCTTGACACAATGCACAAGGGGCCTCTGAGGCGCAATGCCCCACCCCCAACCGCATGTGCATGTTGCAGAATAGCACGAGAAGTTAGCCAGAATTCTTTTTTAAATTGCTCACAGCAGGTAGTGCTGAGGTCCCAGTTGCGGCAGCTGCGACTAGGCCCTTACCTCCTTGGTCCCAGCCCGTCTCCGAGGGTCTGCGGCCTGTTTCGCGGCATCCCTGCGGGGGGGGGGGCGCCGCCGAGAAGCCCTGCCTGGACGCCTTCTCCCTAGGTGCGCGCAAGCCGCGCTTATGAAGGCCGTTTCCCGCAACTGAAGGCTCCGCCTTATCTGTGACGTCAGTCGCCGCGGCCTATGTAAAGCCGCCGCGGAGCCCAGGACTTTGCCTTGCAACGGGGTTCCTTGCTGTTCTCTGTTGCGCTGTGTCCTGGAGTGTGCTATTGCGTTAGCAACTCCGTTCCTGCCTGAGACTTGTTTCACTCCGTGCCCAAGTCTTGCTCCTGTCTGGTTCCAGTGGCCAGTCCTGCTTCATCTCCTGTCTGGTTCCAGTAGCCAGTCCTGCTTCAGCTCCTGTCTGGTTCCAGTAGCCAGTAGCCAGTCCTGCTTCAGTTCCTGCGGTCTTCCAGCACTTGATGAACGAGGTGCTACGGGATTTACTCAACATCTGTGTGATCGTCTACCTCGCCAGGTGCTCCAAATACTCAGAGAGCACAGTTTATATGCTAAGCTTGAGAAATGCAGCTTTGAAAAAACTTCCTTGCCATTCCTGGGGTATATCGTCTCGGCTGACGGCTTCCAGATGGATCCGGAGAAAGTCACTGCAATTAGGAACTGGCCGCGGCCGAGGGGCCTCAAGGCATTACAACGTTTCCTTGGCTTTGCTAACTTTTATCGGCATTTCATCCCCAACTATTCCCGCATAGTGGCTCCTCTGACTGCGCTCACCCGGAAGGGAGCCAATGTGGTGGACTGGCCTGCCCAAGCCTGCCAAGCCTTTGAAGATCTGAAAAGATCCTTCCTACAAGACACATGCCTCCGCCATCCTGATCCCAGTCGGCCGTTCGTGGTTGAGTTGATGCCTCGAATGTAGCTGTTGGAGCAGTGTTGAGCCAGCACTCCGACACTGGACAGCTTCTCCCGTGCTCCTACTACTCAAGGAGGTTCTCCCCGGCTGAGAGTAATTACGGGGTCAGCAACAAAGAACTGCTCGCCGTGAAACTCGCCCTGGAAGAATGGAGGCAGTGGTTGGAAGGAGCCAATCACCCCTTCACCATTTACATGGATCATAAGAATCTCTCTTTCCAATGCCAAGCCCAGCGTCTGAACCCGAGACAAGTCCGGTGGTCTTTGTTCTTTGACTGGTTTGACTTCACTCTGCGATATCGCCCTGGCTCAAAAATTGTGCGAGCAGACACCCTGTCACGGTCCACCGAGGTTGAAGAGACTCCTGAGGCGCCCCAGTACATTTTAGATCCCAGGAAGGTGTGTCTAGCCACCACCTCTGTGTCTTCCGTAGAAAAGACCATAGTCCCACGCCGCTCTCGAAGGGCCGGGCTGGCATGGGCCCAAAATCCCTCACTGGAGGGCATGCGGGCTGTACCAGGATGCTAGACCTCCTCAACCGGTACTATTGGTGGCCAACGGTAAGACAAGATGTTCGTCTCTTCGTCGACTCCTGCCCCACCTGCGCCTTGCAGAAACCGCTTGGCGGGAAACCTAGAGGATTGTTACATCCATTGCCCATCCCGGTGGAGCCCTGGATGCACATCTCCACTGACTTTGTGGTGGATCTCCCAGCATCAGACGGGAACACGGTCATCTGGGTTGTAGTGGACCGGTTCTCCAAAATGGCACATTTTGTTCCCCTGTCGAAATTGCCTTTAGCGCCTGACTTGGCTAATTTATTTGTTCAACATGTGTTCCAACTTCATGGTCTTCCCCAGGACATCGTATCAGACCGAGGACCACAATTCACTGCCCGCTACTGGAAGGCGTTATGTAAACGCTTCAAGGTCCAGTTGAGTCTCTCATCAGCCTTCCACCATAAGAGTAACGGGCAGACCGAACATACAAACCGGACTCTGAAGACCTTCCTGCGTTCCTTTGTAAACGAAAGACAAGATGATTGGGCCAAACTACTTCCATGGGCGGAATTTTCATACAACAATCATACACACTCCGCTACAGGAAGTTCTCCCTTCCTAGCTGTCTATGGGAAGCAACTTCGGCCGCCTTTGCCCTCGCCTGAACCCAGCGCACTGCCAGCAGTGCAACTCTCTGCCCGCCAGCTACTTGCCCTCTGGACGTCTATCCAAAAGAAAATGCAAAGAGCTGCCCGCGCTGCCAAAAAATGGGCAGACAGCCACCGTCAGCCAGTACCAGTCTACCTCCCAGGGGACCGTGTTTGGCTGAGTACAAAGAATCTGCAACTTTGGATTCCTTCCCACAGACTCGCCCCCAGATTCTGCGGTCCATTCCGCGTTGCCGAGCGCGAAGGAGCTGTTTCCTATCGCTTGCGCTTACCCTCCTCTATGCATGTGCACAATGTCTTCCATGTGTCGCTTTTGAAGCCTCTCATCCTCTCCAGGTACCATCCCCAAGCTCCCGAATCTGCAGATCCTTCCATGCCAGGAGATACCACCTACCAAGTTCGGGAGGTTCTAGGTCAGATTTCATCAACGCCGCTGGGAGTACCTCATCGCCTGGGAAAGTTGTGGATCTGAGAACAACACATGGGAGCCCGCCCGCAACATCCTTGATAAGGACTTACTGAAAGCCTTCCATCAAGACCATCCAGGTAAACCCGGGCCTGCTAAGAGGGGGCGTAAGAGGGGAGGTACTGTTGTGGTACCAGTCGCGACAGCCGCGACTAGGCCCTTACCTCCTTGGTCCCAGCCCGTCTCCGAGGGTCTGCAGCCTGTTTCGCGGCATCCCCGCGCGGGGGGGGGGGGACGACGCCACTGAGAAGCCCTGCCTGGATGCCTTCTCCCTAGGCGCGCACAAGCCGCGCTTATGAAGGCCGTTTCCCGCCACTGAAGGCTCCGCCTTATCCGTGACGTCAGACGCGGTGGCCTATGTAAGGCCGCCGCGGAGCCCAAGACTTTGCCTTGCAACGGGGTTCCTTGCTATTCCCTGTTGTGCCGTGCCCCAGAGTGTGCTATTGCGTTAGCAACTCCGTTCCTGCCTGAGACTTGTTTCACTCCGTGCCCAAGTCTTGCTCCTGTCTGGTTCCAGTGGCCAGTCCTGCTTCAGCTCCTGTCTGGTTTCAGTAGCCAGTCCTGCTTCACCTCCTGTCTGGTTCCAGTATCCAGTCCTGCTTCAGTTCCTGCTTGCTTCCGTACCTGCCTGCTTCAGTTCCTGCCTGTCTCCTGATCCCTGCCTGCCTGCTCCAGCTCCAGCTTCTGTGATCTCCTAAGTCCCAGCGGCCAGGCTCCTAGGGGCTCCTCCCGGGGGAGTACAGGCTTCCAGGGTGAATCACCTAAGTCCCAGCGGCTGGGCTCCTACGGGCTCCTCCCGGGTGAGTACCGGCTTCCAGGGTGAAGCTCACGTCCAGCTCCTGCCTGGTATCCGCCTCCCGACCTGTCACTCAGAGACTATAGTACATCTCTCCCCAGTCTCTCACAGGTCGGCCCAAGGGTCCACTAAACAGCTCACAACAGGTAGGGAGAGAACCCAGCTCTCTCCTGCACCAATCTTCATTTGGCCAACATCAGATGGGGTAAAAAAGAGAAAATGACCTTCAGGGGCAATGTAAAGGGCACCAGTAGCCTGGTGGTGGGGGTGTTGTCATGATTTGGAATCCTCTTCATGGGGTCGGGGGTGGAAAGGCTTGAGGCTCGGAGGACCCCTTTGTGCTGGAGGGGTGGAGGGACATCAGGCCTCAGAGGCCCCATGTGCATTGAGCTGGGAGGGGAAGCTGCTAGAATTCCCCCTTGCTAAGTGATCCTTTCATTTTTGGGGAATCAGAATGCGGAATATTGATATGTTGGAAGTGTGCACTGGCCTTAAATTTTATTTGGTTAGGGTGGTGCATACTACTACTACTGTGGCCCTGATAGTATGGTAAAAATTTAACCACCATGTAACCATGCATGTTACATTTTTACCGACTTGTATTTTAAGGAAGAAAAGTTTCAGCACCATGTGGGCAAACAAAGACCACGTAGGCATTTAGCCATGGAGTTTTCACCAGTTTTAAAGAGAAAGTATGCACGTACTTCCCCTTTATAAATTGTCCAAGGACTGTTTGTCCAAGGACTGTTTTACAGCCAAAAGAACGTGTGTTGTGCAGACTGAGTTTTACTGCACAGTGATGAGAAAGAATCAGATTTTCCTCATTGTTAAACCCATTTATTTGGTGAAAAAAACAACCAGTAAGTATGAACCCACAAGCACAGTTACTGCCATGTGTTCATTTCAAAAGCTGAATTAACCCTGGAGTCAAGGCGGAAAATTACTACTTCCACTAATCCTTTCTTTTCCAGGTAGAGGCACCAAAGCACTACGGTTGTCAGAAGCTGCCTGTCAAGGGGACTCCTGGAACCTCAATTCCGAACCCAGGAAATGGTTAAATATCTCAGAGTTTCCCCAACTGGTATCCCATTGCACACTGGTGTCACTTCAGACCTGATCAGCTGTGCCACAGAACAGTCATCACTGCCTGATACTCGGATTTAGGGCAGCACCTGGGTTCTGCTCTCAGCACCTCACAACATCCAGAATCATCAGTGGTGGCTCTTAAAAATGTAGGATAGGGATGGCAAACTCCAGTCCTCGAGGGCCACAAATAGGCCAGGTTTTCAGGATATCCATGATGAATATGCATGAGAAAGATCTGCATGCACTGCCTCCACTGGATGCAAATCTTTCTCATGCGCGCTCATTGGGGCAGATTTTAAAAGCCCTATGTACGTAAATCCAACTGGATTTACGCGCGTAGGGGGTTATGCGCACCGGGCCTATTTTCAAAAGGCCCGGCAGTGCGCATAAAGCCCCGGGACGTGTGTAAGTCCCGGGGCTTGAAAAAAGGGGCAGGGTATGGGCGATCCATGGGCTGGGCGGACCAGGGGTGGGGCTGGAGGGGGGCCGGAGCCTCCAGGTGCAACTTATAAAATAAAGGTTAGGGGGGGTTTTAGGTAGGGCTGGGGGGCGGGTAGGTAGGGGAAGGGAGAGGAAGGTGGGGGGGGGGGGGGCGTAAGGAAAGTTCCCTCCTAGGCCCCATTACCTCCAAGGCCCTCCTAGGCCCCATTACCTCCAAGGCCGCTCCAAAATCGGAGCGGCCTTGGAGGTAATGGGGAAAGCTAGCAGGGCCCAAGGGCTCAGTGCGTGCAAGGTGCACTATTGTGGACCCCCTTGCACGTGCCGACCACGATTTTATAACATGAGCGCGGCTACGCGCGCATGTTATAAAATCGGGCGTACATTTGTGCGCGCCGGGTTGCGCGCACAAACGTACGCCCGCATGTAGGTATTAAAATCCGGCCCACTGTGAATATCCTGAAAACCTGGCCTGTTTGCGGCACTCGAGGAGTGGAATTCGCCATCCCTGATGTAGGAGCTCCTTTCTGAGAACATGTGTAATGACACATGTTTCTTCTTCCTAGCTACAGTATGGGCCCTGGAGTGTGGGGAATTAATGAGCAGCATGCAGGGTATGAATAGCCAGGTCTCGCTTTGTGAGGCACATACAGTGCATACACAGAGTTCCTCTTCATCTTCCCCCTTCCTTAGCTTCCTCTTTTGAGTCCTTCCAGCCTCTGTCTTATCCCCAGATTGAGTGAGAACTTGTACTGAGGCTGGATGTGACTAATTCTGAATGTTTGGAGCAGAAGCAGTGAGGAGCTGTGGCAGCCACATGCAGCAAAGTAACTAACCAAGTTCGCTGCCCACACCATACTGACTTCTCTCTTCTCCAGCACTTGAATAGAGAGGAAACTCATCCATTGAGACGTTCCACCCCCTTAATTTTAAAATTTGGAAAAGTGCTGGGGCTTTCAGTGCTTCCCGAGCTCTTCTTTTGACCATATGAGTCCTCTTCATGTCTGCACTTCCTGCCCTGTGGAGGCAGGTGTCCCACAAAACATTTTTAATGTAGATGTGCCATAGGCATGAAAAAGTTGGGAAACATTCATACAACAGAAGTGGTGCTATTGAAACCTAGAATATGATGACAGATAAGGACCATAAGGTCAATTTAGTCTATCTAATTTATTTCCTGGAACAGTGCCATAGATTGCCTTCTTGATATATGGCTTTTCTTCACTTCTTGGCGGCTAAAGGATCTTCTGTACTTCTCATGCTTTCTTGAAATCTGTTACTCTTTTTTGCCTCCACCAGCAACACTAGGAGACTATGCCATAAATATACCAGCCTTTCTGGGAAGTATTTTTCTGCCTTACGCCTAAACCTATCCCCTTTGAGCCTCATATCATGACCTACACCTTCCTCTCTATTGAAAATTTGCTTTCCATGTATTATGTTGTGAACAATGTGAGCATGATCCTGTTTTGCTGTGGCGCAATCTCATGGGCTGTGCCCTAAAGCTTGCACTGACAGCAGGTGAGCGAGTCTTAGTATGGGCCAGACTATGACGGAGTCCAAGAGTTTAGACCAAGTCAAAGCTGTGGCTGAAGACTTGATGGATGCTAGAGAGAAGCTGAAGTCTTGAGGAGGCAAAAGCTGAGGCCGATGACTTGACATGGGCTGAAGACTGGATTAGGCTGAAGACTGAAGTGGAACTGAAGACTGGAACAGGCTGAAGGATGAAGCAGAGCTGAAGACTGGAACAGAGTGAAGACTGGAATAGGCTGAAGGCTTGGGCAAGACTGAATACTGGAACCAGGATGAGATGGGAACCAGGAGACCTTGTTGAGGCAAGGTTGAAGTGTTTGAAGAGCCCTTTTATAGGGCAAGCGGTAATAACATAATCAAAGGATGCCGCAGGCTTTTCCCGCCTTAGGTCCTTGAAAAGAAACTATTGCATGCACGTGTGTGCGTGCCTAGGAAGCAGAAGAAGAACAGCGGCGTTTGCTGCACATCAGCGGAGTTTCCCTCCATGAGGAGCGGCAGCATTGGGCTGGTGGTATTGGAGTGAGTGAAGCTGCTTGAGGGGCTCTCTCGTGAGTGGTGAGCGTAACAGTACCCCCTCCTCTAAGCCCACTCCTCAGGCTTCTTCTTTTTGGCTTCTGAGGAGGTGAAGGTACTTCTTTACCAAATGTGGGCTTGGTGGGTCCCGGCACAGATCTGAAGATTGATTTTGAAGCTGGACTGAAGAACCATTCAAGGCTGAAGGCTTGGATGAAGATAATATTGAAGACTTGGATAAAGACAAGACTGAAGACTTGAAAGAAGACAAGGCTAAAATTTGGACAAGAACTGAGGCTGGTTCTGATTGATGGACAAAAATTCTTTGGCAGGAGGACAACACAGTTCGGAATTCATGTAAGAACAGGACGTACATTGGAACGGCAAAGCTGGCACTTCAGGCGAGGTAGTTCAGAGTGAAGTGCTCAGAGACAAGGATGAGACGATATAAAGATCCTGTCAGGATGTACCCATTGGTCAATCTGTAGGGTGCTCAAGCCAATGGACAGTTGATTGAGTTTAAGCCAAGGTAGTCCAAGTACAAGGAGACTAGATGCTTTAGATAACATGTAGAACTGAAGATTCTCTCGGTGAGGCCCAATTTGCATCATGGGCCTGGAGGCTGTGGTCACACGACTGGATAAAGATTCTCTGTAGATGGATGAAATGATACAGGGGGTGGTTAAGCTGGTAGTAGGGCAACCATATTGGCATACAGGGATTCTTGAATAAAGTTTCCCCCAACTCTGAAGTCTTCTAAAGCTTCAGTCTGTGAGTATTTTCCATACGTGAGACACATGGTATCATTAATTGTGAAGAGGGAGCAGGATGGTGAATTACTGCCCTCCCAACAAGGCTTCTTTTTACTGAATTTTCCGGTCTCATGGGAGATCGACTAACAAAATGGTCTTGTGTAGCACAGTAGAGACAGAGATTGTGTGATCTTCACCTTTCTTTCTCATCGAGCAAAAGTCAGGTATTACCAAATTGCATGGGTTCTTCAACAGCAGTCATCCTTGGCGGTTCTGAAATGGACTGTAAGAGATTCAGAGGCCTGAGAGCCACAGAAGAAATTCACTGGGAGGTCTTTTTTTCACAGGCTTGTTCCTGGAATCTCAGGTCTATGCAAATAGCTAGGGCAATAAATGCTTCAAGAGATGGAAGAAGGTCCCGAGCTGCTAATTCATATTTTATTCTCCCGGATAATCCTTGCCAGAAAATGGCTTGGCTTTCTTCACCCCAACTGAGTTTGGAGGCTAGAGTATGATATTCGACTGTATACTTGCCAACTGAGCTTCGTGGCAGTGGACGAAACACACCCGGACTGGTTGAAGATCAGGCTAAATTTCTGAGTAAAGTTATCCAAATTCCTGACAAGTAAGTCATCTTGTTCCCACAAGGGAGAAGCCCAGATGAGAACAGGACCATCCAGTAAGGAGAGGATATAAGTATTCTTGATATGTCAGAAAAAAAAACCAAGCCAGCTGTAATTCAAAATGTATCTTGCACACGTTGAGGATTCCTCTGCACCCTTTAGGATCACCACGATACCTTGGAGGTGGCAGAAGTTGAATCATGGATTCCCCGGTCTGGATGGATGCCAGTGCAGGATTCTCCAGAGCTAGAACTGAGATGGAAGCTGGAGTTGAACTTGTATCATATCTAAGCGCTGAGACAGAGTGTGTAGAGAGTCCTTTACTTGATCGAATTGCTGCTGGGCCTGTTGCATGAACTTGTGGAAAAGGCCAATCATAGAAACAAAGAAACATAGAAATGACGGCAGAAGAAGACCAAACGGCCCATCCAGTCTGCCCAGCAAGTTTCACATTTTTTTTTTTTCTCATACTTATCTGTTACTCTTGGCTCTTAGTAACCTTTTGGTTCTATTTCCCTTCCACCCCCACTATTAATGTAGAGAGCAGTGTTGGAACTGCATCTAAGTGAAATATCTAGCTTAATTAGTTAGGGGTAGTAACCGCTGCAATAAGCAAGCTACACCCATGCTTATTTGTTTACCCAGACTATGTAATTCAGTCCTTGTTGGTTGTTGTCTGTATATAGATCCACTTTTCTTCATTCCCCCTGCCGCTGAAGCAGAGAGCTATGCTGAATATGCATTGAAAGTGAAGTATCAGACTTTCTCCCCTGCCGTTGAAGCAGAGAGCTATGCTGGATATGCGAAATCAATTCCATTTTTTCCTTCTGCATCTGGGTGATCAAGGCAACAATGACCCATCGCAGAGACGCGTTCACTGAACTCATGGACTTAGCAATCTGTTGCGAATGATGTGAGCGTGAGCTCCTTTTGCTGTGGTGCAATTGATGCAACTCTTGGGCTGTGCCCTAAGGCTTATGTCGATGTTGGGTGAACAAGTCTTAGCATGGACCAGACTGTGACAGAGTCCAAGAGTCTATACCAACACAAAGCTGGGGCTGAAGACCTGACAGAGGCTAGGCAGAAACTGAAGACTTGAGAAGGCAAAAGCTGAGGCTGACGACTTAGCATGGGCTGAAGACTGAAATAGGCTAAAGACTGTAGCATAGCTGAAGACTGGAACTGGCTGAAGATTAAAGTGAGGCCGAAGACTGAAACCGAGCTGGAGACTGGAACAGGACTGAAGACTGGAACCAGTTGACGACTTGAACAAGACTGGATACTGGAACCAGGAGACCTTGCTGAGGTGTGGCTGAAGTGTTTGAAAAGCCCTTTTATAGGGCAAGTGGCAATGACATCATCTGAGGGCACCGCAAGCTTTTCCCATCATGAGCCCTTTAAAAGAAGCTGTGACGCATGAGTCCATGCCTGGGAAGCCGAAGAGGAATGTGGCGTCTGCCGAGCATTGGCGGCATTTCTCTGCCATGGGGAGCAGCAGTGTCAGGCTGGTGGCATCTGTGTGAGTGAAGCCGCTCGTGGAGCTCTCTTGTGAGCGGAGAGTGTAACATATTATTTATACAAATACTTCAATAAGAATCAGAATATGGAACTTGGGCTCTTTCTTGAAAAATCCAGGGCACCAGCATGTTCCAGCATTTGTTCATTTCTTCCAGTGACTATTCACCTTGTGATTACATTCTCATGATAAGAATGTAATCACAAGGTGCACTAAGGGGCGTCGCGCCTGCCCTTTAGTGCACCCCTTCGTGCGGCCTTTTCCTTATCCTATCCTTTTGATTGGTTCTAGCAAGCTTACGGCGCTCAGGCCTAACCTCCGCCCTCATCTGCACTCTGTGCCGACCTTTGAGGTCCGGCCCAAAACAGCTACTTCCATTCTCCCGAGTTCTGTACTCCTCGACCAAGATCGCAAGCCAGCTAGAATTTTGACTTTCTTCCCCAAAGGATCTCCTCCTCCATTGCACCCTCTAGTGCACTCAGTATCCCTCTAACTTGGGAGCTCGCACCTCGCCGGCTCCGAAAGTCCCTCCCAATACCATCTCCTTGCAATGACCTCAAAAGGACAACAATTATATAAAAATTCTTAAATAAATAAATTAATCTATTCTCTGCCTCATATGGTCATTGCTCTGTTCAATTCAGCATTTTATCCCTGTTTTATGTGGTCATTGCTTTGCTCAATTCAATATACTAACTCTGCTTTATATGGTTTTGACCTTGCAATTTAGCATTCTAACCCAGCTATATATGGTCATTGCTGTCTCACCTCAGCATTCTGATATTACCCCTCTCCTTTCTCCCCTATCCGCCCCAATGGCCTTGTACACTATCCCCCTCATCCACCTCCCTCACAACAGACATCTTTACCATCAACCTCCCATATTACATCCCCTTATAAATCCCTCCTCCCCATCCTCACCACTCCCCTAACTCAAATATTAGGACTCACGACCCTTTCAATTATCCTTTTCAATGCACAATCCCTCTCCAAAAAGACACCAATCCTCACCGATCTCCTCACTGACTGCAAACCTAACATCTGTGCCATTACTGAAACGTGGCTCAAGGAAACTGACACAGTCCTCCTTAATCAGTTACCTACCTCTTACTACGATATCTTATCCATCCCTAGATCCAAAAAAAGAGGGGGTGGGCTCCTCATTGCCTGTCAAAAACACCTTAACCTTAAGCTAGCTCATATAGCTTCCTCCCCTAAACTCGAAATCAGCCTCTTCAGATCCCCCCAAGCTACAAATCTGTCATTTATGCTCCCCCAGGCCTCCTCGAGCGTGATCCCTCCCCTATTATTGAATTCCTCTCAGACAACATCAACATAGAATCCCCAGCCATTGTGCTCGGAGATTTCAATCTCCATGCTGATTCCATTCCCCTCACCTCATCCTGCTATATCTTCCTCTCCTCCCTCACAGCCATTGGTTTCAAACAGATAATCACTACGCCCACCCACCAAGCCGGTCACTCACTTGACCTCATCTTCATTAATCACTGCTTCCAATCCAATCACACCCCTAAATGTTCTCCGGTACCCTGGTCAGACCATTTCCTCATTGAAGCTCCTTAAATACATCTGCTGCCTCCAATCCAGTGCAAAGTTCCACCATAGTATTCAGAAAACCCTGCTCCAGTGAGGAACTTTCCACCTCAATATCAAACGCCGTACCTAAACTAGACTGCTCCAGCCCGGAAGCTGCACTTGCCTCCTGGAATAGCATCACACTTGATATAGCCGATAAACTATGTCCTATCTCCAAACATGAACAACAACCCACTACAAACAATCGCCAACCTTGGTACACAACAGACCTAAAAACCCTAAAAAATAAGCTTAGACAGCTGGAAAGAATTTGGCGTAAAGACCCCTCTCCACAACACGCCTCCAGATACAAATCTGCCCTTCACCACTATAGAATATCTATACTTAACTCTAAATGTGATTTCTACGCAGCCAAAATTCACCAGTACACATACAACCCAAAGGCACTCTTCTCCTATGTGTCTGATCTTATAAAGTCAACCCAATCCCCCATCCCCGATAATGAAGCCTCCTCTAGATGTGAAGAAATTGCTCAGCACTTCCTTACAAAAATTTCCAACATTCTACTCAAATTCCAATACACAGCCCCCTTCATCCTCACCTCAACCCACCCTAGCCCAGACCACTTCACCACCACCCTGGAAGCACTGGAACTCACCTCTGCCAAGGAAGTTGAATCTATTCACAAAAAAATCAAACCCGCCTGCCATCCTTCAGACACCATCCCCACAAAAACCCTCCTCTCCATTCCGAACACCATTGCCAAACCCATTGCCGACATCATCAACTCCTCCCCTGCCTCAGGCGCTGTCCTAGATATCCTCAGGCAATCGTCAAACCTCTTCTTAAAAAACCCTCTCTAGACCCTAAAGACCCCTCCAATTTCCGGCCCATTTCTAACCTTCCTTTTATCGCTAAGATTATGGAAAGGATAGTTAACACTCAACTCTCTGATTACCTTGATAACAATAACATTCTGCATCCTGCCCAGTTTGGATTCTGCAAGCATCTTAACACAGAAACACTCCTACTCATCCTTTCCGATCACATTATCAGAGGCCTGGATCAGGGTAATTGCTTCCTTCTGATCCTCCTCGATATATCTGCCGCCTTTGATACTATCAATCATAACCACCTCCTTTCCCGGCTATCTGAAATAGGCATTTGAGGTGTGGCCCTTCTATGGTTCAAATCCTACTTATCCAACAGAAAGTTTGCTGTTAAAATTGGTAACGCGAACTCAGCACTCTACCCTCTTTCCCAAGGCATTCCACAAGGTTCCTCCCTTTCTTCCACATTATTCAACATCTACCTTACACCCCTCTGTCAGTTGCTAACTGACCTTGGCCATAAATTCTATCTCTATGCTGACGATGTCCAAATCATCATTCCTATTCACGACTCCCTATCCGACGCCTTGACACACTGGAATAAATGCCTCACCTCCATAAACAACTTCCTCACTAACCACCTTGCTTTAAACACAACCAAAACAGAACTTCTACTCATATCTCATCACCAACCCCCCAAACCACTGATTTTCAATGACCCAGCTTTCACGGTCTTATCCTCCCAGCCATACGTAAGAGACCTGGGGGTCCTCCTGGACCAGCAACTAAATCTAAAAAAAATATATCAACAAAATTCTCAAAGAAGGCTTTTTTAAGCTTAACATTCTCAAAAAACTCAGACCCCTGCTCCATTATCATGACTTCCGGACTGTCATTCAAGCCACCCTCACCTCCAAGATTGACTATTGCAACTCCTTGCTGCTGGGGCTTCCTTATTCCATCATAAAACCTTACAAATGCTCCAAAACGCAGTTGCCAGGGTCATTACCAACACACGGAAATCTGCACATATCACCCCCATTCTCAAAGACCTCCACTGGCTCCCTATCCCCTCCCGCATTCTTTTCAAAACCCTCTCTATAATTCATAAATCTATCTACTCCCACAATTCCAATTGGCTAGATGGTCCCTTCCACCTCACACGCTCGAAAAGGCCTACTAGGACCAGCAATAAAGGAACCCTCCAAGTACCCTCTCTCAAAAAGGCTCATCTTTCTTCCACAAGAGATCGTGCAATCTCCACTGCAGGTTCCAAACACTGGAACTCCCTACCTACTCTACTCCGCCTTGAACTCTGTACCTCAAAATTCAGAAAGAAATTAAAGACATGGCTTTTCAGGCAAGCCTTCCCTGACTAGTCATCACACACCATGCAGTTACCTAACTCCTGGTATACCCTAGCCTCAATCACTGTAGTTCCAATATTCTGGATTCCCTTCCATTCTCTTTCCTATATAGCATACCCCCTGTATTTATTTTAATCCCCTTACCATCCCTTTGTATATTCTGTACATACATTTAATCACTACTACTTGATATACGAAGTTGATTGTTTTTCGCTTTATTTCTCACTGACTTTTTGGTTTTTTGATTTCCCCCTCCCTCTACCCCTGCTAATTGTATTTTCCTACCTGTCAGTTCAAATGTAAACCGGTATGATGTGGTCCACTAATGTCGGTATATAAAAGTTTTAAATAAATAAATGAGATCAAATTCCCAGCTGGGGATTAAATTTCCTTCATTAGTGAAAAAAAATACTGCTCTGAAAACCCTATAATCTTTCAGGTCTCTGCCCTCCTTGGCCCTGAAGTTATTTATATGGTGATAAGTGAGGAAACAATTTCTAGCTGGTAGAGTTTAAAATATATATATATATATTCATATACATGCACACACACGACAAATATATCATATCACCACCCTAGAGGCAATGTTTGATAAGAAAGAGCCACAAAAGACCTCCAATATTATTTTGTTTTCTTTTCTTAAGCATACGGTAAGCCAGCCCATGAAGTTCCATAAAGTTGATTTTTTTTGGTGGGGATAAAAGAAGAAATAATAATTTAACAGTAAAAATAATAGGTGGAACATATACAAACCTTTTGTATCAAGGATTGCACTGTAGCAGAGTAGTGAGTCAATATTCTCTGCTCATTTGTGCTATGATAAAAAAACCAAAGATCAGAACACAACTGATGATCATCTCTGTTGTTTTCGCTTCTTCTTTCCTTTTCGCCTTTGTACTGCTTGGCAATTACCCACATTACGAGACTGACTGTCGTTTCTGTTTAATAATCATGCTTTTGAAACTCAAGCAGCACTCCCCTGCTCAGCTCTGCCGACAGGAAATCATTAACACTGAATAAACAAAATGTAGATGCTTAATTGTTTTTATTGAAATAAACACTCTGCTGCAACCTCCTGCTGTTTAATGAATGTGTACAAGGTTAGCCAAGTGCATCCTCCATCTTTGATTACACTGCTAGCTAAAAATAAAGGCTTGCAGTCTGTCTGTCTGTCTATCTCTTATGGCCTATTAGAACATAGATTTCAGATTTAGTTCCCTACCCTTCCCACTTCTCAAGCCAGTAAATATTTTTATTTTGCACAAAATGAAAGAAAACTCAGGCTCAGTCTGAAAGTTATGACTCTTTTCTCGGGCTTTTCAAGGCTGGCTCTTCCATTAGGTAAACCAGGCAGTTGCCTAGAGCGCCAAAAATTGTGGTTTTATGATTTGTTTTGTTTTTCGGTGGGGAGCAATAATCCTGGAAAACCTCAGGTGCCTCCTGCCCTCTTTTAAAGAAGGCACTGGGTACCAACTGCAAACATATTTAAAACGTGCGGGTGGGCACTTCCTGATTGTTGATCTTGTGCATTGTGAGATCAGATGTCAGAACATCAGATGTGCTGGTCCATGAGTTTTAAAAATATTTGTGGTGACCCACTGGCAGAGCTCATCTCTCTAGTGACCAAGAATGTAGGAAAATCCAAGCCCTGTAGTAGGTGACAGAGCCAGAGAAAGGCAACCAAAATGGTGTGGGACCTGTACCAAAACAGTTACGAGATGAGATTCAAGGACCTAAATATGTTTACACTGAAGGAGAGGAGAGACAGGGGTGATATGATTCAGACTTTTAAATACTTAAAGGTATTAATAATGCAATTATGCTTGGCGGTTCGTGGGTCGGCCCCACGAATCACTTAATTCACCCCAAGACTCCGCGGACTTTACATGCAGTAGAAACACCGCCAATGCCATATTGCCCTGCTCCCACGTGCTCTTCCTTAGGTGCACGTGCATCGCTGGCACCCCCCCCCCCCCAGTTATAGGCTCTGCAGTGGGAACAGAAGCCTGGCGCTGGGTGATGACAGCAGCGTGGCTGGGTATTTAACTCCAGCTACACTGTACGCTGATGTCACAGCAACAGGTCACCTGCATTCCTGCAGAACATGTTGCTCCTGTATTCCCAGTTCTTGTCTGCGTCCTATGTTCCTGCTTCCTTCTCCAACCTTGCCTTGTTAAGCCTTATCTCATCCAGCCTTCCTTGTCATGTCCTGTTTGTCTCATCCAGTGACCCCTATGTATCTTGTTCATCCCTGACTTCCAGATACTGACCTCTTGCCTGGACCTGAACATGATTACCTGCTACCTGGACCTGTTCACGTTTGTCTGCTACCTACCCTGACCTTGGTCTGTATCCGTCTTCTCCAGTCTTCTGCCTGTCCTGACCCCGGCATGTCCTCAGACTTGTTAGGAAACGATGTGTTCCTTGCCGGTCTGCGGTGTTTCCTTGGCGCAGCGATGGCCGCCATTGGCAGCAGCAGCGGCTCCCTTGCAGGCCGATACAGTACAGTGCGCTCCGATGGAGCGCACTGTTAGCCTGCTCTTGGACGCGCGTTTTCCCTTACCCCTTATTCAGTAAGGGGAGGAAAACGCGCGTCCAACCTGCGGCACCTAATAGCGCCCTCAACATGCAAATGCATGTTGATGGCCCTATTAGGTATGCGCACAGTATACAGAAAGTAAAATGTGCAGCCAAGCCGCACATTTTACTTTCAGAAATAAGCACCGACCCAAAGGGTCCTGCCAAAAGGAGGCGCTACGGACGCACTAGTGTCCCTAGCGCCTCCTTTTCCCCGTTTTTACCAGGTCACCTAATTTAAATACAGAATCGCGTGCACTGGCGAAGGGCCGGTGCGTGCGCCGGAAGAGCGGGCGTTCGTCCGCTCTCCCGCAGACTTTACTGTATTGGCCCATTGGAGAGGAGCTCAATGTGAGGCATGCTTCATTTTGGCTCCTCCTTCCCGCCGCGCTGAACATCTCTGCTGGACGTCCCCGTGGAAGAGGTCAGAAGCAGTCAGCATTTAAGTGGCAGTTTCCTGCAGCTCTTTGCCTCGGTAACAGGTTTGGTGAGTAGGTGTTTTGCTGGTTCTTCTGGATTGTGCTGATTGTCCTGCTCCTTGTATTCCCTCCCATTTCCTGGTCCTGCCTTGTGAGTTCCTGTTGTGTGTGAGTTCTGTCCTTGGGCTTCCCTTCGCTGCATCGACCCATTGCTTGATTCTGGACTTGGATTGTTTGCTGTCTGCCCCGATACTCTGTCTGATTCTGGGTGGGACTGTTTGCTGCTTGTCTTGGTCGACTGTTTTATCCTGGTTGCTGACCACTGATCAATCGTCTTCACTCCAATCTCCATTCCAAAGTAAAACTGTTAGTCTCTTCCGTTGGATCCACAAAAATCACAACAGTTTGTCGAGGCCATGGATCCGGTAGATCTAACAGCCTTACAAGCCATTCCTGGCCAGGTGACCCGGGTTTAGCAACAGCAAGGAGTTCTGGATCAAGTGACAGGAGTTCTTGAAAGACTTGCAGCACGAATGGATGCCCTTGCCATATCCTCGCCAGCACCGGCTCCTTCCAGTTCATCTACAAGTGCAGTTCTTCAATTGCCCCCTCCTCTTCATTTCAGTAGTGATCCTCAACTTTGCAGGGGATTTATTAACCAGTGCAAAATGCACTTTTCACTCCAGGCACCACTATTTCCCACTGACAAAACAAAGGTCATTTTCATTTTTTCTTTGCTGGCGGGTTCAGCACTAGCTTGGGCATCTCCACTTTGGGAGCGAGGTGATCTCTTATTGGATAACTTAGAACAGTTCGTTCGAGATTTTCATTTGGTTTTCTATGAACCAGGATGTTCAGCCTCTGCAGCTTCTGACCTATTACAAATTCGTCAGGGCTCTCGCTCTGTATGCGGTTCAGTTTCGGACTTTGGCTGCTGAACTTCGGTGGGGAGATGATAGTCTTATAGCCATCTTCCACCAAGGACTATCAGAATCCATAAAGGACAAGTTGGCTGGACGAGATCCACTAGATTCTTTAGAAGAATTGATCTGGCTGGCAATACGTCTGGACCTTTCAGGAAAGATCCCGGGAGAGAGCCTCCCTTCGTCATCTGGTGCGATTAGCACCTACTTTTCAACATCCAGTTCTTCCCACAAAACCTCAGGAATCTAGACCCCCCTCCAAGGAACCCATGCAAATAGACTGAGTTAGGATTTCGCCTGAAGAATGACAGCAACATTGGCAACATAATTTCTGTCTATATTGTGCGGAGGTTGGCCATTATGCGGCTTCTTGTCCCTTGGAATCGGGAAACTCTCGGACCTAGGGTTGGTAGGAGAGGCCACCCTGGGTCATTCAGCTTCCTATTCACAGATCCTAATTCCTGTAAGTCTTTCCATGAATAAGAACCTGATACATCTTCAAGCCTTCTTAGATATGGGGGCAGCCAGGAACTTCATTGAAGAAAGTATAGTGCAGCAGTATCAAATTCTTACTGAACCTCTGAAAGTTGCTCTTATGGTATCTTCTGTTTCAGGGGAACCCCTGGTGGAGATGATTTCCCAAATCACGATACCTCTATGAATACAGGCCTTCTACATCAAGAAAGGATCCGTTTATATGTGCTACCTTCCACTATCAATCAGATCATTTTGGGACTACCATGGTTAATGTTACACCAAACTCACATTGATTGGAGTTCCTTGCAATTGGCTAAATGGAGCTCAAAATGCCATGATAATTGTTTGATCCGAGTAAGGGCACCAACGCTCAAAATTCAGTGTTCAATTCCAGCTCCACCCGGGTTACCCGCCCCGTATGCAGAATTTGCCGATGTCTTTAGTAAATAGTGAGCCGAGACCTTATCCCCATATCGAGACTATGATTTTTCTATTGAATTACTTCTGGGGAAAATGCCCTCTCTGGGAAGGGTATATTCACTATCAGTTCCAGAAACAGAGGCTATGAATCAATATATTGAAGATAACTTGGCCAGAGGGTTCATCAGACCTTCTTCATCTCCGGTAGGAGCTGGATTCCTTTTTGTTGGAAAAAAAGATGGGTCTCTACGATCTTGTATTGACTACTGGGGCCTGAACGCCATTACTAAGAAGAATCGGTATCCCCTGCCACTCATCACGGAGCTCTTTGATCGACTCAGGGGAGCACAGATATTTACTAAATTAGACTTACGGGTGTTGCGCCCCTGCCCACGCTTCACGCGGACAGGGCCTTACCTCCGTGGCCTGTGCCGCCGCTGATGCTGCTCTTTGCGCCCTTGGGAGGCTGCTGATGAGGCCTGGCCTCACGGCCTGGGCCGCTGCCCACACCTGCTCTCCCGCGGCTTGGAAGCCACCGCTGACTCCTCCGTTCTTTGCGGATTGGGAGCCGCCGCCCACGCCATCTTCGGCAGACCTGGAGGCCTGATCCTCAGCGGCAAGGATGCCGCCGATGTTGCCTGTCTCTGGGCCCTCCCTCTACGCAGCTGAGACGCCGCCGACACGGTTGACTCCTTCCTGCTTTGGCGTCTGCAAGGCCGCTGTCCAGGGTCCTGCAGACTTCCTCTGACTGATCCTCCTAAGGGGCAGGCCCGCGGCTTTCTCCCATTCTTATGGGGCCAGCCAGGCGAGGTCCTCCTGGTTGCTACTCCCAGGGAGTTGCCTCTCAGCCCTACTTAAGGGCTTGTCCGTCACTTCACCTTTGTCTTCGCATCTATCCAGATGCCCCTGAAGACGTCTCTTCAGTCCTGATGTTATTCCAACCCAGATGTCCATGAATCCAGATTCTGATCCTGGTTCCAAGTCCGGATGTCCGTGAGTCCACATCCTGATGCTGTTCCAAGTCCGGATATCTGTGAGTCTAGATTCCGATCCTGGTTCGAAGTCCGGATGTCCATGAGTCCAGATCCTGATGCTGTTCCAAGTCGGATGTCCGTGAGTCTAGATATGGTTCCATGTTCCAAGATGTTCCATGTTCCAAGATGTCCCACGTTCCAAGATGTCCCATGATCCAAGCTGTTCCATGTCCCAAGTCCTGCAGTCCATTCTAAGATGTTCCTAGTTCCAAGATATTCCTAGTTCCAAGTTGTCTGTGAGTCCAAGTCCAGTGATGTTCCTTGTCCCCTTCCTGTTGTTGTCCCGATCCTGATGCCCCAGGTCCTGAAGAACCCATTCCTCTGGAGAGTCCTTGTTTTTAAAGTCTGAGGTTCGGTCCTCAAGTGCTATGTGCTAAGTTTTATCTCCTTGTATCCAGTCCCGACTCCGGAGGCCCTGAGGAGTTGCTTCGCTCCTGTGCTATGAGACTTCCTGAGCTCGCCCCACTCCCCTTGTGGTCCGCGCCCAGCCTCCTGGCTGTGTAGAGCACGTAGGGGACAGCGTGGTCCGCGACCAGCCCCACGTGCTGTGTAGGGCGCCTGAGGGTCTTGCTCATCCCCGCCTGTGTCTTTCTTCTTCTTCCGAGTCTACAGTGTGGTCCGCGACCAGCCCCACGTGCTGTGTAGGGCGCCTGAGGGATTCACCTTCCTCGTCCAAGTCTATGTCTCCCAAGTCTACGTCTCCAAAGTCTACATTCCAAGTCTTCATCTTCTCGTCTCTACGTTCCTAGTCTATGTTCCAAGTCTACGTTCCAAGTTGTCACCTCCTCATCTCTTCAGTCCCAAGTCTACGTCTTCCAAGTCTACATTCCACGTCTACGTACCCCTCAAGAATCCCAAGCTCCATGTTGTACTCCTCAAGACTCCCAAACTTCACGATGTACTCAATAGTCCCAAGCTCCACGTCATACTCTTCAGTTTCAAGTTCCAAGTTCCTAGTCCTTGCCCAAGACTTAGCCTTGTTTTCCTAGATCCATCCAGCTCTGCTCCAGTGCCACCCATTCCCGCACACACACACACCTCACCATGGGTGCGACTCATGTCCCGACCTGAGCCGCCCTGTGGCCCAAGGGTTCCGCTCTCCCATGAGCTATGTGATGCATGCCAAGCCCGCACCATCGGCCCCTGAAGGCTGCACTCGCAACAACGGGGTGCTTATAATTTGATTTGTATTCGAGAAGGAGATGAATGGAAAACTGCCTTCAACACACGCAATGGCCACTATGAATATTTAGTCATGCCATTCGGACTTTGCAATGCTCTAGCACTATTCCAAGTCATGGTAAATGACATATTTCAAGACTTTTTATATTCACACATTGTTGTATATTTGGATGATATTCTTATTTTTTCCAAGACATTGAACAAACATAAATGTCTGCGCAAATTATATGCCAAGTTAGAGAAATGTTCCTTTCACCAAGAAGAATTACCCTTTTTGGGATATATAATTTCCCGAACTGGGTTACTGATGGACCTAGAAAAGTCAATCTTAGACTGGCCTCAACCAGTGGGCCTCAAGGCATTACAACGTTTTCTGGGATTTTCTAATTATTACCTTCAGTTCATCCATGGATATTCCTCATTGGCAACTCCACGCACAGCCTTGACCCAAAAAGGGGCAGATATATGCAATTGGACCTTAGAGGTGGTTCAAGCCTTTCAACAATTAAAGAAATAATTCATCAAGGATCCCTGTTTGCAACATCCAGATCCTATCGGATCATTCATTGTTGAAGTAGATGCTTCCTCCGTAGGAGTTGGAGCAATTCTTTTACAACCAGATGAAGCTGGGAAATTACCTGTGCCTATTTCTCGAAAAACTTTTCTTCTACCAGGAAAAATTATTCCATAGGTGACTGGGAACTTTTTGCCATTAAGTTAGAATTAGAAGAATGGCATCATCTACTGGAGGGAGCCAAACATTTATTTATTTATTTATTTAGACATTTTATATACCATTGTTCCATATCACAATGGTTTACAAAATAACATTCATAATTTTAGAACAGAATTAACACACATAGAGTGAAATGCTCCAATATAAATTATTCTGCTAGCTAATACATATAACAAAACATATAACAGCTAATCCATCTTTGCAATCAGTACATTGTAATTCATTTTTCATTGCATCTGTCCTACTTGCTTCCAGCCCAAAGAGCTCTCATTATTCTTAGTATTGAAATTACTTCGCTTTCTTCTCACAATTTATTCCTCATGTATCAAACTAAACCCTCATCCTTCTTGTAGACATAGCATAGTGGGAGAATGACACCAGATGATATATGGAATCCTGTCCTACATGTGCAGCCAACAAAAATCCCCAAACTCGACCCTGGGTTTACTTCAACCACTACCAGTCCCTAAGAAACCCTGGACCCACATCGCCACTGAGTTTTTCATGGATCTGCCCTCTTCTGAGGGAAACAATAAGATTTGGGTAGTGGTTGATCGCTTTTCAAGAATGGCCCACTTTGTTGCTCTCCCTGGACTACCATCTGCACCAGAGTTGGTGCGATTGTTTGCTCAGCATGTTTTTCGATTATATGGAGTTTCTCATCACATCTTATCTGATAGAGGAGTTCATTTTACTGTACATTATTGAAAGGGCCTCTGAAAAAAATTCTTAATTCAACTTGATTTTTCCTCAGTTTATCATCCTTAATCTAATGGACTAATGGAGTGAGCTAATCAATCACTTAAAACCTTTCTGCGATGTTATGTGAACCAGCATCAGGACAATTGATCCTCCTTACTTTTATGGGTCGAGATGTGCATAACAATCATGTTAATCAGGCCACAGGGATATCACCCATTTATCTGGTCTTCAGACGACATTCTCAAGTACCACTGCCTGTTGCTACTACATCAACATGTCCAGTTGTCAGTCTTGCTACCCAAGAATTACTCAAATTATGGCAAAATACTCGTCAGCTTCTGGAACAGGCAGTGGCTCGCGCTAAAAAACAGGCAGACAGGAAGCGACGACCAGCACCACAGTTCCACCTAGGAGAATTGGTATGGTTAACTACCCGTAATCTCTGAATACGAATGCTCTCATTAAAATTTTTCTCCTCGATTTGTGGGCCCTTTTCCAGTTAACAGACAAATAGGAAATGTCTTTTATAAACTCAGACTATCTTCCACTCTTCGAGAACATGATGTATTTCATGTATCTCTTCTTAAGCCTGCAATTCTGTCTTGGCCAACTAGGAAGCCGAAACAACTTCACCTACAATATTTGATGATGACACACAGTATGAAGTAGACAAGATCTTGGATGTTAGGAAAGGAAGAAAAGAACTACAATACTTGATCTCCTAGAAAGGTTATGGCCCGGAGGAAAACTCCTGGTAGCCCATCAGTAATATTCAAGCTTCTGAACTTATTCATGAATTTCATCAACGCTTTCTATTTAAGCCCAAGCCTAGGAGGCAGGAGAAAGGACATTGCTGGGGAGGTACTGTTAGGAAATGACGTGATCCTTGCCTTGCGGCATTTCCTTGGCGTGGCGATGGCCGCTGTCAGCAGCAGCAGAGGCTCCTTCATAGAGTAGCGCGATGTGAGGCATGCTCCATTTTGGTCCCTCCTTCCTGCTGCGCTGAATATTTCTGACGGAAGTCCTCGCGGAAAGGGTTAGACGCAGTCAGCATTTAAGCAGCAGTTTCCTGCAGCTCTTCGCATCGGCAACAGGCTTGATGAGTAGGTGTTTTGCTCCTTCTTCTGGATTGTGCTGACTGTCCTGCATCTTGTGTTCCCTCCTGCTTCCTGGTCCTGCCTTGTGAGTTCCTGGTGTTTGTGAGTTCTGTCCTTGGGCTTCCCTTTGCTGCATCGACCCATTGCTTGATTCTGGACTTGGATTGTCTGCTGCCTGCATTGACCCATTGCTTGATTCTGGACTTTGTTTGCTGCCTGCCCTGACCCTCTGTCTGATTCTGGATGGGACTGTTTGCCACTTTTCTTGGTTGGCTGATCGATTCTGGTCGCTGACCATTTGTCAATTGTCTTCAGTCCAATCTCCATTCCAAGGTGATTGTTAGTCTCTATTGTTGAATCCACAAAAATCATAACACTTATGCTCTATTGACTGCCCTAGGGACCCACCTAAGTCCTGCCAGCTGCCAGATCCCAAGGGCACAATATGTGGAGGAGGCGGCTAGTATAGGTGAAGATCCAGCCTGTTCCACCTCAGGGCGTGTTCACCAACTGGTGGCGTTGGCTTTGCAGTTTCGACTAAGAGGCAGCATCAACTACATCCCAGCACCAAGGGCTCTTCCCCACCACTCATCACAGGTTGCTGAGGCCATGAGCTTGGCAGACTCACCTCAGGCCTCTGCTATTGCTAGGTTAGCCCACCAGCTTTAGCAGCGGAAGGCTCTCTGGAGTCCCCACAACATATCATCAATCTTGCGAAGTTTGTGGTTGCTGCCACATTCACAGTTCCTCCTGGGAAGACCGTTGTTCCCCAGTACTTGCATCAGAAGGTTCATCAGTGAGCCCATGACTCCCAGTTGGTGGGTCACTAGATATCACCCGAACCTTGGAGTTAATTTTCTGTCACTATTGGTGGCTCCAGATGAAGACCGATGTGAAGCACTACATAGATCCAATTGTACCATGAATAAGAATGTGCGAGTTTGAACTTGGGCGTTGTTACAGCTGCTGCCAGCCCCCACAGCACCCTGGACCCACTTGGCCATTGACTTTGTCATTGACCTTCACCTCTCTTTGGCAACACCACCATATGGGTGGTGGTGGACTGATTTTCTAAGATGGCACATTTCACACCCCTCCTGGGTCTCCCTTCAGGGTCTGAACTGGCTAAACTCTTCATCCAACATATCTTCCAGTTGCATGGGCTCCCTCTTCAATTCCTCTCAGACTGGGGAGCACAATTCATGGCCTGCTTCTGGAAAAGCCTGTGCAGGAAGTTTGGAATTACATTGGATTTCACTTTAGCTTACCAACCAGAGAGCAATGGGCAAACTGAGCAAGTAATGTTACGCGTGCCATCCGCGGCATAACCATGGCACGGCCCCCTCACCTTCTTACACAGACTCCAGCTCATGGTTTCTCCTCGCTGGTGGTGGTGGGCTGCCGGCTCCGACCTCGTGCCACCCCCGGTGCCTCCAGCTCTGCCATGGTCCTCAGTCAGCTAGTCAAGATGCCATTGTTCGTTGGGCCTCTCCACGTGGTCTGCGGGGAGACGCCACCACCCACGCCACGCACCTGCCTAGGCGCACATGCGCGCATCGCTAATCCTTTTAAAGGGCCCGCGGCAGGAACCTGGTCACGGCCCCGGATGTTGACATCAGAATCTCCAGTGTATTTAAGCTCAGGCCTCACTCCATAGCATTGTCTTTGCAACAGGTCTCTTCGTACTCCTTGTACTCGTTGCTGATAGAGAATCCTCTCTATTCCTTGTTCCTGACCTTCGTTGTTCCTGGTTCCTGCCCTGTCTTTGTTTGGACTGACTCTATGGATATCGACTTTGCCTTGTTGGACTACACTACAGCCTCTCTCCAGACCCAGACCTCCACTATGCCTGACTACTCTATTGCTTATCTCCAGACCCAGACCTCTGCTATGCCAGACTATGCCAGACTTCTTCGTGCTCAGACCATCGCCTTGATTGACTATGCTATAGAGTTCTCTGTGTTCAGTATTCTACATTGCTTGCCACGACCTCCGCTTGCCGCCGGCCCAGATCCAAGCCTGTCCTTGACGCCTCTCCTAACCTTTTCCCTGGATGTGGACTTACCAGGCTCTGGCTTATCTTTGCTCAAGCGCCTCCAGTTACTCTCCGTTCCTTTGGCGCTGTTGCGTTCATGCCTCTTCTCGCCCCTCGCTCCACCCTCTCTACCTTGGGAGCGACTCCCTTCGGCTCTGAAGGACAGTTGCAGCCGTGGCTTCTCCCTTCCTCTTGGTCCTGGTGTCCCCGGGCTGGCTTGAAGCTACGGATCCGCCATGTTCTTGCTGACGTAAGGGCGCGCGCGCTCCAGATTTTGTACCAGCAAGGGTGCGAACCTCGGGGGCGTTCCCCCGTAGTGATGTCATCCATTTTCACTTTAAAAGGTCTTTGTTTGCTAACCTCTAACGAGTTAGCAAGGAACTCCAACAGGACTTGCTTCGGCAGTACACGATACTTGCAACAACGATCCGAGTCAGCCAGGGGAATCCTTCTCCACTGCTCGGCCTTTTCAAACTTACCAGGAGTACCCACTCCACGGGGGCTCCGCTCTCTCTTCTTGTTTTCAAATTGCCAGAAATACTCAGAAGACTCTTCATTGCCTGGAAGCGATCGCAGACGTGAACACAGTGAGTTCTATTGAAGATAGGAATTGGTACTCGCTCCACGAGGGCCTACATTCCTATAGCACTGAAGACTCCCTTCCGTCCAAGACGTTATTGCAGGTACAGAGATTGAGAGTTATATTGGCAAGACTCTTCATTGCCTGGAAGCCATCGCAGACGTGAACACAGTGAGTTCTATTGTAGATAGGAATCGGTACTCGCTCCATGAGGGCCTACATTCCTATAGCACTGAAGACTCCCTTCCATCCAAGACGTTATCGCAGGTACAGAGCTATTGAGTTATATTGGCAAGATTGCAGATAGGAACCGGTACTCGCTCCACGAGGGCCCATGTTCCTAGAATCTTTTACAGATTCTCTTCTACTCTAGAAGCCATATCATATACAGCTATTGTGAGTTCTTATCACAGACTGTTTGTGGGAACCAGTGCTCGCCTACGGCTCCTGTTCCTGAATATACTGAAGACTCTCTGTGGCATAAAGACCATTGCAGACATCTACTATTGTGAGTATACCATCTTGTATCCAGTATACCCTGTCTACTCACTACTTCTAGTCTCTCTACAGCTCAGCGACCCAGAGATTATATTTCAGTATCAGAAGGACTTCAGTCTTGCCGGACACATTGACTCACTACTGCCACCTCTGGTGGTTCTACTTTCAGTCTAATAAAGAACTATCTGTGTTTGTTTCATACTCCAGCCTAGCCGATGGTCCCTCTCAGGATCTTCTCCTGGGGGCGCTGACATCTGCCATCGGCCCAGGGATTCACCAATTCTACTAAGTGTTACTCCTTACACTAATAGAGCGGTATTATCATCTGCCACTCTGTGGGAGTCAACCCACTACAGACCATTAGCTCAGCCTACGGAGTATTATACATTGCTAGCTTCTCCCCTTGGAGGAGCAGCCTTGTAGAGATTGCTAACTCCTTAGCAAGAACCGTATAAGATTGCTAACTCCTCCCCTTTGGGGGAGCAGGTCTATAGCAGATTGCTAACTCTGCCCTCCTGGCAGGGTGAGCGATAACAGGCGCCCAAGTTCCAGTACCGTACCCAGTCAAGGGTAGGTCTACACCATCTATCGACTGATGTCTCTGGGCTGAACTGACTACTCTCACAGCCGAACCTCAAGGCCCAACTAAGTCCTGCCGGCCCCAGCAAAGGGTTCAACCCGTGGAGAACAAGGGCTGGTATAGGTGAAGCTCGAGCGGCCTCTACCTTCATCCCACTCCACCTGCCGATGGTTGGGACCCATAGTTCTCACCTATGGGTTGCTTCAACCCCACCTCGGCCCAAGGGTCCACCTCCGATGCAACAGGTTGCAAAGGCCATGGACTCAGTGGAGCCACGTGCCCTCCAGGCTGTAACCGACCTGGCATCCAAGGTACAAGAACAGCAGCAATTCTTGGAGGTACTGGCTGCCTCCATTGGACGTCTTCATACCCGGCTTAATTACCATCCTAGTGATGGCTCCTCCTCATCCACAGCCACCTCCATCGATGCCTCGAGCCTTGTTGGCACTTCCAGCGGCCTCACGCTTCAATGGTGACCCCAGACTCTGCAGAGGGTTTATTAACCAATGTTATATACAATTCTCTCTGCAACCCTCAGTCTTCTAGGACGAATTGATGAAAGTCACCTTCATTCTATCCCGCCTTGACACTGGCTTGGACTTACCTTGTGTGGGAACACTCAGACTCCTTGTTGAAAGAATTGACTCAGTTTGTGGCTGTATTCAGACAGACCTTCGATGATCCTGGGCGACATGCCATGGCAAGCACCAGCTTACTACATCTCCGTCAAGGTCAAAGAAGTCTTTTTGTCTATACTATTGAGTTTCGAACTTTGGCTACTGAGCTCGCTTGGCAAGAAGACTGCCTCCGAGCTATCTACCTGGATGGACTCTCCCCGCAGCTGAAAGATGAGCTGGCTGCATGGGAGCTCCCTTCCTCTCTGGAGGACCCTATAGACTTGGCAGGCCGAATTGACCATCATCTCCAATAGCGTCACCGGGAGAGTCTGATGCCCAAGAAGCCTTCGCGGGTTCGTTCCCATTCACCACCTCTTACCAACCCTGCTCTCAGCAGTGATACTAGGATGGCTAAGACAGAAGAGCCTATGCAGTTGGGTCATGGGCGGCTGGCACCAGAAGAGCGCCTCCGGCAGAGGCAAATTCGTCTATCTGTATTGCGGAGCACCTGGCCACCATCTACAGACTTGTCCTATCCATCTGGGAAACTCCTTGGCCCGAGGTCAGTAGGGGTCCTGAACTTGGGTGCAACCTCTCCGGCTCCTCAGTTACCCTGATCTGGGATTCCCTGTCCTTTCCAGTTCTTGCTGTGTTGACTCCGGAGCAGGAGGTAATTTAATTCTCAAGGACCTTGTTCAGCTTTTGGGCATAAAGACTTGCTCATTTGAAACGTCGCTATGTTTTGCTTCTCTCTATGGAGAGCCATTACCCGGCCGAATTTCCTTGACTACGGAACCTGTCCAGTTACGTACTGGAGCCTAGGGATGTGCAGACCAAAAGTTTAAGTTCATAAGTCCATAAGTCGAAAGGGGGTCCCATTTGCGGTCAATATGGACATATGGAGAATTCCATAAGTTGAGTCTATGTCCATATGTGCAAATAAAAATTTAAACCCCTCACCCGCCTTAATCCCGCCCTCCCCCCCCAAGACTTACCAAAACTCCCTGGTGGTCCAGCGGGGTCAGGACGCCATTCCTGAACTCCTTTGCAAGGAGCACGTGACGTCGGCGTCACGTCGGAGTGACGCGGCGTCACGTGATTCCCCTCGGGTTCGCTCCCGGACCCCTCGTTGGGCCCAAAAGGCACTTTTGGCCAGCTTGGAGGGGCCTCCTGACCCCCCCAAGCTGGCCAAAAGTGCCCAACGAGGGGCCCAACTTTTGGCCAGCTTGGGGGGGCCTCCTGACCCCGCCTGAGGCCGTCTCAGCCTTCCATCGTCTGAAGGACGATGGAAGAGTCCTGTCTGCATCATCCTGACCCAAATTGTCCGTTCCTGGTTGAAGTTGATGCCTCCGCCACTGGGGCTAGGGCAGTCCTGAGTCAACGCACCACCTCTGGTACCGTAGTTCCTTGCTCATTTTATTCTCGTAAATTTTCATCCACAGAGCAAAATTACAGCATCGGGGATTGTGAGCTGCTTGCCATAAAACTGGCTCTCGAAGAGTGGCACCCATGACTAGAGGGCGCCCAACACAAATTTACCATGTTCACTGATCATAAGAATCTGGAACACTTGAGTCAAGCACAACGTCTCAATGTCCGTCAAGCTCAATGGGCCTTGTTTTTCTCCAGATTTGATTTCGAACTCCGCAACCGCCCAGCCGACAAAAATCTCCGGGCAGATGCCCTATCACGATCCTTCAAGCCCGAAGACACTCCGGAAGGACCTACTCATATAATAGACCCAGACTGTATTTGCTTATCTGCCACTCATCCAGTTCCTGCTGGAAAGACAGTTTTGCCCCAACGACTCCAAAAAGAGTTCTCCACTGGGCACATGATTCCAAATTCGCTGGTCACCCAGGACGAGCATGAACCTTGGCACTGCTCCAGCAGTTCTTCTGGTGGCCCACCATGGTCTCCGACGCGAAAGCATACATTGAATCCTGTAATATCTGTGCACAGCAAAAACCCCCAGTCGGTCGACCTTGGGGTCTTTTACAACCACTTCCAGCACTCGAAGAACTGTGGACTCACTTGTCTATGGATTTCATCGTGGATCTGCCGCCTTCAAAGGGTCACACCGTAATATGGGTCACCATTTTCTGTTTTTCAAAAATGGCCCATTTTGTCCCTCTGCCGGGCCTACCATCTGCTCCAGAGCTAGCATGTTTATTCTTCCACCATATTTTTAGACTGCATGGCTTACCCAAGGGTATTGTTTCAGACCGAGGTCCTCAATTCGTTGACAGGTACTGGCACTCCCTCTGCCGAAAATTCGGTATTAACATCAGTTTAACGACTGACTATCATCCCCAAGCCAACGGGCAAGCTGAATGAATGAATCATTCCTTGAAGGCCTTCCTGCACACTTACATCAATGACCAACAAGAAAATTGGTCAGACCTCCTATCCTGGGCAGAGTTTTCTCACAACTCTCACATTGCCACCGCTACTGGAACATCACCATTCTTAGTTGTCTGTGGGAAACACGACCACCATTGCCCATACCTCTATCAGTGCCGTCCCCTGCAGCACAGGCGACTGCGGATGCCCTTAAGACGTTATGGGAATAGACAAATCTCCGCTTGCTTCAGGTTGCTTCCTGGGCCAAGAGAACTGCTGACAGTCGACATCGCTCGGCTCTTGAATTCCTCCCTGAATTCCTCCCTGGTCTGGTTAAGTTACTCAGTGTATCCAACTTTGAATTCCATCTCAGAGATTTGCTCCTAGATATATTGGTCCCTTCTCTGTTACCTGATGCATTGGATCTGTTACATACCAGCTACGGCTGTCTCCTTCACTGGGAATACATAACACATTCCATGTATTGCTCCTAAAACCTGTGATTCTGTCCTGGCCTGCCCAGAAAGCCCCTGAGCCACCTCCATTGGTGGGAAACTGATTCGACGTATAAGGTCCACGAAATCCTAGACGTCCGCCGTAGGGGCCGCCGGTGGGAATACCTCCTTTCCTGGGAGGATTATGGACTCGAAGAGAATTCATGGGAACCAGCTCAGAACATCCTGGACAAAACTCTCCTCCTGAATTATCATCGTGCCCATCCGGGCAAACCCCGACCTCCAAGAGGGGGGCGTAAAAGGGGGTACTGTTACGAGTGCCATCCATGGCAGACCCGCAGTGCGGCCCCCTCACCTTCTTACCCGGACTCCAGCTCCTGGTTCCTCCTTGCTGGCGGTGGTGGGCCTCCAGCTCCAACCTCGGGCTGCCCCCAGGGCCTCCGGCTCTGCCATGGTCCCCAGTGTTGCCAGTCAAGATGCCATTGCTCATCAGTCCTCTCTGCGTGGTGAGCGGAGGGACGCCGCCACCCACGCTGCACTTTTCCCTAAGAGCACGCGTGCATTGCTAATCCTTTTAAAGGGTCCGCAGCGGGAACCTGGCCGCAGCTGTGGATGTTGACATCAGACTCTCCAGTGTATTTAAGCTCAGGCCTCACTCCATAGCGTTGCTTTGCAACAGGTCTCCTTGTACTCCAAGTACTTGTTGCTGATAGAGAATCCTCTCAATTCCTTGTTCCTGACCTTCGTTGTTCCTGGTTCCTGTCTTCATCGTTCCTGCCCTGTCTATGTTTGGACTGACTCTACGGATATCGACTTTAATTTGTTGGACTACGCTACATCCTATCTCCAGACCCAGACCTCTGCTATGCCTGTCTACACCAGACATCTCCGTGATCCGACCATCGCCTTGATTGACTACGCTATAGACTTCTCTACATTCAGAATTCTAAATTGCTTGCCACGACCTCCGCTTGCCGCTAGCCTAGATCCAAGCCTATCCTTGACGCCTCTTCTAACCTACTCCCTAGACGTGGACTTTCCAGGCTTCGGCCAATCTTTGCTCGAGCACCTCCAGTTACTCTCCATTCCATTGGCGCCCGGGTTCCAGTACCGTACTCAGTCCAAGGTAGGCCTACGCCATCCATCGATTGCTGTCTCTGGGCTGAACCAACTACTCTCACAGCCCAACCTCGAGGCCCACTTGCTGGCCTTGGCACCCAAAGGCTCAACCCACTGGGAATGAGGGCTGGTATAGGTGAAGCTCCAGCGGCCTCTACCTTCAGCCCACTCCACCTGCCGATGGAGGGAACCTGTAGGTTCTCACCTACAGGTTGCGTCAACCCCACCTCGGCCCAAGGGTCCACCTCTGACGCAACAAGTAAATCAGAATCTCAAGGTCTTTATCTGAGCCTGTGTGAACCAGCAGAAGGATAACTGGCATCCCTCCTCCCATGGACTGAATTCTGCCCCAATAATCATGTGTGCAGCTCCACCGGGTCATCATCCTTCTATATAGTATTCAAGCATCATTCTTGTACACCTAAGCCTGTCTCAGTCACCATCACTTGCCCAGCAGCCAACTTAATGAGGAATAAACTCCCTCTGGCAGCCTCCTGGAGCAAGCGGCTGAGTGGTTCAAGAAGCAGGTGGACAAGAAACGTCACCCAACACCCTAGCTGCAACCAGGCGACTTGGTATGGCTCAGCACAAAGAACCTATGCTTAATAATACCCTTGCTGAAGTTTGTACCCAGATTCATGGGCCCATTCCCTATCCTGCACCAGCAGGGACTGGTGGCTTACAAGCTAAAATTACCCTTGTCTCTACAGATCCACGATGTCTTTTGTGTATCCCTGCTGAAACCTGCAATCCTTTTGTGGCCAGGCAGACCATCCCTCCAGCCCACTGACGTCTCAGCGGAAAAGGATACTCAATATGAAGTCCAAGAAATCTTGGTTTACCTGAAGGTCTGGAATCAGGTTCAATATCTAATCTCCTGGAAAAACTATGGGCCTGAAGAAAGGTCCCGGAAGCAGCCTCCAACCTCCAAGCCCCTCAGTTTGTACATGGGTTCAACAGAAGAATCCCTGAGAAACCCAAGCCCAGAAGATTGAGGAGGGAGGTTTGGGGGGGCAGGTACTGTTGTGTTCGGCAGCCCACAGGTTGACTCTGTGACCACCTCACTCATCCCAGGACACCGCAGACTTCACATGCGACGGAGACACCGTCGATGCCATCTTGCCCTACTCCCGTCCGTTCCTCCTTAGGAGTATGCACACGCCTCTGACCCCCAGTTATAGACTCTGCAGCGGAACAGAAGCCTGGCACTGGGTGATGACATCAGCACAGCTGTGTATTTAAGCCCAGCTGTGCTCTATGCTGATGCCTCAGCAACGGGTCTCCTGCATTTGTGCAGCGTGTTGCTCCTGCATTCCTGGTCCTTACCTGCTTCCTGTGTTCTTGCTTTGTCATCCAGCCTTGCCTCACACAGCCTTGCCTTATCCTGTTTGTCTCATCCAGTGTCCCCTGTGTGTCTTTGTCCATCCTTGGCCTGACTTCCTTGATACTGATCTCTGGTTTGGAACAGACCATGACTGAATGCCATCTGGACCTGACCTCTTTCCTGGATCTTACAATGATTGCCTGCTGCCTGGACCCAGCTTCTAGCTTTGGACCTGACCATGCTTGTCTGCTATCTGCCCTGACCTTGGCCTGTCTCCGGCTTCTAGTCTGCTGTCTGTCTTGATCACGGCATGCCTTCGGACTCTTGATGTATTGATCACCGTAGGGACCCACCTAAGTCCTGCTGGCCTCCAGAACCCAAGGGCTCAAGCTACGGGGGAGGCAGCTGGTATAGGTGAAGCTCCAGCCTGTCCTACTTCAAGGTGCATTTACCAGCTGGCGGTGTGGGCCTCGTAGGTTTGCCTATGAGGCAGCATCAACTGCACCCCAGCGTTCAGGGCTCACTTCCACGCCATTCATCATAAAAATGCACAGGAATCAAACCCTTTTCGATGGAAAAAAACCTGTGGCACAAAGGGTCATAATATGAAGCTCCAAGTGTTTCTTATTAGGTCCATTGTCAAGAAGTATTTTTTCATGGAAAGGGTGATGGATGCATGGAATACCCTCTCAGTAGAGGTAGTAAGGATGAGGTTGGTAATGGAATTCAAAAAAAGCAAGAATAGGCACAAAGGATTCTTAGTGGGTGACAGAGATAAAGAAAAGGGTAACCCATGTTGACTAGGGTAACCTGCACAGTGCAGCAATAATTCAAAAGAAAAAAAAAAGAAAAGCTTCCGGGGCAGACCACTTGGGTCTTTTTCTGCTGACATTTACTATCAGGCATTTGGACGCGCGTTTTAGATGCGTTAGCATTACCCCTTATTCAGTAAGGGGTAATAGCGCGTCAAAAATGCGCGTCCAACCCCCCCGAAACTACTAGCGCCCGCAACATGCAAATGCATGTTGATGGCCCTATTAGTTATTCCCGCGCAATTCAGTAAGTAAAATGTGCAGCCAAGCCGCACATTTTAATTTCAGAAATTAGCGCCTACCCAAAGGTAGGCGTTAATTTCTACCGGCACCGGGAAAGTGCACAAAAAAGCAGTAAAAACTGCTTTTCTGTTCACCCTCCGACTTAATATCATGGTGATATTAAGTTGGAGGTCCCAAAAGTTAAAAATTAAAAAAAAAATTTTAAATCGGCCCGCGGCTCGCAGGTTGAAAACCGGACTCTCAATTTTGCTGGCGACCGGTTTCCAAACCCATTGCTGTCAGCGGGTTTGAGAACCGACACAGGCAAAATTGGGCGTCGGCTGTCAAACTCGCTGACAGCTGTCGCTCCTGTCAAAAAAGAGGCGCTAGGGACGCGCTAGTGTCCCTAGCGCCTCTTTTTACCGCGGGCCCTAATTTGAATTTTTGTTTTTACTGAATCGCTCGCCCGCTCTCCCATGACTTTTACTGTATCGGCCTGTAAGTTATGTAGCTGAAGTCTGCAAGAGGCCCACGGTTGCTGAGTGTTTGTCCCTCCAACAGCCAAAGACTGCAGAAGGAGGCCTGGAGCTGCAGCAATTAGAAGGGGAAGAAGAGTGGGAAATGAATGCTGGATAGATGTGGGGTGGAGAGAGAGAGAAAGAGGGCATTCTGGATAGGTGGGGGGTGATGAGAAAGAGTGCTGAGGTTATGTGGAAAGAGAAGATGTTGGGTGGGTAGGGGAGATTGTGCTAAGTGAGTGGGGTAGAGAGAGTGTGCTGTGTGTGTGTGTGGCAGGGTGGAGAGAGTGAGGTGCTGACTGTGTGGCAGGGTGGAATGAGACAGGTTGCTGGTTGGGTGAAGGTTGTTACGGGACCGGGCCGTGCCCCGGTCCCTCCTCCTCTCTCAGGCCCACGCGGACTCGTCTTCAGCCGTCCAGGCCCAACATGGCTGCCGCCGCAGCTCTTCCTTCGCGAGGGAGACGCTGCCGACCCGACGTGCTGGGCCCCGCCCCCTAGGCGCGTGGGGGCTCGGCTCTTAAAGGGGCCTGCGCGGGAAACCAAGGAGATGGCCTCCAGATGACTTCAGACGCTACAGGGTATTTAAACCCTGCAGCTTGGTAAGGCCCTGCCTTGCAACGAGGTTCGCTCAGTTTTTCTGAGTCTCTAGTTGCTGCGTTGGACTCCGGGTGGTCTCCGCTGACTCCTGGCTTCTGACCTGGCTCCGTTCCTTGACTACATCTTCAGCTTTCGCCCCGGCTTTGGTTTGGATCTCCGATTCCTGGCTTCTGACCCGGCTTCGCTCCTGGACTCCGACTTCGGCTTCTTCCACCACCTCAGGTATCCGGTACTCGCTGGCCCAGAGGATTCTCCTGTCCCAGCGGCTCGGGCTCTCACGGGCTCCTCCCGGGGGTGAAGACTCTTCCAGCCTTCTGGGCCCAGCCGTCCTCTTCGTTCACCTCTCCGGTCGCTGCCCGGATCCTTAGTCACATAGGGTCCCTCCTAAGTCCAAGAGGCCCGGGTTCCTACAGGATCCTCCTGGGAGGACCTCGGGCTTCCAGTGGTGAAGTCTTCTCCAGAGTCTCTTCAGTGCCGCATCCCGGCTGTGACGCTTCCTGTGGGTTCCCACAGTATTCCATCTACCGTCTCAGCCGGCCCAAGGGTCCTCGAAGGTAACAAAGGTGGGGTGGAGAGAAAGAGCAAAGAGATTGGATATGCTGGTATGCTGTGCAGGGAGTGGATGGAAGAGAGGAGGAAGATGCAATGTGCGGGGGGAGAAACCTAGCTGGTTTTCAAACAGAAGGCACCTGTGTACATGGTGTTTGAATATTGATTCGCTGTGTGGTTAGATGTACGCGTGTATTCTTATGTGGAGTTGAATGATAGCGTAACATATCTATGTTAGCCACACGCCTACTCCATGCAAAATTTTTTAAGCTTAAATATATTTGCATCGTTTGCAAACATACCTCCAAACTGCCCCTAAGATCACCTCTTTTTAATGAGGATAACAATATATGTTTTTTTGACGGTACATATATACATTCAGGCAATTCAGAATCTGCTAGCTGGGATTCAGCCAATCTATTTCCGTTACAGCCTGTGCAAGACAGATCCTGACTAAGCCTTTGGCAATTCACTCTTTAAGCTGTAAGAAAAAGAACAGAATAGCATTTCAGTCAAAATCATCACCATGGGTATTGTAAAAAAATGCATTATTTGCTTCTAAATTTTCCGGAAAAAGCATATAGCTCTAAGAACATTCTTGTATAGTACAAACTTGGTAAATTTTAGTCTCAGCTGCCCAGCTGAAGCAATGATATCACGGTCCCCCACCCCCCATTGCTTTTTATGGAGTTGGTATGCACAGGTTGAAGACTGAAGAGTGGTTAAAGTGTTTTGGGGCCTTTCTCCTTTGTTCAGTTGTAACATATTCAGTGCGCTTCCTTCTCCTGATTTTGGATGTCAGTGACATCAAGAGAGTGACTGTATCAGAAAAGGCATCGTGAGGTTCATGCACTTCGTAGGGAAGCGAATACTGTACCACACAATTCTGACTGGGGGCTGATCTAAAAGTCAGTATAAAGAGATTTTATGCAACTTTTCTGCTGGGCCTTTTTTTTATTTGCCAAAGCTGACAAATAATTTTCTGCTAGAAATTTTCTAAGACCTAAACAAGGGTGGATTGAGCCCCATAATGATACAGAAGAACCCTCCTTAAGGCCTCTGAGTATCTGCAAAGTTTAAAGGGGTGTGTAAAATTTGTTCAGTAAAGCACATCCTCATGTGACAGTCAAATATCCCCAGATAACATCAATATTTTCTTTTGGATGATACAAAAGAAAACCACTGGCTGGATATCTCCAGATAGTTTTCCATCCATGCAGCTCAGAAACATTGCATAACAGAGGCCATGATGAATTCTATGTTATATTCAATTCCTTGATACAGTAAATTTCTACTGCGTCTTAACGATTCTCAGGTAAAATCCCTTTCTGCTATGCATCCATCCTGTATTCCACACACATCCAGAAGTATATGAAAGATATAGTTCAAGGAGGGTTCCACTAGGACGAACACTTCAATATCTTAATTTTCCATGAACCTGAAGATTAAAAAGCTGTTAAACAACAGTATGTCACACTTCACCATCCTACATAATTTGCACTCATCTCTGGCATACCTAATGAGAATTCATATATGTCATGGCCCTTATTCAATAAAGATAACTTTCTACAGGGAAAAGTTATTTTCAAATGAGAACCAAAGTAGGCAGGGCTGGTGCTTCAATTAGGCAAACTAGGCGGTCGCCTAGAGTGCCAAGATTTTTGGGGTGGCAAAATCCCAGTGTGAGATCCAGAGGAGTGCTGTACCAGAGCCACTGCTGTGAGTAGGAGGGAGTGCTGGGCTGAAGCTGCCACCAACAGATAAGTTGGAGGGTAAATAACCAAAGTTTTACCTAGGTCGCCAAACAACCAATACAACAATATCTCCCAACCATCCCTGCAGGGCACATGCTAGAATTGGTTCCATCAGGGCCGGATTTATATTTTAGGCACCCATAGGCAGCAGGGGTGGGAGGTCGAGCCTCATCTCCACCCAAAGTCATCAGAAGTACAAAGGGCTGTGAATCAGAGAGGGCGAGGGACTCCAAATAACTCCTGTCCATTTCATCTCCTCTCTGATTCACCCCCTTATTTCCAGGCCATAGTGGTGCTCTGTCCCAGCAGCAGTAGCAACAACTTTAAAAAAGAAATTAAGGAAGTTCAGCATGGGGCCTCCAGCAGCCCCTCGCGTGCACAAAGCCCTGCGGTGCCCTGCCCTCTCTTCCCAAACAGGCTTCCTGTTATTATGGAATTCCAAGCGAGAGTCAGGACTGCTGCAGGGCCTTTATCGTTCAATGAGTGGTTGGAGGCCCTGCCCTGAATTTCATTCTTAAAGATGAGTTGCTGCTGCTGCTTCAGCGAGATTGGAGCATTGCTGGCTTAGAGAAAGGTCTGAGTAAAGGCATGGGAGCAGTGGCAAACCTCCCGGGGCCATCAAAATTTGGCACTGGGGTAGTTGCCTAAATTTGGGCCTGGGTGCAATAAAATACATCATCAGGGACACACTTTTAATTCAAACTTCTTCATGATTTGCGTAATGCTGTATACTATGGGACTGATGCATGCAGGTATACTGATGATGCAAATTATCCACAAAGGGTTGTATCATCTTTTGCAATGGTAGCAATATTGTGCAATTTAAGACTTAGCTGGAAAAACAGCAGATTTTGAAAATCCCACTGGATTCACTGCTGCGCTTATCTGGCTAAAAACTTACAGGACAAACCAAATATATCAAAAAATTGTACGCCACTAGAATCAGCGACCTACGTAATAATATAAAGAATCAAAAGCAAAAGCTTTGTCACTGATGTGTAATGACAGATTAGTGAGTTATTTAATTCTTAAGTATATGAAAAATAGATTTAATAACCTACACTGTGTGGAATACTATGTTTCACTATTTTAAATCAACCTGTATTTAAATGGATATATGGGAGGAAATAGAGGAAAGTTTCATATATTGTGTAGGTGTCCCAACACCACTGTTTTGTGGTTATAATCATTAACCATCCTCCACCTCCATGCTAAGTTTTTTTTAAATATTTTTCGTAAATCTTTATGTGTTTCTCTAGTCCCAATGAGCCTAAGACTCTTCCGTGGCCAACGATGTCAGTAAATTTCTATGTTAACTACAGTTGGTAAAGCTTTGTGAGAGTTAAACAATACTACTTTGTGGAGAGCAAACCGATCAGACTTCCCCGATATGTGGTTGGTGTGTCATACAACCTTTCAAGATAGTCCCGACACAAACTGTCCGTGTTTCAAACGTCCGTCTTTCCTCATGGGAGATGTTAACGCTGAAAAACCAACTTGCTGGGATCTGAATCTCTCCATACGATGGTTCCACGAGTGCTCTCTGCTTTCTCTTCTTAAACGATGTTATTCTGACGTTGCCTCCGGAAGGATAGTCTATCAGTATCTGTGACCCCTTTTTATATGTATCAACTGCAACTTCAATAGCCAATCAATGAAGAGAGTGAATTTCAGCCGTCTCGATCGTCGGGAAGCGTTTTGGATCTTTACCCTGAAATCCTCTGTTCCCCGGGGCATGAATGACGAACTAAATTTTAACATCCTGCTGTAGCGCAAACACCATGAGACTTTTTAAAAACACACCATTGTGCGATATTGTGATTCAGCAAACAGCACCATTACTAGATTGATACAGGATCTGTTTATATGCCGTAGGAGCATAACAGCAGCTTTTTGGTGGGATGGTTTAATCTCGGCTATTTCCTCCGGGTTTGTTAAGGTATGAGTTTTCATATACACACAGTTCCCTTTCAGGTCGGCCGTGCACGTCATCAGACCACGTGAAATGTACTAATGCAAGCTAGAGGACGTCTGACTTCAATAGAGTTCTTTCAAGTCCATTGATCAGATAACTTTTCACAAGCAAGTTCTCTATAACGTCGGCTAATGACGTCACAACTCGGCTGAAATTTATAGCAAAATGATGAATCTAGGTCTTAGCCAGGTGTGAATATTTTATTTTATTTATTTGTTTGTTTGTTTGTTTTTATATACCAGTGTTCGATCTGGAATATCACATCGGTTTACATTGTAACTTGGTTTTAGAAAGGGGGAGCCTTCCTATTTCCATTATAACTTAGAGAATGCTTCTCATTTAACATTTTAAATTCAAATTCAAAGATAGTGCATACAATAAAAATTAATCGGAAACGAGAACAATATGTCTTCAACATATAATATGATAGCACATGATTAATTAAATATATATATATATTTATTCTTGTCTATTCCTGTCCTCTTCCTCCCCCAGTTTCAACAACCTTGTTATATTGTAACTTTTTACTTCCTCTGCACTGGTTAAAAAAAAACCCCAAAAAACAAAGTTATTGCACCCCCCTGTTATTTGTAAACCGGCATGATATGATTGCATCATGAATGCCGGTATAGAAAAGCTTTAAATAAATAAATAAATAAATAATTCTAATAGTAGTTTTAGCAGCAATGGTAACAAACGGGAAGAACGTTAAGACCAACAGGATGTGATGTGTCTTGGAATACAGCAGCATAAGTTATGTTATCTACAATGGTTGAAATATAACTAAGATGGGTTACAGCGAAGCGTTCTATAGGGGTATTTTATAGAATAAAAACAAATAATGTAGCTTACAGTGGTTTGGCAATAAATTCAATGAGTGTCCGTGAAGCAGAGGTAACTGTTTTTAGTGCCTGGTAAGGGTGGTATGGAGCGAATCAGGGCTTGGTGAAGATTAGTAAAGATGTCAGTAGATTGGATTAGAGGTATATATAATGAGAAGAAGTGATCAAGGGATAAACATAGCGGGCAGTTTCAGCAGGGAAGAGATTGTAGATGGAAGGGGTGTGTGCTTTCAGCGTATGTATGTGTAGAAGGTGAGGAGGGAGGAGCTGGGGGGGAGGGAGACGGGGGGGGGGATGACTGGGTGGAGCAAGAAGTACTTCTTAGTGGGGGGGGGGGGGAGGGAGGTTATGATGGTGTAGAGAAGGTCTTACGGAAGAGCCATGTTTTGAGATTTTTTTTGAAGGATTGTGTTGTAGGATCCAATCTTAGATATGTTGGTAAGTTGTTCCAGTGTGAGGAACCAGCTACTGATAGGGCGTGTTCTCTTATTGTAGTGAGGTGTGTTACTTTGGGTGAAGGGATTGGGATAAGTCTGGTGTTGGTGGAGCGGAGGTTCCTTTGAGGGTTGTAAAAATATAAGAAAGCATTTAGCCAGTTGAAATTGTCGTTATAGAGTGTTTTGTGGATGAGGGTAAGGACTTTATATTGTATTCGGAAAGGAATGGGTAGCCAGTGTAGCTTTTTGAGGATAGATGAGATGTGGTCTGATCTTTTGCTGTTAGTGAGTAGTCTTGCTGCAGCATTTTGCAGCAACTGCAATGGTCTGAGGGTGGCTGCTGGCAGGCCAAGAAGGAGGGCATTACAGTAATCAAGTTTGGAAAATAAAAGTGCTTGGAGGACAGTTCAGAAGTCATGGGTGTTTAGGAGAGGTTTGATTCTTTTTAGAATTTGCAGTTTGAAGAATCCGTCTTTTATTATAGAATTGATATGATTTTTGTTCATCTTCTAGGAAGATGCCTAGATCTTTGGTAGTGGAAACTATTTGCTTCTCAATCTTGGATGCTGCGAGATTTTGACTGATAGCAGTGATGGATTTGTTTTTTATGTATAACATTTCAGTTTTTTTGTGATTGAGAGGGAGAGAGACATTTGTGAGAGTAGTTGGGTTATCTTTTGTAGGTGGGTATTCCAGAGCTTTAAGGTGGTTTTTCAAGGGTTTCTTTCAGCAGGAGCAGGATTTGAACATCATCTGCGTAGACGTAGTAGGCTAAGCCTAGTTCAGTTAGGAGCGTGCAGAGGGGCAGGATGTAGAAGAGGGTGGATGAGATGGAGGAACCTTGTGGGACACCATGAGGAAGGGGGATGGGTTTGGATTCTGATGCATTAAGAGTGACCGTATAGGATCGGTCGGATAGGTAGGATTTAAACCAATTAAGTGTGGAGTTGCCTAGGCCGATTTCATTTAGTCTGCTTAATAGGATTTCATGGTTGACGGTGTCAAATGCCGCCGAGATGGCTAGTAGGATCAGTAGGTAAGAGTGTCCACTGTCAAGTCCCTTGAGGATGGAGTCGGTGAGAGTGAGAAGAAGAGTTTCGGTACTGAAATGCTTTCTAAATCCATGCTGGGCTGGAAAAAGAATGTTCTGCTTTTCCAGGTGTTCAAAGAGTTGCCGGTTGATGATTTTTTTCTAGAATCTTGGCTATGAACGGAAGGTTTGAGATGGGTCTGTAGTTTGACGGGTCAGCTTTGTCAAGCTGAGGTTTTTTGAGGTAGGGCTTGATGATGGCGCATTTTACTTATCTGTATGTAGAGGGGGCACTCATTTCTCAGTGAAGTTCCAGTAATGACCCATGGAGGCATAGAGCAAGCTGGCTGTCATTGTCAGGCTGGTACTCTGCAGATACATAGCTGTTTTGGCTAGCTGGCTAGAGAAGAGCTTTCATAGTCCAAAAAAGTTGAGGCAGCAGGGTTACGATGTTAAGTCCCTGGCCCTGATGGAGTGCCCAAGTTTTTATATTATTTTGCTGTGTTTTGCAGCTACAGCTTATAGTAAGGGGCCAGTGGTAAGAGCCACTACCATAGGAGAAAGAGAAAAACACTGGGCAGGTGAAAGAGCATGCAGCTGGAGCATGAACCGGCTCCTGCTGCAATCACAGTGACAGAAGAGAAGACAGAGCCTCTTGCCACAAAGGAAAGCTTTGGCCACTGGGGATAAGAGACCAGCGGGAGCAAAGGTGAGGCTTCCACTGCTACCGCATTTATGCTTTGGGGAGGCTGCTGATTTGGCTGTTTTTGCCAGGCCTTGGCAGTGACACTATGAGCAGACCGTGAACCTGGAAATGACATCTAGATCAGGACTTCGCTAAATGGCCAGCTATAGGGGGTATAAAAGAAATATACATTTGGCCAGCACAAGCAACAGGGTGCCATAGGGAAACAACTGCCAATTTATACTTGAGGGGACATTTATTTGTGTGAAAGAGGCTCACAATTACATCAGGGCACAGAGAGGCCAAGGTAATAAAGTGTGCCCAGCCTAGTTACACATGGTTGAACGTGTGTTCTGGACATGCTAGACCAGCACCCGATGCAATAAGGAGATTAGCGAGTCCAAAACACGCATCAAACAAATGCGTAGCTGATAGCACCCATCACATGTAAATTCCATGTAGATGAGGCTATATTAGCTATTACACCCCCCCCAATGCACAAATTTGCTGGGTGTCCAACGCACTCTTTTTAATGCAGAAAATTTAACTCCAGCCCCGGAGGTGGCATAAAGTCAATTTGCGAGTGAAGGGCTCGTGAGAAATTAAAAATTACAGTCCTCAGTGGTTCCTCCTTAGTATTTTTGTGACACTTAAAGGTGGTGTTGTGGTGTTTGAAAAATAAGGGGCGGATTTTAAATGCCCTGCGCCCGTAAATCCGGGCAGATTTACGTGCGCAGGGCCCTCGTGCGCCGGCGGCCTATTTTGCATAGGCCGCTGGCGCGCGCAGAGCCCCGGGACGCGCGTAAGTCCTGGGTTTTTTTAAAAGGGACGGGAGGGGGTGTGTCGGGGGCGTGTCCAAATGACGCAGTGTTTCGAGGGCGTGACGTGGCGTTTTGGGGGCGGCGACGCAGGCGTGGTTTCGGCCGGGGGGCGTTCCAGGGGCGTGGCCACTGCCTCCGGACCAGCCCCCGGGATCGGAATACGGACGGGGCAGCCGGCTGACGCGCACAGATTTACGTCTGCTTTTCGCAGGCGTAAATCGTGGAATAAAGGTAAGGGGGGTTTAGATAGGGCCGGGGGGGGTGGGTTAGGTAGGGGAAGGGAGGGGAAGGGAGGGGAAGGTGGGGGAAGGGCGAAGGAAAGTTCCCTCCGAGGCCGCTCCGAAATCGGAGCAGCCTCGGAGGGAACAGGCAGCGCGCGCTGGGCTCGGCACACGCAGGTTACACTAATGTGCACCCCCTTGCGTGCGCTGACCCCGGATTTTATAAGATATGCGTGGCTACGCGTGTATCTTATAAAATCCAGTGTACTTTTGTTTGCTCCTGGTGCGCAAACAAAAGTACGCGATCGCGCAATTTTTAAAAATCTACCCTTAAATGTATATTAGCTTGATTAAAAAAAATAATTCTGGACACACAATTTAGATGCATATAGAAAGGGGTGCTTAGCTATGGGCGTCTTCAGCAACCTCAGCAAAATCGGCCAGAAGAAGCGGGATAAAAATGGACACTTGTATTGAGCGCCCTTTGTAATTGTGGGTGCCCATTGCATTTGAGTGCTAGGGACAAACAATTCTTCCCTAACGAATCCTTTTTTTTATGCAGCCCCTCATTTAAATACTGCATCGGGTGCCCAGGAGATGTGACTGTGTGTGCGTTAGGAAAACGGCAGCTCAAAATGAGTGCTCATTTTCAATGTGCATTTTATTGCATTGACCCCAGGAAGGGCACAAAGGCTCCGAGTTATGCTGGGGCCCAGGAAAAGCAATATGAGAAGAAACAAAAGGAAGGAATGCACCCACTCATTTGCCAGAAATGGAGGCTGTATACTGTATCAGTGAAGTTGAAAGATACAGGGGAGAATGATTTAACCAGTATCTGCTGGCTAACTGAGCAGGTTTAGCCTCTTACAGGAAAATAAAGATTTATAAAATGTGGTTAGGTTGGGGAAGGAAATCTAAAAGGTTTTAAAAGGGACTATTTTTTGCCGATATCAGCAGTTGCAGTGATTTTAGTATAGTAAAAGGGTTACAGTTGAAACAGTTTGAGAGAGGGTAAAAGAATTTTGATGAGGAAGGAACTGTGCAGTGGTCATTTCTCACAATCCTTCAGGAAATTGCCTTTTTTGGGGTAAAACTGCCAATACTAAATATAGAAGGCAGTTTTAAAGTAAAGCACTAGTTTGACACTGATTGGGGAAAATTTTAACCAGTTTTATTGGGTTTATTGAATGAGTATGATGAGTTATTTAAACACCACAAGATGCAGTAAAGTTAATATAATTAAGGATCAGAAACGTGGAAAAGCAGTGTTTTAGCAAAATGTTTGAGAGTAAAAATTCTAAAGGTGTTTTTAAATAGTGGCAACATGATATAAAATTTAGGAAACAAGCTCATTATTTTCCCAAAACATCTTGAAGAGCCTCTCAGATTGGAGATTAACCACTCTCATGTTTCAGTCTGCCAGAGAGAAACCTCGAGAAAGGAAAATCTGGCCGAGACCATGAGGACAAACTCAGAATATAGAGGCTGATTTATTTTCCTTGTGAGGAAAAAAAAAATCACTGCAAGTGATAATAGCCAGTTTAAAAGTTTTTTTGTCTTTTCTGTAAAGAGAATGCATACAGAAAATTGTGTCTGACTGTAGTATCAGCCCAGGAATCCAGGTCAGTGGGAGAAGGGAACCATGGTACACAAGGGAGTGAGGGGGCCAGAGAGTAAATGAGATGTACAAAAGTAAAAGTAATTGAGAAGCTTGGAATTATGTTTGCACAAGGGCAATTCTTAATAAAATAGGAATTTACTATCTTTGCTGCCTTTTTTTCATTTAGCTATTTGTAATGCAAAACAACAAGGTATCCTGGAAAAAATTAGCTAATTACAGTAAACAATTTGTGAAAGAGTCAAGGCAGTAGGTATTTTTTAATTGTTTTTTTTCAGGTAGGATAATAGGTCCTTTTTTTTTTTTAAAAGAGAAGATGGTAAGTTGCCACCTTCAACTGTCAAATTTATGAACACTTAGAGATGCTGTTTAATGTCTTTGCTGAAGCGGTTTTTGTACATGGGCCTTTTATTACCACTCTTAACCATTAGAAAAACATAGAAACATGTTTTCTTGATGCTAGAAATTGAATGAGCAGTTTGCCCAGTTTATTTCCTGCAGTAGAGCCAAATAGACCCCAGTTGATCTCTAGCTTTCCATTCCCATCTTTGCAATTCATAATCCCCTGTAATTGTCCTGTGCTTTATAGAACTCTTATTGCTTTTGCCTCTATCGCCTCCACTGAGAGATTGTGCTTTGCATCCACCACCCTTTCAGGGAAGAAATATTTTCTGATGTTACTCCTGAGTCTACCCTTTTGGAGCTTCGTATCATGACCATTAGTTTTAGAACTTATTTTACATTCTTTATAAGCAAGTTTTGAAATTCACAAAAACACAAGCACACGCTTGAACATGGAAACACAGTCCATGTTGAGAAACAAATTAAAGAAATAGAAAACAACAAACAACAAACATCTAGTACTCAAATAATGGGCTTAATTGGAACACAAACCACGAAGGGAGTGAAAAGGAAATGTTTATGGAAGTGAAAAAAAAGGGAAAAAACTCTAAAAGAAAAAGGCTTAAGTGATCCTGGTAAAAAAAACCAACTTAAACTCTTGGTCATTCTATTGATCAGTGATAGACCCTATAATTTTTTTGGAATCAAGGAAAAGTCTAAGCTGCTTCCATACAAAAAAATCCATATTTAACCTGACAGTAGTGAACAATGCATTTACCAGGATAATGCAAAAAGAAACAAGTGCTAAGAGAAAGATCTCCTGCGGCATTCTCAGGAATAATCTCCTTCTTTCCTGCAAGGCTCTCACCATGTCAGGAAATATCCAGATCTTTTGATCGAAAAATGATGATTCAGATTTCTTATAAAATAACCATGTAACTTGTTCACTTTAGCAACTAAAGAGTTAATTTCAGAAGCAGACATCCTTAATAACTTGTCTAAGCTTACAAGGGCCTCACATATTGCATCCAAAGTTATCACTGGCGATTTCTTTAATGGAGGGGGTGCTTTCAATACAGCAGTAGCCAAGGTGTTAACCACAAGACTTTGGACATCTTCCCATAGCTCCTCTTCACTTGATGCTAGTTCCCCTCTCTCCATTACTACAACCTCTCTTAAACTAGGCAAGATAACCATATCCAGGAATATTGGACAAGAGCCAGCTCCCTCATTGGCAGTCCCAGCACCTGCATCATCAACCTGCGCCAAAGCCGATGCCAGGCTCTCTTCGTAATCCCTACATGCTGGAGCTTGTCTCAAGGGAGGAGATAGCAATGTCTCTGCCCGAGATAAATCAAATCCTCCCAAGGATGAAACATCAATGAGACTATTCACACTTCCCTTATGCTCAGGATCCTTGATTACAAACGCACTTATTTTCTGCTGAATTGGTAGAGGGTTTGCCAGTTCAGCCCTCCCTCATTTTTCTGTACAGTACCCCAAAAATCTGTACAATCCAGAAAAAGTCAGGACAGTTGGCAACCCTAGAAGATGGACAACAGAGAAGATAACATAGCCTACAGAGAATGTGGAAATTGTCACTCCACTAAAGCTTCAGAGGAGATAAATGTGTTTACACAAATATAACAAATACCTTTGAAAAGACTAGAAAGACAGCTAAAGTAGAACAAAGTTGCAAACAGAAGAGATAACAAGTTATGAGAAAAGAAACATACGCAGAAGATTAAGAGGAAAAAAGTATATTTATCTGAGGCCTGCATTGATGAGATCCTGAGAAACAGATAAAAGAAAAACAAAAGAATCAATTCTTAGTATAGCAGAAAGAAAATTCACAAATATAATTAAAAGGAGGCAAATAAAGTGATTTGACTTATCTGAGTAACAGCATCCTTAAGTCTTGATTCTGAAATACAACGAGAACATTGTTTTGAAGTAATGAGTATTTAGTAATTGAAATGCTCTCAATGGCTTTTAAATGTTTTCCACTAATTTTAAAAGTATAAAGTACACTTCAGCTTAACATCCTGAATAGCATGTATCTGTTTTTAATTTGCTTTTAATTTATGCTTTTAACCTGTTTTTAATGCCATTATCAACTGTTTTTTAATAATTTAACAATACATTTTTTTAAACAAAACTCGACTTGGTGGGAAAAACACCTCCAAAACACAGCACCTTACTTATGTATTTTTTAAATGTAACTATCCTTTGCTTTTTTCTTCTTACTTCCAAAAGATGGATAGATAAAACGATATTCAGTGTTATCCAGCTAAATTACCTGGAAACTCTAGGACTATCTCATGATACGAGGCCCCAAAAGGACAGACTCCGAAAATATTTCTTCACTCTAAAGTTATCTGGGCCCAATACTCCAGCTCCCTACCCCTCCAAAATACTTAAAAGCATGGATGGGCTAGCATGTAATCTCTCTCTTCAAACTCTCTTCAGCCCCCAAATTACAAAAAAGATGTGGAATATAGTGACCTAAAGTTGGCCTCCCTCCCTCCCCCCCCTCCATCATATTTAAATGAACGGCACCAATCCCCCTCCTACCCCCTACCTTGCCTTCCCCACTCACCCATAGCGTCTACTGCAACCTCCCCACTGATTCGGACCCCCCAGATCTGAACTGGGAGCTGGTTCAGCCTTTCTTGCTACCAGTGTTGCTCTAACAGTAATATGAGAAGTTTATACTTCCAGAATTTCTGTCAGATCAACTGAAAGCCACCAGAAGCAGATTATACCTGCTTTAGGCTTGGGTTTGGGGTGAGGGTCCAGGGTTTTTCCCATCCCAATTCAAGAAAAAAACAAATGTGAAAGTAGCTTTGCACACTATCTAACATTTCTCTGGTGACACCATTTTGGGAAATTTTTTTTTGCATTTTGGGGATACTCCCCTATCTTTTCATCATTCCCCTTTTGGGATCGGTCTTGCCCTGTGTAGGCTGGGGGAGCACGCTCAAAGCAAGCTCTTGGGGAGAGACCATCTAGAGTTAGGAGACTTATCTTGATTCAGGAGTTTGGGGATGTTCCTGGTACGCCTCATAGCTCACCAAAGTGAAGAAGTTTTTTTTTGTAGACTTCATAGTTCACCAGTTGAAGAGAGTAGAAGGATGCTGAAAGGTCTGTAGATTTTTGTGGTTTTTAACCAGCATGCCCTTGTTGGAAGGGCTGGATTCTTCAGTTACATCCTGGCAACCAGTTAACAGTGGTGACTGAGACTACTGGCTTGGAAGACGTTTTGGTACTCAGTTTTAGTGAGGAGGTTTTTTTTCCATTTTCATCTCTTGCTTATGATGGTAAGGGAGAAGAATTTTCCCATCAAGGGGAGGGCATGGATATTGATTCAGACCAGAGAAGACATAAGAGGATAAGCACTATGGATACAGAAATCGCAGCCTGTAAGGGATAGGGTGTGTGTGAGCCCTTAGTGCTACAGTGTAGTTGATGCAGCCTTGAGGGTGAACCCTGGAAGCCTACGCAGGCAGCTGGCAAACAGTCTCAATAATGGGCCAGTCTGGAGCTTTACCTATACCAGTTGCCTCCCCCTTGGGTTGAATTCTTGGGGTCTGGCGGCTGGCAGGACCCTAGGACAAAGGTCGTGGCTAGAGTCCAGAAACACACCAGAATCTGAGTAGGTGGCAAGCTTAACAGTGTCAGAGATAGGCCAACGTTGGGACAAGCAGTGGCGCAAGGAAAGTCAAGTCCAGGCAAGAGGTCAGATTCAGGCACAGGCAATTGTGGTCAGGTCCAAGCAAGAGGTCAAGATCTGGAGTGACAAGCCGAGGGTGGACATAGACACCCAGAAAACAATGAAGACGACAACAAGAAATATAAGCTGGACAGACTGGACTGGTAGACAAAGCTGGACCTGGCTGGACTGGAAGGCAAGGCTTGACAATGCTGGGCTGGAAGACAAGGCAAGGCTAGAAAAGTGAAGCAGGAACCAGGAATGCAGGAGAAACAACACACACTGCACAGGAATGCAGGAAACTGTTGCTGAGGCATCAGCCAAGCTCTAATACAGGGCCAAGGCGCGTGATGTCATCAACGGTCGCCGCAGCCATTTTCCCGCCATGGGTCCTTTAAATGAAGAGATTTTGGGCGTGCGCGCGCCTATGGAGGGAGGTCCAGAATGAGCAGTATGGTGGCGTGGAGGACTGTGCTCGGCAGCATTCGTGCCACGCTGGTGTCCAGCAATGTCAGGGTGAACCCCGATTCCTAACACTGCCCTTGGAATTATATTGAAGAAGCCCATACCTCTTATATTGATGATTTTTTCCATTTTGGCATGGATCCTTGTTGAATATCACAATTGGACTCCAATTGATTCAACTAGTTGAGATCTTCTCCCTATATGAGTACCCCATTGAACTGTGATTTGGAAGAGTGGGTGAGAGTGTCTGCCGATATTGTGCATCTAGAGCCCTGGAGATTATAGCTCCTCCCCAGCACATAAGGCTGGAAGTCTGATGTACGGGAGAGATAAAGGTCTGCGATGGTGAAGCTGAGCTCTGGGACTTTTCTGTAGCCTCTGTTAGGGAGCCAGGACCCAAGAGATGGTTACACAAATGACAACAAATCTTTTAGGGAGAAAATGTATCAAATGGTAAATTTCATTATTCATTTTTCATGCACACTAATTGATTCAAACCGTCCTTCACAATCCTCTTCTCCCCTAACAGTGATAGCAAGTTCCAGTCCTCACTGGACACAAACAGGATTTCTATCGTGAGTATTCATTAAATAGATTAGCACACATATGATCCAAAAGTGTATTATTTGGATATCTTGAAAAACAGGTCCTTTTGTGGCACTCGCAGAATGGATTTTATCAATTCTATCCAATAGTGATGGGACAATATACATTGAAAACATTCTTTCATCATCTGCAAACCAAGGTGAAAATATTACAAGATGTAAAGTTGCACATTTATTTATGTAGATTTTTATATTCCACTTTTCAGCACCTCAAAGTGTACATTCAGGTACAAGAGTTATTTCTCTATTCCTACAGGGCTTACAATCTAATTTTGTACCTAAAGCAACAGAGAGTCAAGTGACTTACCGAAGGTCACAAGAAGCAATAGCAGGATTTAAACCCTGGTTTCTTTGCAGCAAAGCCCACTGCTCTAATCACTAGGCTACTCCTCCACATCATTGCATTCAGTAGTGTAGTCTAAGTGCCCTACTAAGAGGCCGATGCAATACAGTGTGCTCAGCCGAGCGCACTGTATAACCCGCACACTGACGCGGGTTAAATAGGCGCTAATCCACCCCTAATGCAATAGGGGGGATTAGCGCCTATTTAACCTGCATCGGACGTGGAGTGAATGCAATAGCGCTCATCACATGCAAATGCATGTGAATGAGGCTATTACTAATTCACTCTGTATGCAAAAAGAAAAAGTGTGCGTCTCAGATGCACATTTTGCTCTCAGATATTAACGCCTGCCTGGAGCAGGCGTCAATATCTGTACTTCTTTTACCTTCAACTGCTTTCCTGTACTTCTTTTCTTAAGTGAAAAAAAACCAAACCTCGGCAGTCCGCTGAGTTATGAAGACTGATGCCAGTAAATTTGGTGTCGGTTTTCATAACCGGCCATCTGCCAGTAATGAAAATGGCTGGTGAGGTCCTTTTGAGTAAAGAACCTATATGGAGAAAATATTTGCTATGCATTGCTATGGTAGGCAAAATCTTATTTTTGTGTTGTCATTTTATTTAAGCACTCTCAGTCTGCAAAATCTAGAAAATACCCCAGAGTTCTCTGCAGTGTGTATGGAAGTGTGACAATTCACACTTCACTTACAGGCCGACACAGTACAGTGTGCTCCGGCGGAGTGCACTGTTAACCCGCGATTGGATGCGCGTTTGACGCGCTAGCTTTACTCCTTAAATGCATGTTGATGGCCCTATTAGGTATTCCCGCGCGATTCAGTAAGTAAAATGTGCAGCCAAGCCGCACATTTTACTTTCAGAAATTAGCGCCTACCCAAAGGTAAAAACTGCTTTTCTGTGCACCCTCAATATCATGGCAATATGAAGTCAGAGGTCCCGAAAGTTAAAAAAAGTTAAAAAAAAAAATTTTGAAATCGGCCCACGAGTTGAAAACTGGACGCTCAATTTTGCCGGTGTCCGGTTTCCGAACCTGTGACTGTCAGCGGGTTTGAGAACCGACGCCGGCAAAATTGAGCGTCAGCTGTCAAACCCGCTGACAGCCGCTGCTCCTGTCCAAAAAGAGGCGCTAGGGACGCGCTACTGTCCCTAGCGCCTCTTTTTGCCGCGGGCCCTCATTTGAATACAGAATCACGCGCACAGGAGAGTGGCCTGTGCGCGTGCCGGGAGAGCCCGCTCTCCCGTGACTTTTACTGTATCGGCCCGTTAGATAGTAACCTATCATCCAAAGTCAGCCTGTGGGGAGGGCAAGCTGGTTGGTTGCCTAGGGTGCCATGAACCGAGGAGCTTTGGTGTCCCTATCCCACCACGTCTCGAAGACATGACCAGCAAATGTGGCCCTATCCCACTGTGGCCCAAAGAGAGGGGGAAGCCCTGAAAGTGCGTGGGTATGAGACAGAGTGATAGCCTGTGTGAGTGTGTGTGTGAGACAGAAAGCATGTTGCATGTGTTTCTGTGAGAGAAGGAGTGTGTATAAGAGCATGGATGTGTGTATGAGAGAGGGTGTGTGTGAAAATGACTGTGTATGTATATGTGAGAGCCGGTATTGTGTGCATGTGAGGAAGCCTATATGAGAATGCCTGTGTGTGTGGGGGTGAGAAAGTCTGTGTGTAACTGTATATGTGTGAGTATGAGAGAATCTGTGTGCATTTGTGTGTGTGAGTGAGAGCTTGGGTGTGTGTGTATGAGCGCCTTTGTGTCACACATAGGTTCTTATACACATAGACTCACACACACACACACACACACACAAAATCTTCTTGCTTTCTATCTCACTCACACACACACACACACACACTCTCTACACAGTTGGAGGAAGAGGGGTGCGGAGGGTGCCATCAACTATTTTAGCCCAGAGTGCCATTTGCCCTACTATCAGCCACAAAGTAGTGAAATTCTATGTTATGGTTTATTTTGGCTTTGCATATGGATTGACATTAAAACCAATGTGGGAAAAAGTAATTATGACATGTTAAGGAGTTGTCAGACAAGTAACACAACATCACATGAATTTCAAATCTTTAGATGGCTATCATCGAGAGATGAAAATTTGACCACCTTTTTACATCTAGCAATATCTTTTGTCTCTAGAATCCAATCCTAAAAGGAAATATCAGTTACATGGTTCTCTCTTACTCAGACATATGGGACTGAGTGTTAGGTGATGCCCTTGTGGGATGAGGTGCTTAATTTGCTTGAGAAGGTGCCATATGCTGCTGCTGCTGCTGCTGCTCTAGAGGTTTGAAGTCCCTGCAGCCATATTACCCAGCCAAGCTTGGCAAGACATCTGACAGCTTGGATGATTCTTTCCCGCACGTTGATTCTGTGCACCCAGCATTGCTTAAAGTTAATCTGTGTTTGGCTGTTTGCAGGAACAGGGCTGTGTGTGCATATTTATGAGTGCTAATGTGCATGAATTTGTGTGCCTACGTGCATATTTGTAGTTATACTGTACTTGTTCCCATGTAGACTTATAAATATGTCAGTTTGCATACATACATACAAAATTATGTAGCTTACAAGTGTCCCTGCAATTAGAGGGCAACTGGCAAAAACATTACTGTATGGTGACTTGATCTTATTAAATTCACTTGCAACCTGAATCAACGCTTCTCAACAGAGGGTTGGTAAGTAAGGACACAATAGGGCTACATTTTTTCATAAGGTTTAACTGGCTAACTTTGAGAATTAACAGGTTAAAACTCTACTTTTAAAAGTTTTCTCCTGCTGACCAGTTAATTTTAACCCTCCTAAATTCACAAGGCAGTCCAGTTTAGCCAGGGAAGAAAGGGGTGGCTGCAGAAGCATTCTGGGCTGTCTCCTGACTTACCCTTAGCTCTGGTTTTCAGTGCTAACTGGCCAAGTTGAGCCACTCAGCCCTGCTTGTACAAAGAGTAGGTCTAAATCTAACTGCTCAAATTTTGACCGGCTTGAGTTTAGGGAATTTCTAGCCAAACATCTAGTTGGTTAGGTTCATTCAAAAAGTTACCTAAAAATGTCCAATTAAAATTAACTGGTTATCTTTGCTACTCAGCAGCTTTATTGAAAATTGACCCGAGTGCCACTTCTATGGAGATATTTGATCCTGTTTCCTTTTCTCCATTTGAAAAATGGACAGAATATTCACTCCCTCTCTCAGGTTCCTACGTGCCACAGCCTGTTCAGATTGGAGATTGTAAGCAATTGTCACTCAAAACCCATCTGTTCTCACCTGCACGAGGCTATTCTGACTTTTCAATTGCTCTAAAATGGATGTTCCAGAAGTGTTTATCTGGGTCTTGCTAACATTTGAGTTCAGACTATGGAAAGGGTTGTCTTTCCCAGTCCATCAAATAACAATGTAGAAAAGCCAGTGAAATTTCAAACCATCTTCGTGCTAGCCAAAACAACAAACCCTCCTTACTGCTGGTTCCTGATAAATTCTATGCAGGTAAGACTCACTCATGATGTCTGTTATATCAAATTTCCAGACAGCCTAAGTATTTGGGGGTATTTGGAGCAGCTGTTAACAGTACTGTTGGGTGCTACTAAGCTGTATAAAACATTGCTCCTTAATCTCAGTCCACTTTAGCAGCTCTTAGGCTGCACAAAAAATAAATACATAAATAAAAATCAGATGTGATTCCCATCTCAGAGGTGGTTGCAAGCCTGTATCCAAAGGGCTGCAAACTATTTTCCTATTGCGACTCAATTTACAGTCTAAAAATGCATAATATATGGAATGCAAGCATTCCTAGATGATGTAACGCTACAGTAGAAGCAAAAATGTATTAAATAATTCAGTTGGCAGTTAAAACAAACCACTTCATTAAGATGCCTGTGCTTCATTTTCATTTTTTCTAAACTCCTGAAGATGTATTATTACTAAGGTTTTTAGAAAGCTTCCCCTATTTACCTCCTTCTACCATTATAAATCTAAATAAATTGGGATGTTGCTGTGCTGACCTCATGCAGGGATACACATAAAAAGCAGAATATGGTATGCACAGCTGATGGAGGAAAGGTAGTATTTAAAAACAGAGGCTAGAGCCCTAATATAGGCTCATACTTCTGATTCCAAAAATGTCTGAAAATATAAGCAACATGACACATTAAGAAAAAAAGAGAGCAGGCTGACTCAGTGGAGGCACTGCCATTAGAAACGATCCTGGTTTGATTCTCCGATCAGGTCTTTTTACCCTGGGTGAGCTGGGTAAGCTGCAGAGGCAGCATTCATACTGACGCCTCCCAACCCCACGGGGAGGCATGGTCATCAATAAGGGCAACACCTGGTCGTGCCCTGGGACCTTCACTTACCCTGCCCCGGCCTGGGCCGCTGGCATCTCGTTCGGGCCTGCTCGGGCCTCTGATGCGGCGCTCCCCTCTCGAGGGAGACGCCGGCGTCCTGCTGCGGCTAACCCCGCCCCCTACGCTCGCGCATGCGCGCGCCGGAGCTCCCAATTTAAAGGGACCATCGTGGGAGACTCCAGCACCGCCTTCAAGCTGACGTCAGATGCTGCAGGGTATTTAAACTCTGCAGCCACACTCCTACCTCGCCTTGCAACGAGGTTGACTCTTCGGAGTGACTAGTTGTGCTTCCTGTTCCCGGTTCTTGCTTCTTCTCGACATCTGATTCCTGGCTCCTGACCTTGCTTCTTTCTCCGACTCCGTCTTCTGCTTCCATCCCTGGTTTTAGCATTTCGACATCTGATTCCTGGCTCCTGACCTTGCTTCGTTCTCCGATTCCGGCTTCAGCTTCCGTCCCTGGTTTTGGCATCCAACATCTGACTTCTGGCTCCTGACCTTGGCTTGCTCCTGGACTTCGGCTTCGTCTCTTCCACTGCTGCAGGTATTTGTTTGTCACCTGCCCGGAGGTTTCTCCTAAGTCCCAGCAGCTTGGGTCCTCACGGGCTCCTCCCGGGGGGGACCGCGGGCTTCCAAGGGTGGTCTCTTCTGACCTCCTGGGTGCCATCTCTTCATTGGATTACCTCGGCAGGCTGCTCTTCTGATCCTTGGTCGCATAGGATCCACCTAAGACCAAGAGGTCCGGGTCCCTACGGGCTCCTCCTGGGGGGACCTCGGACTTCCAGTGGTGAAGCCATCTTCGAAGCCTCTCCTCTGTGCCGCCTGCCGGCTGCTACACCCACTGTGGGCATCCACAGCATGATACCCGCAGCCACAGCCGGCCCAAGGGTCCACGATCCTAACAGGAAAAATACCTAAGGTAATTGTGGATAAAGGTTCATGGTGCCAGGTTCCTATTACTGGTTTGAAAGAACAGAGGAACTACTGGATCAAACAAAAAAGACAAATGAAACAGTGCCAGGAACATAGCAGCTGATATTTGAGTACTGAGGCTTTAATGCATATCCTGGTTCATGAAATAAATGTGCATCACATCGATCTAGAAATTTCAAACACTTGAACAATAGACACAGAGCATGCTCATTGCTGCCAGAACAGCAATTCTTTTTATTTTCACGGAGCTAAGGCTTATGTATTGAAACCACATAATCCTCCTCCTTCCCTTCCTCCTAAAATGTAAATAGTAGACAAAGACAGCAGTAAGTAAAACTGGTCCAATATGACATTCATACCCAGCATGGATATCCTTCTGTTTCAGGAAGAATGAACAAAAGCTTTCACTGGTAATGAAAGAAACAAATCTTTGATCAATTTGGGGCCGATGCAATATTTTGGCCCAGAGAGCGGGCGCTGAATAGTCAGCGCCCGTTTTCTTAGCACGTCATGCAATATTTAAATTAGGGGTCGCGTTAGGAAGGAGAGCCCGAGCGCGTCGGCCGTCCGCTGGTTAGGAAAATCAACGCCGATAAACTCGGCGTCAGATTCCCTAAACGCTGCACAGCCAGGGGTTCAGGAAACGGACGCTTCTTAACTGAGTATCCGTTTCCTGCACTCGACTGACGGTGCTTTTTTTTTTTTTGTTAAATTTCTTTAGTTTTTCCCTCTTACCAAATATCACAACAATATTAAGTAGGAGGCAGTACAGAAAAGCAGTTTTTTCTGCTTTTCTATACTGGTTTAAGGAGCGCTCAGCTATTAATGCCTGCTCCAGGCAGGCGTCAATTTTTGATTGCTAAGTGTGTGTCCTAGACGCACATTTTTTTTTTTCATTGGGAATAGCTAATAGCCTCATTCACATGCATTTGCATGTGATGAGCGCTATTAGATTCACTCCGCTTTGGATGCGCGTTGTGGAGGCTCCAATCCCTTATTGCATAAGGGGATTAGTTAGCGCCTATACAACCCGTGTCCAACTGCGGGTTATACAGTGCGCTCGGCTGAACACACGGCATTGCATCGGCCCCATGTGCAATACTCATCTACGCAGCTTTCTGGTGGTTTTCTCATATGTACATTTTATCACTGGAAGCCACTCTCTCCTGGATTATGTGCCCTCCCCAGCTAGAATCCATTTCTTGATGATCTTACGATTTCTACATGGCAATTTTCTGCTAAGGGCTAGTTAGTCTAATGCCAGAAGACAAGGGGGAATCTATTAAAGAGACTGGCTGTGCACTTTGGGTTCTATGAACCCAAATTATTTTTGGCTTTAAAAGGGTGACTAGCAGAGAAGGGTGGATTTTGCTAAATAGCAGCTACAGTGTTGGAAAAAGCACATTTCCTGAATAAGAAGAGTATTTGTGGAACACCTTCCACAAATATTTGGACTGCCTGGGAGAAGGGTGGGAGCCTGGGAGGTGGTAATGGGGGGAGAGGCGAGGGGAATGTGGATTCTATTGTTAACTCTTTAGACATGTTTTAGATTGCATTATAACTACATGATGTTAATGCGGGATATTACGGGGCCATGTTTTTATTTTTTCCATTTAAGGGCTTGATCTCTAAAGATAACCATACACACTATGGCCAGTTTCTATACCCCCCCCCCAAAAAAAAAAAGGCTATCCACTGAGGGGTAATTTTCCAAAGCATTTGTGTAAATGCACTATACCAGTGTAAGTGGCTTTTGAAAATTGCTACACTACATGCCATTGAATTGTCTATAGGTTTTACCCACATGTGCACTTTATGGAAGTAAATGGCTTTTGAAAATTGCTATGATAGTATGTTACATTTACATGTGTAACTCCTTTGAAAATGACATCCTAAGACCTTAGCATGCACAGAAAACAATTATCAGAGGATGTTAATGGTAGACACAAAATTTAGCACATACTGACATGGACATGAGGGAACATCAAATACAAAAGAGACTTCAGTCGATGAATGGTAACAGTGTGATATGCTGTCCTTTACTCACTTTTTCCCCAATGGGCCTGCAAAAGCCTAAATGTTAACACCTGCCTTCACCTGTTAACTTTTTAGTGCAAACGCTACCTTGTGAAATCCCCCTTGCTCCTCTAACCCTCCCAATTGAATGCCCCACCCTCCAACCAGCAGAACACACATCCGCACATCCCGCCTTGGCCATCTCAGTGATTTGACCTGTGCTATGCTTGGGGGACGGGGAGGGGGAGGTTGCCATTTCAGCCTTTACCTCAGGCAGCGTATTGCCTTGAGCCACCCTGGTCCATTCCCATCCTGGAATCAGTGCCAGAGCACCTCCAAGACCCTGGCATTGTTCAGTGACTGCAGTGGTTCTGGACAGTGGGCTCTGACCTCCCTCCTGCCAGGCTGTCCTTTACAATGGGGACCTTGCAGAAAAGTAACGCTATATTCTACAGGTGTGAGGAGGTGAGGGGGGGTTATTGGAATCTGGAGCAGTCCACTCTTCTGAGAAGATTGGAGTCGGGGACCCTGACACTGCTTTGGGAGGGGGGGGGGGGAGAGAGAAGACTGCTTTAGGTGGAGAGGGAGAAGACTGTGGTCTGTGAGGAGCACACACTTATTTATTTATTTATTTATTTAATTTATTTATTTAGAGTTTCTTCTATACCGATAGCCGTTTGCACATCGTATCGGTTTACAGACAACGCAGAACTTTTGGGCATGGCCCTTACATAGAACAATTAATTGCATAAGAGAAAGAAACAATATAAAACATCAAGAAGTTGAGAAGGGGGGACTGTGACAGCTGGGTATCTTAGGGAGATAAACTGAGTATCTTAGGCAGATAAAAGGAAAAGTAAGATAACTATGTTACAAAATACAAGAGACTATGTAGCTTGCTTGCTTATTGCGGCGGTTACTACCCCTACTACCCCCTAACTAATCAAGCTTGATATTTCACTTGGATGCAGCTCCATCACTGCTCTCTACATTAATGGTGGGGGAGGAAGGGAAATAGAACCAAGAGCTAAAAGAAACAGATAAGTATGAGAGAAAAAATGTGTGAAGCTTGCTGGGCAGACTGGATGGGCCGTTTGGTCTTCTTCTGCCGTCATTTCTATGTTTCTATGTTTCTATACATAAGAGTGATGGATATTCCAATTCAGAGCTAGTGGTCATTTGCAATGAGCTAACATAGAACGACTGAGCTGAAATGCTGGTTACGTAAGGTTTAGGAATGGAAATTGTAAGATGCTGGTTACATCAGATATTATGAGGAGAGGATCTAGGAGAACACAAGGGGTAATAACAAGCACAATAGGGTGGGAAAGGTAGTCGAGCATGTTTGGCTCCAGGGGTGACTGAAATGAAAAAGGAAGGGTGAGGAAGCATAAAGTTGGAGGGAGGGAGAGGCATTTGTGAGAATACATATAATTGAATACACTTCTTTGAAGGTGGTAGATTCAGGCCTTTTGGAGGTGCACCAGCGCTCTGGGGGAGGGATTACAATGTAGAGAGCCTGCATTCTTCTGGGGCACTGGCATCTTTGGGGGTTGGACCTATATTTCTTCTGGGAGACATCAGGGTCTGTAGGAGTCTGCACTGCTTTGGGGTGTTAGGAAGGGCCATGCTGCTTTTGGGGGATGCTGTGAAATGCAGAGGTGGGGGTCCTATGGTTTGTGGGAGTGCCTTTGATTGGGCATGGGGAGAGGACTGAATCCTGCTTGTTAACTGGTGCTAATGCTTTGATCCAGTTAGCAGGGGATTTTCGAGATTCATCAAGTGCAAGCTAAATTTCATAAATGAGTACACATGCCAAACAGAGCGTGATTTCGCTGAGGCTTCCTGTTTGCAGATAGGAGCTATAATGTTGTACATAGGCCCTTTAATGGGCATTTTAGTGTGCCCTAAAGTTGTAGCTCATGCCCTCAAAAACGTTTTAGTGTGAGTTTTAGTGCATAGGCCTCTGTCTCTTTGGGAAAAATGCTTAGTACATCTGGCCTGTTTGGGAGCCTGATTGTACATTGCTGGTCAAAAAGAAGATGAAGTACAATGTTACTTGGTTAAAATATGATCTGGCTATGAATGAATCTAGATTTGCATAAATGTCAGGGCAGGATATAGATGCCGGGATTGTGACTAACATTGCCTTTATGTGGAAGGTGGAGTTAAGGGTCAAGAAACAAGTTGTAGATTATACCTTTTATTGGACTAACTTAATGCCTTTGTATCAAGACAAATTATCATTTACATTTAGCTGGGAAAGGATTACTGACCTATTTAACATTATAATTTGTTTTGCATGGGAAAAGAACATAAGCTATGCTTTCTAAGTCAACACTGCTAATTTACTGTTGTTCCCCATGAAGTGTTTTAGGGCAAAATCATGCCCTTTCTTGATATGAAGCATGGGCATCCAGCCTTGCTGTGATAGCTTTTACTGTGTGCTGACATCATGGTTTGAGAGTATGCCCCATGCGTTTCCTGTGCCCAGCCCCCTGTCATTACAGATATACATCATGTCTTCTTGGAGGATGCATGCCCAAAAGGAGAGAATATATTCTGTGCACCCTAGGATAGGCTGTCCTAAAACCTAATTTAAAGGATAATTATGTGAAAGTTCTACAGCTTCACACCCTCGTCAGCAGCATTTTTTAGGGCAGAATGTGTTTATTTTTTTATCTGCTTGAGCTTGTGAAATTTTTGCAACCATGAGAATCTGGGTAAATTGAGCCCTTTATGTAGGCTTGACCGGAAGGAAGATCGGGGAATGAAAGCGCAGTCCAAACTAAACTTTCCTCAGGCAACGAATGTGAAGCTAGCTTCAAAATGTGGCAACTCTTTTAATCACCTTGAACTGAGTTTATAAACCAGATTGAAAGTGCTTTCAGCAGCGCTGCAGAGAGGTTTAAATGAGGAGTACACCACAGTGACGGACAGCATGGTGTATCTCTAGCCATGCCTAACTCATGGCCAGCTTTAGCTTAGGACAACAGGTAAAATGAACATCTTTAAAAATAGCCGAAAAAGAGTTTTAAAAAAATGTGTCTTAGAATTAATTGCATTTTGTTAAAATCAGATGTTAGAGTATTAGTAATAGGGAGCTGCATTCTTCAAAACATCAGCTTGCTCATTCCTTAACCCTGTTGCTTTCTCCATAGGCACTATTCCCGGTCATCTTTTTTCCTTCCTAATATATTTTAATTTGATACCTTTTGTGGAATATAAAAGGTATGCGCGCTGTATTATGATCCCGTATCCTGAGTCCACTATTTCTTATTCATTACGGTATTCACGCTGTCTTCATATTTTACATGCCTCAGTGTGGTATGTGCATGGGGTGTGTGTGTGTGTGTGTGTGTGTGTGTGTGTGTGATGATAGCACGCTACCTTCCTAGTGGTGGAAGCAGCAAAGCACGTTGAACAAAATAAAAAGCCAAATGAAAAAGGAGAATTGCAACGATTTTGTTTTTTACATTGCCAATGAAATTATAGGGAAAAAAACCCCTGCTGTTGCCAGCATTTCAACCTGTATGGAGTCAAAGAATTGTTTTCAGAAAAACCGTCATGAGTGCATGCAGCCATATTCTGCTTCCCAGAACATGTCTAGTCATGAATTTTTGTGTGAACAGCAACCTGCGGCCCAGAAAGGTCCATAAGGTCTTCCTGTGATAATTTTCTAAATAAAAGGGGCTGTGTCAGAGGGCAGCGGTAGACTCCATCTTCCATTTTTCCCAAATGGGGAAAAGAAGCCAAGTTCAAAAAGGCTCCAGGTCGATGACCAGGTAGCACTTGGCTGAAAATCAACCCCGAGGCCTTCAATGGTTTCCAGAATTCAAATAGAGACATCTTGAAATGAAAAATAAGTGGAGAATGTTTGCTCGGACCTTCATTTTTTGTTACCAGTATGCAGTGTTACTCTCCTGACATCACCAATATCTAGGGGATATAGGAAGCACAAGAAATTGCACTTAATAGAATGTAAGCTCAAACTAAAAACAAAAAAACATAAACAATTACCCATATTTTGTCACAACAGACCATACTACCTCATTTACAAATGAAGAATGCTTATGCTTTATAGTAAATCAATGAATGAGAAGAGAAATGTGAAATATAAATATTTTCTTTATTTATTTGGATTTATTACCTGCCATTTTGCATAAGGAATTCACCCAAGGTGGGGCATAACATCTTAGAAAGCAATAACGTATTACAAAGCATTATAGCAGTCACTAAAGTAGTAAATGCCCTAGTTTAACAGGTGCAATTTGAAAAAGGCGGACAGTAAAAACTGAACCTGAATGCATGGTCCCTGCTTGACCACTAGAGATATGCTATAGTCTAGTATGGGGAATTTTCCAGCACAAGAAGATTCATTCTGAGAGAGGTCAAAAGGCGCATGGGTTTTACTGAGTGGTACGTACTAGGATGGGACAAGCAGGGAGTATAAAAGGTGGCCTCCACGAGGCTGTGGGAGAAGTTATGTGGTGATGTTGGGGAATGGGAGGGAACAACAAGGAGCTGAGGCCTTGCCTGGGTTTCCAGTTCTTAGAATCTGTGGATGATAAGGGAACTTCTGTTAAGAAGACAGGCACTTCTATCCACCTAAAGAAAGGGTAGTTTGGTATTGGGCAGCTCCTTGAAGGGTGAGTATTTGGAGAAATTTTAGGACAGGATCTTAGAAGACAATCTCTTGCCTGTGACTTTATATTTTTTTGTATCTGCCGAAATTCTTTTTCAGTTTTTAAGTTAACTTTTTTCTCTGGCACACAAACTTGTTGTGGACTGTACTATTTATGGAGGTAATGCCTTCTCAGTGGCCTTGCAGGCATGTCCTGCTCCCATTCCACAGAATCCCAGCGAGCTATTCCCCCACCCTGAGGGGCTCTCCAGGGCTGTGAAGGTGACCCCCTGTGAAGGGGGTGGGGCTACATATGATTAAACACACACACTTTTATATAACATGACAGACTGTTCTGCAGAGATTAGGGAAGTTCCAGATATGTGTAAAAAAAAACCCTCCTTCCCCATCTCCATTGCACACCTTGTCTTTTTCTCACTGAAAATACTACACATCAAGAAATACCATTCCTTTTGCAAAAGCACATCTCTGTATTCTACAACAATGAAGCTTTATTTTTAACTATGCCCCTCTGAAGGTAGCATGCAGTGACAGCATCACATAGCACAACATGGAGCTGGTGTGATATAATAGATTCACAGTTCAATAATAAAGATACTTGGAAACGTAAACTGAATTTAAAAAAGTTGTATTAAATAATCACAGAGAGGTACCAGTCTAAACAGGATCATAAGAGTAGGAAAGCATGTCAGGCATTATAACTCATTAAAAGATATGACAAATAGAATGGGGATTCATTTCATTATATCCTCTCCTACTGTAACATGCTATGGAGATGACAATTAACACTGTGAATCATTTCATTAAGCCACCTACTCATCAAGTTAGCGGCTAACGTTTCATGAACAATAACATCTTATCAATTATTCAGATGCCAATGGAAATCAATTTATTAAAAAAGTCTTTAAGGCTACTGAAGAAGTTGAGTGGGATCACCTGAATGTGGGAGCCATGGAGTTATGATTCTGCTTGCGGAGCCCATCCCGTGAGCAGGCCTCTCCACTTACCCCAGGCCTCCGCCTTCCACGGCAAGAAGTGCTGCTCCAGAACACCTTCACTTGCGCGGCATGGTGCTGCTGCCGCTGTTGTTGCCTCCGCTTCCCTGCGCAGCCTAGTGCCGCCGCTTCTGACGCTGCCAGGATCTTCAAGCGGCAGGAGCTGCCCCCGCCGTGCATTTTCGCGGTCTAGAGCCACTCTAGGATGCTTTTACTTGCGTGGCAGGGAGCCGCCGCCGTCTCTCCACAGTTATGGCTCAGGGTCCCTCCGGGAATCTTCTTTGCGGCCTGTGCCGCCTTCGGGATGCCTCGCTCCACGTCTGATGCCATCTTGCAGCCTGGAGGCCGCTCCTGACACCTCCCTGCTTCCTCCTGCTTCTGTGTGGCAGGAAAGCCGCTGTCCATGGTCCTGCATTCTCTTCCTGGGTCTCTAGGCCCGGCGCGCGCCTCTTCAAAGATATTTAAAGGGCCAGCGGCGGGAAAAGCCTATAAAAGGGCTCACTTCAGTTCCTCATGGCCTTCGGCTCCAGAATTCACATTTGTCTGTGTTCCTCTTCAGGTCAAGGTCCTCCATGGTCTTCACTTATCTAGATGGCTCTTCGTTCCGTGTTCCTGGTCTCCTCGTCCTGATGTTCCTGGTCTCGTCCTCTGGAGCTCCTTCATCGCCTGTTCCATGTCCTGATGACTAGAAGTTCCGTGGTTCGATCCTGATGTTCCAGATATTCCATGTTCCTGATGTCTTGGCCCTGATGCCTTCGTCTTCGCCTCTGCAACCAGTTCCGCATCCACCTTTCCTGGTGTGCCACTGTCGTGGTCTGTGACAAGCCCAGGGGGGGCTGTGTAGGCGCTTCATGGTACAAGGCCTTCTTCTCGTCTGCAGTGCAAGTCTCCAGAAGACCCTTGTTTTTAATGTTCCGAGTCTTGAATCCCGTCCTGTCTTCAGAGTTCCTTGCCTGCTTCCGTCCATGCTCAAGACTCTGCCAGAACCTGCTATGCTCCAGCTGGTCTGCGACCAGCCACTAGTGGCTGTGTGGGATGCGCCCTGGTGCAGGCCTCTACTGAATCTTCGACATGTTCCAGTCTCAAGTTCCACTACTTCGCCGGGAGTGGTCCGCGACCAGCCATGGGCGGTTGTTTAGGGCGAGCTGCGATGCAGTTCTCACCCACTACTTTTAACTGAGTCCTGAAACCTTGTCTGAGATCTTCTGAGTAAACTGAATCTTTGTCTGAGTCTTCTGAGTAAACTGAATCCTTGTTTGACTCCTTCCATGTTCCAAGTCTTCGTCCGAGTCCGAGAAACCTGAGTCCTTGTCTGAGTCGTTCCAAGTCCTCGACTGAGTCCTTCCAAGTTCCAAGTCTTCATCTGAGTCCTTCCAAGTTCCAAGTCTTTGTCTTATTCCTGCCCTCAGCCTCTGTCTGGCCTCATGCACTCGTTGTTCCCAAGCGGCGGGTCTAAAAGGGCTTTCGAATGGCTGGAGGGCTTCTCCTGAGACCAGCATTGCGTTGCTTGGTCTCCTTGGTGCGTGTAGGTCCAGCGGAGGGCTAATCCTGCTTGGTGCCTGTTCTGAGTTCTTTGCTTTAGTTCCAGTCCTGTTTTGTTCCTGCTCCGCCCGTGCTTGCATGCACTCACCTCCCACGGTGTGGCTCGGGGCTTCTCTCTGAATCGTGCCGTGGTTCAGGGGCTCACACTCTTCCATGAGCTAGCAGCTACACCCATATCAGGACCTGTAGGTCGCGGTCGCAACAGGTTTCCACATCACCATTACTAAGTTTATTTATTTATTTAATTAATTTAAAATGTTTCTATACCACTTTTATAAACAGAGTTTAGTCAAAAACAGAAAAATAATAAAACAGAAAAATTACACAAATCACATAAAATAAAAATTATAAATAAACTAGTTAAATCAAACTCTGTGGGTGCATCATCACAGTGCTGCCATGGTTCCTTTCTTTTGCCTGTGGGGGTAGCATTTTTTTCTGCTTTTCTGTACATTTCCCAAGTGCTGGCCGAAATTAACGCCAGCCTTTGGCAGGAGATAATTTCTGAGAGTAAAATGTGCGGCATGGCTGCACATTTTACTTTCTGTATCGTGCAGGAATAACTAATAGGGCCATCATCATTTATTTGCATGTTGCGGGCGCTATTAGTTTCGGGGGGGGGGGGGGGGTGTTGGCCGCGCATTTTCGACGCGCTATTAACCCTTACTGTAAAAATAGCGCGTCAAAAATGTGCGGTCAAACGTGGGCTAAGAGTGCGCTCCATCAGAGCGCACATTACTGTATCAGCCTGTTGGTAAGGAATCCTCTGGAGCTCGCAGCTTTCAAAGTTCCTTTATCAGGGTAGGAAGAAGGGGCAACCAAAACTTTCCTGTTGGATCATCTAACAAAATTGTCTTTTTATCCCAAAATCTAACATTAACACCGGAGTTGTTCCTTGCAGCGGGTCACAACCTCTAGTGCAAGTATTCCCTATCCCTGGGCGCCCCAAACACGCGGTTCCACATACCTCATGCCCAGGAGAGGCCCAGATGTCTCAGAAAGCCCCTACCACAAAAACTGTAAAAACACCAAAAAAAACAACAAAGAGGGAAAATCCCAAACAACCAGGGTGTGGACTGGAAAAGGAAAGCCCACTTGACCTTGATCAGGCTTGCCTTGGTTTGCCTGGCTCTTCTGACTGAGTCTGAAAAATTCAACTCAGAAAAAGCTCCACCCTACCTTCTGACACCAGTTCAAAGCTGCACTGCCGCCAGAGCTCACTCCTTACAAGCTGCTTTGTTAACTCTCAGGGGGTGGACCATCCCAGCACCCACAAAGGGAGGGGCCACATTTGAATGGAACCTCCCCTATTTCTAACTTATACTAGACTGCTTTCTGAATATAGGAATACCCAGGGCTTAATGGTGACATAACTGAAGGCTCCATCACATACTGGTAGATTTTCAAAGGGATATGCGCATACCCCCCCAAAAACCTACCCCAAACCCCCCCTGCGCGCGCTGAGCCTATTTTGCAAAGGCTCGGCGGCGCGAGTAAGTCCCGGGGCTTGCATGGAGGGGCGTGTCGGGAGGGCATGTCGGGAGTGACGCGGCATTTCGGGGGCGTGTCGGGAGTGATGCGGCGTTTCAGGGGCGTGTCCAGGGGCATGGTTCCGGCCTGGGGGCATTCCGGGGGCGAGCGCCCGCTCTCCCGGCCCGCGCACAGGACAGTCTCTTGTGCGCGCGATACAGTAAATTAATTTATTTAAATTAGGGCCGGTGGTAAAAAGAGGCGCTAGGGACATTAGCGCGTCCCTAGCACCTCTTTTTGGACAGGAGCGGTGGCTGTCAGCGGGTTTGACAGCCGACGCGCAATTATTTATTTATTTATTTATTTATTTATTTAGGGTTTTTATATACCGGCATTTATGATCGAATCACATCATGCTGGTTTACAATTAACAAGGGGTATAGATGAAACATGGAACTAGTGCAGGAAAACCATGAAGTTACAATAAAACAGGGCTGTTCGAAACTGGGAGAAGAGGGAGAAGCAATAGAGAATTAACAGAACGAGGTGAAATATTTACAGTAATTTGCAATGTTAATGTTAATGTTGATTTGAGATTTAGGCAGGGTCCGGAAAGGCTTGTTTAAATAACCAAGTCTTAAGCCTTTTTCTGAAAGTTGGGAGGCAGAGCTCCTGTCGCAGATCCGGAGGAATAGAATTCCATATCAGTGGTCCTGCTGTCGAGAAGGCCCGGTCTCTGAATGTTAGGTGTTGTGTGGTTTTGGTAAGTGGTACCTGGAGTGATCCTCTGTATGCTTCTCTGATGGGTCTGGAAGAGGAATGTTGTCTGAGCGGGATTTGTAAGTTGAGAGGAGTGTGGTGATGGATGGCTTTATGGATCATGGTGATGGACTTATGAATAATTCTGAAGTGTATTGGCAGCCAGTGTAAGTTTTTGAGGATGGGAGTGATGTGGTCTCTTCTCTTTGTGTTTGTCAGTATTCTGGCAGCAGCGTTTTGGATCATCTGAAGTGGTTTGGTGGAGGAAGAGGGGAGACCTAGTAAAATAGAATTGCAATAATCTATCTTGGAGAAGATTATTGTTTGAAGAACCGTTCGGAAGTCTTGAAAGTGAAAGAGAGGTTTTACTCTTTTCAGTACCTGTAGTTTGTGAAAGCAATCTTTAGTAGTGCAGTTGATGAATGATTTTAAATTCAAACGATTGTCAATTATAACTCCTAAGTCTCTTGCTTGAGTGATGAGTAGGTTGGCTGGTGGACTCGACGTGAACTTGCTGTTTTCTGGTGAGATAAGAAGGAGTTCGGTCTTAGATGAGTTTAGTATCAGGTTAAGGCTGGTGAGGAGGCGATTGATTTCTTGAAGGCAGTTTTCCCAGTATTCAAGTGTTTTAGAGATGGATTCTTTAAGTGGGATCAAGATCTGGACATCATCGGCGTATAGGAAGTGTTTTAGATTCAATTTGGTTAATAGCTGGCACAGTGGAAGAAGGTAAATGTTAAAGAGCATGGGTGATAGTGAAGATCCTTGGGGAACTCCTATGGTGGAATTGTAATGGGGAGATTCTTTATTGTGGATTCTAACCTTGTAGCCTCTGTTACTCAGGAATGTTTTGAACCATGCAAATACTGTTCCTGTTATTCCGATGTTCGACAGCTGGTTTAGGAGGATGGAATGGTTGACGGTGTCAAATGCTGCCAAGAGGTCAAGGAGAATCAGTAAGAAGGATTGGCCTTTATCGAGGCCCATGATGAGGTAGTTTGTTAGGGATATGAGTAGGGATTCTGTGCTTAATGCTTTACGGAGCCTGTATTGGCTAGGGAACAGAATTTTATGCTCATTGATGTAATCTGATAATTGTGCATTAACCAGTTTCTCCATGATCTTGGCTATAAGAGGAAGGTTGGAAATCAGACGGAAATTGTTTGGATCTGTAGGATCTAGATTTGGTTTCTTTAGGAGAGGTTTGAAGGAGGCTAATTTAAGGTCGTCTGGAAAGATTCCCTGAGATAGTGAACAGTTTATGATGTCAGCCAAAGTGTTGGAGATTGTGTCTGGTATTAGTAGGAGAAGTCTGGTAGGAATTTGGTCGAAGGGATGAGAAGAAGGTTTCATTTTCTTTAGTACCATTTGGATTTCAGAGGCGGTGATGGGTTCAAATGATTCAAGCACGATGCCCTTGTTATGGGGTAGATATGCACTGTTATGAGAAGTGGTGCTGGAGGGCAGCTGTGCAAGGGGTTTAACGGTTTTGTTTTGGAAGTAAAGAGCCAACTCGTCAGCTTTGGCTTGAGCTTGGGTGCTAGGGATATCAGGCGTGTTGATTTGTGTTAATTTGGATACATAGGAAAAGAGGGCTTTAGCGTCGTAAATGAGGTCATGGATCTTGTGAGCGTAGAAATCCCTTTTTGCTTTTAAGGCGGAGTTCCTGTAGTGATACAGAGCGAGTTTGTAGGCCGTGAGCGTACTGGGGCAGGGGGCTTTACACCATTTACTCTCTTTCTGTCTATGCTGGCGTATGAAATTATGCCGGCGTATGAAATTATGCTGGCGTCGGTTCTCGAGCCCGCTGACAGCCACGGGTTCGGAAACTGGACACCGGCAAAATTGAGCGCCCAGTTTTCAACCTGCGAGCCGCGGGCCTATTTCAAAATTTTTTTATTTTTTATTTTTTTACTTTTTTTTAACTTTCGGGATCTCCGACTTAATATCGCCATGATATTAAGTCAGAAGGTGCACGGAAAGCAGTTTTTACTGCTTTTCTGTGCAATTTCCTGGTGCCCGGAGAAATTAACAACTACCTTTGGGTAGGCGCTAATTTCTGAAAGTGAAATGTGCGGCTTGGCTGCACATTTTGCTTTCTGAATCGCGCGGGAATACCTAATAGGGCCATCAACATGCATTTGCATGTTGCGGGCGCTATTAGATTCGGGGGGGTTGGATGAACGTTTTTGACACGCTATTACCCATTACTGAATAAGGGGTAAAGCTAGCGTGTCGAAAACGCGCGTCCAATCCCGGGTTAACAGTGTGTTCTGCCGGAGCGCACTGTACTTTATCGGCCTGTGAGAAAGCCAACAGAAAATAAAGGGGTTACAAACAGCAAAGGTGCTGCTAAAGTTAGAGGAACCATTTTGTTATTTATCTTAGGAGGAAACAGTCTGACACTGAGTCTTTACTTTGCACCAGGGTGAGAACGTAGGCGGAGTACACAGAAGTACAGATAATAGTGTTGGTGGCACCTTCTCCGATTATGTATATACAGCCACTGGTTGTGACTACCTATTGATGAGCACCTGTACCTTTTCTCAGTGCACTGTGGTAATAGTGTGAGAGTTGAGTGAAGGAAAGTGTGAAAATAATCCTCACTCTACAAGCAAGCATCTGAATTTAATTCCTCTGTGCTAGCTAGAATAAGGATATTTAATTATCTTTTGATTTCCACAATCAGCTAACCCAGTTCCTGTTAGTTGTGTTATGGGCACGTCCACCATGCCGCTGACGGGCCGAGGGTTTGGGCGCCCTTGGGTACAATCGTAGGCGTGAGGAGCACGGCCGTCTCTAGAGCAGGTGGTGTGAGCCCTTGGGCCACGGCGAGAGCTAGGGAGGAGCCCCAGCCACACCGTGGGAGGTGAGCTGGTGCTGGCATGGTGAGCCAGGCGGGTACTGAAGCAGAGGTTAAGGAGCAGAGTCTGACCCTCAGCCGGACCTGCACACCCATGACAACCAGCAACGCAATGTTGGTTGATGAACGGTCCTCCGACTGTTCCAAGCCCTTTCAGACCTGCCGCTGGGTAACGGCAAAGGGTGGGAGGCCGGACAGAGGATGAGGGCAGAGTCCTTAGTACACGGAAGACATCTTAGACGAAGGCTAGTGCAGACATCGTAGACAAGACTGGTGCAGAGACATCAGAGGCAAGGGCTGGGAGGAGACATGGGCACTGTCCCTCAGGGCGCCCTACTCAGCCCACCTGCGGGACTGAGTCGCGGACCACCCTGTCCCATACGCGCCCTACACAGCCCAGGAAGGCTGGTCGCGGACCACGCTGAGAGCAGGAGAGCGCAGGGAAGATCCAGGCGAGAAGGAACTCCGATGCCGGGACCAATGACATCCGAAGCCCCGTCGGCTGGCAAGAAGGGAAGCTCCAGAGCACAGGGACGAATCCCTCCTGTTGGCCACTCCAGGGCCCAACAGGACAGAAGGCTCAGGAGCCAGACGAAGACATAGGGCAGAACATCTGGAACTGGATCAGGAACTGGAACAGGTACAGACATCAGGCAACAACAGGTATAGACATGAAGGCAATTGCAGAGACAGGTCAAGACAGGGAGCCATCAAAGCACGCACGACCTGGATCAGCAGACAGGACACAGCGATGTGTAAAGCCAATCCAAAGGCAAGTAGCAAGTGAAATGAGAGTCCTTTTATACTGCAGGAAGTAGGCAACTCCCTGGGAGGAGTTTGCCAGGACTGCCCCTTGCTGGCCCTATAACTGAGGTAGAGAGCTGTGGGCCGGCCCCTAGGGGAAGGGCGTGGCCAACCAGGAAGTCCAAACGCAGCCAAGCAAGCCACAGGCAGGCCTCAGGAACAGCTAGGCCCCCCAGGCCCTGGAGCAAGTCCTGGATGGTGCACAGGCGAGACCCTGGCTTCGGAACGGTCTCCGGAGGGAAGGTAAGATACCTCCTGTAGCACAGCAACAGGGGGGATCGTAACAAGTTGTCATGAATAAACACTGAGGGGCGGATTATAAGAGCCCTGCTCGCGTAAATCCGCCTGGATTTACGCGAGCAGGGCCTTGTGCGCCGGTGCGCCTATTTTCCATAGGCCTGCCGGCGCGCACAGAGCCCCGGGACTCGCGTAAGTCCCCGGGTTTTTCGAGGGAGGCGTGTTGGGGCGTGTCGGGGGCGGGGCCGATCGGCGCGGCATTTTGGGGCGAGACACAGCATTTCGGGGGCGGGCCCGGGGGCGTGGTTTCGGCCCGGGGCGGTCCGGGGGCGTGGCCATGCCCTCCGGAACCGCCCCCAGGTCGCGTCTCGGCGCGCTAGCGGCCCGCTGGCACGCGGGGATTTACTTCTCCCTCCGGGAGGCGTAAATCCCCCGACAAAGGTAGGGGGGGGGTTTAGATAGGGCCGGGGGGGTGGGTTAGATAGAGGAAGGGAGGGGAAGGTGAGGGGAGGGCGAAAGAGTTCCCTCCGAGGCTGCTCCGATTTCGGAGCGGCCTTGGAGGGAACGGAGGCAGGCTGCGCGGCTTGGCGCGCGCCGGCTGCACAAAATCGGTAGCCTTGCGCGCGCCGATCCTGGATTTTAGCAGATACGCGCGGCTACGCGCGTATCTACTAAAATCCAGCGTACTTTTGTTTGCGCCTGGTGCGCCAACAAAAGTACGCGAAGGCGCACTTTTTTAAAATCTACCCCTGAGAGAGCACTCCTAGTACACTCCGGAAGATAAACGTGGTTAGTGTAGTGGGGGAACACGCTATTTTGTTATTTAAAGAGTATAGATAGGTTTCTGACTGCTCCGGAGACAACGTACCCAATACAGCACGAGGATCACAGTTGGGGAGTGATATCCGGGATGCTCTGGCACTCAAGCCACGCCCATGAGCAGCGTTGAGCAAGCCACGCCTCCTAGCAGCGGCAGAGGGTAAGAAGATTCATCCTAAATAAAGTCAGCTAAGTGTATACTTGCCACAAAGTCTAGCTAGACTGAAACTTTTTTTTTCACATCATAAAGAGAGTATAGAATCACTGCAGCAGCTGCCATAAGTAATTGTGCCAGAGACATACGTGAAGAACACGCAGTACCAAAGGCTCAAAATTCACAGGGACTGGAGAGTTCACTGGAAAGAAACAGAGAAAGAAAAAAAGGGTTAAATAGACATACAGAGTCAAACAACATAGAAAGTAAAAACACAAAACCTTGTTACCTACTTACCTGCAATTAGCGTGTTGATTTTGTCCTGCTGCACCTGCAAGACAGAATCGGGACACAAAGATTCACTTTCTTCATAGTAGCATTAATAACTAAATTCTTGATATAGAAAGTATAGCAGGTAATCCTCAAACCATACTTATCTGATTGTTTTATGGTTCTCTTCATTTAAAATACTTGTTAACTAGGAATTGAAAGAAAACCAAGTTGTATTAACTGTTTAAAACTTTCAGCACATTTTATAATATTTTCATTACTTGTTTCTCACTGTTTAAACTTGTGATAATAAATCCGAGTCATAGCTCAAGATCTGTAAACTTTCTATCTACTTACATTGACGTTTTTTTTTTTTTCTATTTGGGGTCTGCCTTCTCTCCCTTCCCCTGGGAGCCTCGCTGGGTGGGTTCCGGACCCCTATTCCTAACACTGGGAGACCCGGTAAGAAGGAGAACTCCTTTTCTATCCTTTCCTCCTCTGGGAAATTACAATTGGTGACTCTTATACCACCTGAAACCTCACTGCGGTTCCAACGCTACCTCTGCCACCGCAGAGGGAGGGTCACTACGAATGCACCCCGGAGAGGTGGGGGGGGTCAGACTATCTTTCTTTGTTCTGGGCGTTAGAAGCGACTTTGTTTTCATGTTGTAACACTTTTGTGATAGCCAAATATGAAGGCATGCCCATTGTGATCTATTTCTGTGCCATGTTTGTGGCGAGGATGGTGGTTGTCCTTTGTGATGTTGCCCCGCCATGGTCATAACGTCTTCTGAGAGATGTCTGTGCCACCAAAATGGTAAGCGCTGTCTGTTGCCTGAATCCATGAACTGATGCTCTCAGCAGTTCTTATAAGCTGTTGGACTGGGGATCATCACTCAGCACATTATTAGTAAATCTTGGGCATCCACCAGATAGGTTTCTTGACAAGCACAAAATATGAATTGATTTTTGAACATTGCTGCATGTTTCTTTAGTTGAGGTATATGATTCTAAAAAGCAGATAGAAGAAACGAGAGTCAACATTAGCTAACTATTAGAGAGCATAAATAAAAGATGTGTAATGACAACATTGCTTTAAAATTGCCTACCATCTAGATGCTTTGCATTGTCATACAAACTTAATATATACCCTCTGGAGTATCTCTTATCTGCTTATAGTGCCTTTTCACAGCAGGCTACATTCTGGTATTGACCCAGATGACATTATAAACAAACAGGTGCCATGAAAAGATACAGTTGAATTTGCTTAAATTACATTTTGTACTTGTAAGCACTTTCTGAATAATTTGATTCAAAATGTGGTTATTTTCTTGTTTGGTGGAGAAAGGCAAACAAATCAGGAGATGAGCCAAACATTAGTTATTTTTCAAGGACCGTGCTGCATAATACAGATTCCATTTTTATAATAAACCCATCCTAGCATTTAACGATTATTCTGCTAAGGTTTCAGAGAGTCGGAAGGCCTTGAATCCAAGATGCAGGGAACTTCACCGTAAGGGAATAACATTTTCTGTATTATGCCCTGCCAGACTAAAGGTCTATCAAAATGGTGGTTCCACTCTGCTGAGTACAAAGAAAGAAAGAAACTGCTTCATGCTGGACTTGTGAGATTGAATATAAATGATGCTGATTTGAGTGGCACTGCATGCTCTCATTTTCAGCTGAAGACTGTTTTAGTGGAGAATTCAGATTAAACGTTTCATGTGTTTATATAAGCAGAAGATGTGATTCTATTTTCAAAGATAAGTTCTATGATAAACTGTAGGTCGAGGCTTGTTGGCTATTTCTCACTGTTTCTAACTGCTAACGCTCCTATGTTGTGGTGTTAGATGACGCTTGTGTGTTATTTTGTTTTGGTTATGGAGCCAAGGATATCATATGGAATATTTTCTGATGAATGCCTGAATGGTTTTTGTTTATTTCTAAATCGTATGGAAGTAGTTTGTGTTAATTGCAGGATGCCTGTGAATGGAAGTAAGGAGCGCCGTGATTAAAGGTTTTTTTCAGACGGTGCTCCAGTTGGGACACTGGGGCCACTTTTTTTTCATACTTATGTATGGAACATTTGATTTTTGTTGCTGACTGGGAACTATTTTGAAAAGAGAATTTTGAATCTCCTTGGTGTTTGCTTTCGATTTTGCTTTTTTTGAATATATGATTTATGCTTTTGGGAATCATTAGGTATATATAATAGATTTTTTTTTTTGCAATATCTCAGCTTTTTGACTATCTCATTTTACAAAGACGAGAGAGGTTTTTTTTGGGGGGGGGATTCTAAACTCCAGGGAGATTCTTCCTGCTGAGAAGTGGTAAAGATCGGATGAGAAGGAGGATATAGTCCCTTGGAGCATATGGACATTGGGTTTCTGTGTTTTGCAGGGCCGGTGCTTCCATTAAACAAACTAGGTGGTTACTAGAGTGCCAAGGCCCAGAGAGGGAGAGCCAATACAGCCGAAGAAGGGAGCATTATGCCGACGAGAGAGGGAGCAATTTTAGATCTAATTCTCAGTGGAGCACAGGACTTGGTGAGAGAGGTAACGGTGGTGGGGCCGCTTGGCAATAGTGATCATAATAAGATCAAATTTGAATTACTGACTGGAAGGGGGAAAGTAAGCAAATCCATGGCTCTCATGCTAAACTTTCAAAAGGGAAACTTTGATTAAATGAGAAAAATAGAAAAAAACTGAAAGGAGCAGCTACAAGGGTAAAAAGTGTGCAAGAGGCGTGGTCATTATTAAAAAATACCATCCTAGAAGCACAGTCCAGATATATTCCACATATTAAGAAAGGTGAAAAGAAGGCAAAATGATGACCGGCATGGTTAAAAGGGGAGGTGAAAGAAGCTATTTTAGCCATAAGATCTTCATTCAAAAATTGGAAGAAGGATCCAACAGAAGAAAATAGGATAATGCATAAGCATTGGCAAGTTAAATGTAAGACATTGATAAGACAGTAAGAGAGAATTTGAAAAGAGTAGAGGCAAAAACTCACAGTAAAAACTTTTTTAAATACATCAGAAGCACAAAGTCTGTGAGGGAGTCAGTTGGACCGTTAAACGATCGAGGGGTTAAAGGGGCAATTAGAAAAGATAAGGCCATCGCGGAAAGATTAAATTATTTTCTTGCTTCAGTGTTTACTGAGGATGGGGAGCTACCCATATTGGAGAAGGTTTTCATGGGTGATGATTCAGATGGACTGAACCAAATCACGGTGAACCTAGATGTGGTAGACCTGATTGACAAACTGAAGAGTAGTAAATGACCTGGACCGGAGGGTATACACCCCAGAGTTCTGAAGGAACTAAAAAATGAAATTTCAGACCTATTTGTAAAAATTTGTAACCTATCATTAAAATCATCCATTGTACCTGAAGACTGGAGGGTGGCTAATGTAATCCCAATATTTAAAAAGGGCTCCAGGGGTGATCCGGGAAACTACAGAGCAGTTAGCCTGTCTTCAGTGCCAGGAAAAATAGTGGAAAGTGTTCTAAATATCAAAATCACAGAACATATAGAAAGACATGGTTTAATGGAACAAAGTCAGCATGGCTTTACCCAAGACAGGTCTTGCCTCACAAATCTGCTTCACTTTTTTGATGGAATTAATAAACATGTAGATAAAGGTGAACCGGTAGCTGTAGTATATTTGGATTTTCAGAAGGCATTTGACAAAGTTCCTCATGAGAGGCTTCTAGGAAAAGTAAAAAGTCATGGGATAGGTGACAATGTCCTTTCGTGGATTACAAACTGGCTAAAAGACAGGAAACAAAGAGTAGGATTAAATGGACAATTTTCTCAGTGGAAGGGAGTGGGCAGTGGAGTGCCTCAGGGATTTGTATTGGGACCCGTACTTTTCAAGATATTTATAAATGATTTGGAAAGGAATACGATGAGTGAGGTAATCAAATTTGCAGATGATACAAAATTGTTCAGAGTAGTTAAATCACAAGCAGATTGTGAAAAATTGCAGGAAGACCTTGTGAGACTGGAAAATTGGGCATCCAAATGGCAGATGAAATTTAATGGGGATAAGTGCAAGGTGATGCATATAGGGAAAAATAACCTATGCTATAGTTACACAATGTTAGGCTCCATATTAGGAGCTACCACCCAAGAAAGAGATCTAGGTGTCATAGTGGATAACACATTGAAATCGTCGGTTCAGTGTGCTGCGGCAGTCAAAAAAGCAAACAGAATGTTGGGAATTATTAGAAAGGGAAAGGTGAATAAAACGGAAAATGTCATAATGCCTCTGTATCGCTTCATGGTGACACCGCACCTTGAATACTGTGTACAATTCTGGTCGCCGCATCTCAAAAAAGATATAATTGCGATGGAGAAGGTACAGAGAAGGGCAACCAAAATTATAAAGGGAATGGAACAACTCCCCTATGAGGAAAGACTAAAGAGGTTAGGACTTTTCAGCTTGGAGAAGAGACGGCTGAGGGGGGATATGATAGAGGTGTTTAAAATCATGAGAGGTCTAGAACGGGTTAATGTGAATCAGTTATTTACACTTTTGGATAATAAACTAGGGGGCACTCCATGAAGTTAGCATGGGGCACATTTAAAACTAATCGGAGAAAGTTCTTTTTTACTCAACGCACAATTAAACTCTGGAATTTGTTGCCAGAGGATGTGGTTAGTACAGTTAGTTTAGTTGGGTTTAAAAAAGGATTGGATGAGTTCTTGGAGGAGAAGTTCATTGCCCGCTATTGTTTAAGCTGACTTAGAGAATAGCCACTGCTATTAGCAACAGTGGCGTGGGATAGACTTAGTTTTTGGGTACTTGCCAGGTTCTTATGGCCTGGATTGGCCACTGTTGGAAACGGGATGCTGGGCTTGATGGACCCTTGATCTGACCCAGTGTGGCATGTTCTTTTCCCATAGTCGCTGGAGCTGCCACCTATAGATAAGTTAGGAGTGGGGGATGCATAACCGAAGGTTTGCCTAGGGCACCAAATGCTCTTGTACTGGGCTTGGTGTTTTGTCTTTATTTTTGTGGTATGATTATGAATGGGAAAATGAAGCCTTGTTAGATGGAATGCACTGCGTGAATCATCATGGTTTTTTGCTTATCATAGCCTGGACATCTCTGCTATGGGGTGTATAGGCTTATTTTATATGTTTCTTTTGCTATGAGGTGTTCTTAAATGGCTGATATAAACTATCATATCTCTTAAAGTAGATGGAGTGCATTTGCCTATTAAAAGGAAAGAGATTTTGGTTTTCTTTAAGAAGGCTAAGGCTCAGATTGTTATTATACAAGAGACTCACATTATCAATGTGGAACATAAAAAGTTTGTCAGGCTGGGTTGGACAGTTGGCTTTCCCTTCCTTTTCTAGTAAGCAGAGGGGAGTTATTTTGTTTAATATGAGCTTGCTCTTTACCACAGATGGAACTGTTACAGATCCTGAGGGGTGCTATAGCTTGCTCAGTGGTTTACTTTATCATTAAAAAAATATGAGTTTTTCAATATTTATGTGCTAAAAGTGTACTGTCCTTCCTTTTTTTCTCACATTGTGACATTACTGAGTCAATTCCCCAAATTATTTTACGGGGTGATTTTAGTACTATAGCCGACCCTGGTATAGAAGCTAGACCACCGAGAGTGGAAAAGAAATCTGTTCATATTGAGTAAGAAAATGTATATCTTGAAAATCTTATGATTGTAAAATAACCACACAAGTAATAGGCACATGAAGGGGGAGGATTTTGCTGACAAATTCCTACACTTGGAGCCAAAAGGGACAGATCTTACAACAGTCAAATAACATATGTTACAGTGTACCCTCAGCAGACTCACAATGCCAACATATACTCATGGGTCTCAAGCCAGCCCAGGACAATTTAACGAGTTCATGTGAAGCGATGCATGATGAAGAAAACCTAAAACATTGGGTTAAGATAGCAAGACTTTCATAGACTATAACCAAAATTTATTCCAGAGGAGAATATCAGGTTCTAGGCACAGCTCAGTTTCCCATACCGTTTCCAGCCTTGTATAATGAAAGTGAGAAAGAGAATGTATATAACAATGAAGCCTCATGGCCCAATGAATGGAATTCGAGGCCAAGAGTGTAGAGCTCAGGAGTGTCAGTCAAAGATTCCAAGTGAGATGTAAGGTATTTTCCTTTTAGGAGGGAGTGCTATCTACTATTCAGGTTACACAGATCTGTCCATCCTTTCATGGCAGCTTATTGTTGCTTGGATCTTCAAAAATTTCCATTCTATTGTTTAAAGGATTTATGAAATGTTTCTATATAGTCATCTTAACAATATCTATTTAACAATTTTGGATTAACATAGATGTGCTTTCAGTTTTGGCATGGTTTCAGTGTATGGCTGACTGGATGCATTTAGAAAGACTTGATGCTCTCTTTTTATATAGACTTTAAGTTTTGGCAAAGGATAAAGGGTAAATTTCTATTTACTTTTACCTTTGTGAATTAAAGACCGCTTAAAGATATTGTGTTTTTGTTTTTTTTAACTCAGTGGCCTTGATTTGGTGGGGCTCTGGGTGGTGCTTGCATTAGTGATTGGATGAATGGGTGTCTTGTGTTTATTTAATACTATGGCATTATTCTGTGTGTAAATTTTATAAAATTGGATGTAAAACATTGTGTCACAGATTCACCTGCTGTGCAGTCTCTCCATGCCAAGATTCTGCCTGCTGTTCTACCTCCCCACCAGCAGGGGTCATCATTGAACCTTGCTCATTACCTTGCCTGTTACCACCTTGCTGGTTATACTATGCCCAAGTTCCAGCCCTATTTAACCCAGCCTCTCCAGTACCTCGGTGCCTTGTCATCATGTCTGCTCCATGCCTGGCCCTACTCTACGTTGTGGCCTCTGGGCCTTCCAGCCTTGCCTTGTCTGGCTTTGTGGCCTCCGGGGTTTTTCAGCTCTGCCTTGCCTAGCCTTGTGAACTTCTCAGGCCTTCTGCCTAGCCCTGTGGCCTTCTTAGGTTTTCTGCTTCGCCCTGTGGCCTTCATGTCTTCTGTCTAGTGGCTTTTGGGCCTTCTGTGTTATCTGTCCTGTTTAGTCCTTCTGTGTCTCGTCCTGTCTAGTCCTTGTCTCCAGTCCTGCCTTGGGCCCTTGCCTACAGGTTGCGTCAACCCCACCTCAGCCCAAGAATCCACCTCCAAAGCAACAATTGGGGCATATGGTAGGGTTGCCTTTGTTATTTATTTATTTTTATTATATATGGCTGGTCTCCTGAGGTTATATGAGTTATATTGTTCTGTATGTTTCATTTCATATAAATAAACAAGTATCCTAGTGAATTTAGTTTTTGACATACAGAAATGATGTTCTAGAGTATTTTATAGCAGATACATTCTTCTGGAACAAATACTAACAAATGAATCTCTTTCCCCATTTATTTTACAATGATAATGTTCTTAATAATGGAAAGGATAATGATGAAAGTTTACTTATGAATGTGTTTTCAGTTAATAGCATTTATTAATCTGCTCCATTGTGTGTTGTATGCCTGAGACTATAAAGCTAGAAAACATTTTAAACCACATTTAATCAATTTCCCATTGCAAACTAATTGTAGAAATAACAAATCTAACTCAGACACAATGATTTCTGTACAAGAGTCTGGTGTAGGAAACATTTTTTATTAAAAGAAATCAAATTCTTGCTAGCCATAAACATTCAATCAAGCAGATTCTGTATGTCTGATCACTACAATTTTAAAGGGATTGTGACAGTTTCTTCTGTATAGTATGTTCCCAACCATGTAAAGGACCCAGAAGGCCCTCTGTACTGATAGCATATTTAAAGAGCCAAACTCACAATTTTGGGCCCATTTCACCATTCCTGGCTTGAAGTGTTCCCTCTGGGGGATATGTAGCAAACTAAATAAATTAGAATCAGATTTTTTGCTTTGTATATTTCTTGGTAAAGTGGAAATTATGGAGCACTGTACAGCCCTTTTCTTCTATCCTTCCCTTCCCCCCAAAAAATGTTGGCCTGTATTAGTGTTTTCCAGAAAAATTCAAATGGTAAAACACTGCTTTTTTTGTATATGTTAACTTTTACCTCTCTACTTTGTGTAGGGGGCAAGGCAGTGCAATTCACTGCATGTAGCATGTAGGCATTTGTAGTTCTAAGCCTGTGAGCTACATTGGAAGCCATATTCTACTTCAGTTTGGCTGGCTTTCATTTCAACATCTTATCCTCATGTGCTCTTCCTAGGCCAACTATTTTGATTTTTTATTTAATCACTGTTTGGTCTTGATTCACAGAGTCGGCGTTCCTGTCACACTGAGTCAGCCAGCATTGGGACTAGGGCCTGCAAGACTACCGTGGCGTTTCCTGCCACTTTAGAATGGTGTCACCGGCATAGGTGTGAATGATGCCTGTTGTGGCAGTCTGCTATGGCTGGCAGCATAACAATAGTCCCCTCTCCAAAGCCGCCTCCCCAGTCTTCTGGCCTTGGGTTTCCTGGGGAATCAGTGATGGAACTCACATACAAGTGGAGGGGCTTGAAGGTTGGCAGAGTTCCAGGAGTTCTCTTCTGGACCATAGCCTTTCCAGACTATGAGGTACTGTAGTTGATTATGAACTCTATGAGCAACCAGAATCTCCTGTATCTCATAATGGGTATCTTCCTCTGCTGCTATCTTTGAGGTCCAGAGTGGAGGCCTCCTCGGCCAAGAGTGCGAGACTGGTTTCAGTAAAGAGACATGGAACACTTTGTGCATTCTGAGTGGAGTGGTGGGAAGTGGAGTGGTGGCAAGTGGAGTGGTGGCAAGTGGAGTTTACAGTCTACTGGGGCCATGTGTTATACCACAGAAAAAAGGCCAAATGAAGTGTGGTGCAAACTTCAAGGAAGGCATTCTTAAACAAAAGTTTCTGGTATTCAGCCAGACCAGAGGTATAGAGGAGGTACTGGGCATTGTCTTATCTGCTTGTGCCTTGAAGCACTTGGCCACTTAGTCCAACAGGCGGTAGGTTTTTAGCCTCAACTCTTGAAGCTCTTGTCCTGTTAAGGTAGCTGCAGGGCAGCTGTCTGAGGTGGGAAGGGGTCGAGTTATCACGGGGTGGCATCTGAAGACGATGTAGAAGGAAGAGGAGCCTGTAGAGGTGTTGATATGGTTGTTGTGGGCAAATTCGGCCCTGGGAAGCAAGGGGGCCAAATTATCATATCTATGTAAAAAATGCCTTGAGCTCTTGATTCACACTCAGCTTGACCTTTGCTTTGAGGGTGGTAGGCGGAAGTGAAGTCTAATGTGATTAAGAACTTCTGGCTTAAGCCTCTCTAATAATGAGGGTAAACTGAACCCCTCAGTCTGAGAGGATGTGTCGAGGTAGACCCTGCAGACAAAAGATGTGTTGCACAAAGAGTTTGGCCAATTTAGGCATGGACAGAAAGGCAGGAAGAGGAATGAAGTGTACCATCTTTGAGAATCTGTCCACGATCACCCATATGGTGAGAGGGGAAGGTCACAGATGAAGACTGTGGCCACATGGGTCCAGTTCTGTGTGAGCCGGCAGCAGCTATAAAAACCCCCTCAGTCGTGCTCTGACACTTTTAGGCATGGCACACATAGGGCAAGACCCTATGTAATGCTGAGCATCTGTCTTTATTCGAAGCCACAAATAATGTTGCATAATTAACACTAATATCCAGGTGATGCCAGGATGCCCAGAAAGGCAAGAGTCATATGCCCTTTCAAGAACCTTTTGTTGCAGATGCCAAGGCATTACTGTCTTTCCCGAAGGAATGGTGAAAGTGACCGCAACTACATTCTTGGCCGGGTCAACGATGTGTTGCAGTTGGTCTAGAGTTGCTCCAGTATTGAAGGACCGGGAGAGAACGTTAGCTTGGCAATTCTTGTCAGCAGGCCAATACCGCAAATGGAAGTCAAATCAATTAAAAAACAAAGACTAGCGAGCTTGCCTGTGGTTTAGTCTACCTCCAGCAGATGTCACTATTCTTCCAAAACCAGCTTGACCGCTAGCAATTCGTGGTCTTCTATGGTATAGCTCCTCTCTTAAAAAGTAGTTTCAGGTCACAAGTGTATCATTGTGGTTATGCTGTAGGAGGACAGTGCCTACCCTGAGGGTGGACGTATCTATCTCAAGGATGAATGGCTGGATTGGATCTGGGTGATGTAGGCTTGGGTGGCAGCCATGGTCCAGTTTTTGGTATCTGATCCTTTCTTAGGCAAGGTGGTAAGTGGAGCTACCAAAGAATAATTAGGGATAAACTGCCTATAGTAATTGGCAAACCCTAAGAAACATTGCAGTGCCTTGAGGCCCACAGGATGGGGACACTCCAGGATGGCCTTTAACTTGTCTGGATCCATATTAAAGCCCTGGTGGGAGACAATGTACTTCAGAAAGGAAAGTTCATCTTGTTCAAAGGCACATTTCTCCAACTTAGCATAGAGGAGGTGCTCCTGAAGCCTTTGAAAGACCTGCATGACTTGAGCCCGATGTTCTGTCAGTGACTTGGCGAAGACTAAGAAATCATCTAGATAAACTACAACATGGGAGTAGATGAGGTCCCAGAACATTTTATTGACCATGGATTGAAATACTGTGGGGGCGCTGCATAAGCCGAAGAGTATCACAAGATACTCGTAGTGTCCATCACAGTTGTTGAAGGTTATTTTCCATTCGTCACCTTCATGAACTCTTATTAGACTGTATACCACCTGAAGGATTAGTTTGTTGAAGATTTGTGCACCCCATATGCAACTGAAATATTCTGCGATCAAAGGAAGTGAATAGCGATCGTTTTAGTGATGGAATTAAGACCCCGGTAATCAATTCAGGGACTAAGAGACCCATCCTTCTTCCCAACAAAGAAGAAGCCAGCCCCAGCAGGAGATAAGGAAGGGCAAATAAAGTGTTTGTTCAAATTCTTCTTGATATATTTGCTGATATATTTGCTTATGGTTTCCATTTCTGATGTGGATAGTGGGCATACTTGGCCTCTAGGCGGATGTTTACCTGGGAGTAAGTCTATGGCGCAGTCATAGGGACAATGGGGTGGTATCACCTCTACCTCCAGTTTGCTGAACATGTTGGAGTAGGACAAGTACTAGGAAGGCAAACTGGGCTTCTCAGAGACAGTCACTTGGCTCAATAGCCTCAGTGGGTGATCCTGGGTTAGGCAGTGCATCTTACAGGTGGGACCCCAGTGGGAGAGCTCCAATCAATATGGGGCTGCTGTTGATCATCCAGGGGAGGCCCAGGATAATGTTGTTAATGGCTTCTGGCAGGACATATAGGCGGATTTTCTCCCAATGGAACAGGCCTGTTTCTATTTGTAGAGGCCCAGTAACTAGAGTAATCCGACCTGACAGAGGTTCTACTGTGACTGAGGAGACAGTGAGTGTCATTTCCAATGGCTCAATGGAAATTCCATGTTGACATACTAGTTCCTCTGCAATGACGTTGCCTGCCGCCCCATCTAGAAAGGCTTTCTCGTGCATGTGGGTCCCTTCCCATAAGAGACCAACAGGAACAAGGATTTGGGGAGAGGGAGTGGAATTACCTAGGGTGGCCTCCCCTACTAACTCTAGGTCCTGCTGTTTCCCAACTTGGTTGGGCAATGTACTGCGAAATGGCTTGTGCCCACGCAGTAGAGGCACAAGTTAAGATGTCTCCTCCTCTGCTTCTCCTCTAAAGACAGTCTGCATCGCTCTATTTGCATGGGCTCTTTGTCCGAGGCAGCGGTTCCTTCAGTTCCAGAAGGGCTAGATGGTGAAGTTGGCATGGAGACTTTGAGTGTGGTGCACCAGAATATGCTCCTCTCTTTCTGGCCTGTTCACAGAAATGTAAATCCAGCCGAATGGCCAAACTGATTAGGCTCAACCTTTATGGACTCTGAGAGGCCTTGTTGGAAGATTGCTGATGAATACTCTTCCTCCATTGGAGCCTCAAAGCTAAGGTCTGAAAGTTCATCGCATATTCCCCCACTGGGCTGGAACCTTTATGGATCTGCAGGAGTTTGGTAGTGGTGGATGTGGTGCAGCCAGGCTCATTGAAGATAAGCGGAACTCCCTGAAGAACTGGTCCAAGTTGGAGAGAAGGGGGTCATCCCTCTCCCAGAGAGGAGAGGCCCAGGCCAGCGCTGACCCTCCCAGCTGGGACAAGATGTATGTCACTTTTGCCTTGTCAGAAGGGAAGAGGTCAGACTGCAGATCAAAGTGCATCCGGCACAGATTAAGGAAGCCCCTGCACTCAGAGGGCTTCCTGTGAAAATGAGGTGGAGGAGCTAGCTGTTGTATCAGTTTGAGTCCTGGAGTCTAGGCTAGCTGCGAAACCACTAGTGGCAGAGTAGCTAGTTGGGGAACTGGTAGAGCATCAAGACGAATCACAAGTTTGTCTAGAACCCCAGTGATCTTCATTCTTAGTCATCCAGTATGGAGCGATGGCCGGATCTAGGCAGAATCTTAGTGATATTATACATTTTACACTTCTTAATAATTGTCTTGACTATGTTCTGAGGGATATTCAAGGACGTTGCAATTTTTTTCAAACCCATCCCTAGAAATCGGAGCGGCCTTGGAGGAAACTATTTTTTAGCTCCCCCCCACCTTTCCCTCCCTTCCCCTATCTAACCTACCCCCCAGCCCTACCTAAATCCCCCCACCTTATATCTTTGAGTTATGCCTGCCTCTGGCAGACGCAACTTGCGCACGCCGGCCAGCTGCTGGTGCGCTAACGCCCGGCACAGGCCGCTATGCTGGAGGACTCAGGACCACCCTCGGACTGGCCCCGGACCGCCGCCACGCCCCTGGACCGCCCATTTTTGAAAGCCCTGGAACATACGCGCATCCCGGGGCTTGCGCGTGCCGCCGAGCCTATGCAAAATAGGCTCGTGTGCACAGGGGTAGGTTTTCAGGGGTTATGAGCGTATCTTACTCTCATAACCCTTTGAAAATCTACCCCTTGGAGTATGCTTTTGAAGGTGATTGGTTACACCAGCGTTTCAAGTATTTAGGATTGCTACAAAAGAACAAAGGAAGTGGACACTTATCCAACCAAGCCATTCTATGTTTTTGTTTCTATTTCATTTTCTAAGAAATTCTGGAATATATTTTTCACTTTGGCAGTTGTGGGGTAGGATGTGTGGTTACACAGAACAAACACTGTTTTAATGCATTTTATTTCCAGGTTGTAAGGCAACAAAAGGTAAACATTTTGGAAGAGGCTTTAGATTTTCTATTGCCACTGTATACATGAAATTTAATGTGGAAAAGTGCAAGGTGATGCATATAGGGAAAAATAACCCATGCTATAGTTACACAATGTTAAGTTCCATATTAGGTGCTACCACCCAAGAAAGAGATCTAGGTGTCATAGTGGATAACACATTGAAATCGTCGGTTCAGTGTGCTGCGGCAGTCAAAAAAGCAAACAGAATGTTGGGAATTATTAGGAAGTGAATGATGAATAAAACGGAAAATGTCATAATGCCTCTGTATCGCTCCATGGTGAGACCCCACCTTGAATACTGTGTACAATTCTGGTCGCCGCATCTCAAAAAAGATATAATTGCGATGGAGAAGGTACAGAGAAGGGCGACCAAAATGATAAGGGGAATGGAACAGCTCCCCTATGAGGAAAGACTAAAGAGGTTAGGACTTTTCAGCTTGGAGAAGAGACGGCTGAGGGGGGATATGATAGAGGTGTTTAAAATCATGAGAGGTCTAGAACGGGTAGATGTGAATCGGTTATTTAGTCTTTCAGATAATAGAAAGACTAGGGGACACTCCATGAAGTTAGCATGTGGCACATTTAAAACTAATCGGAGAAAGTTCTTCTTCACTCAATGCACAGTTAAACTCTGGAATTTGTTGCCAGATGACGTGGTTAGTTCAGTTAGTATAGCTGTGTTTAAAAAAGGATTGGATAAGTTCTTGGAGGAGAAGTCCATTACCTGCTACCGTATTAATTAAGTTGACTTAGAAAATAGCCACTGCTATTACTAGCAACGGTAACATGAAATAGACTTAGTTTTTGGATAATTGCCAGGTTCTTATGTCCTGGATTGGCCACTGTTGGAAACAGGATGCTGGGCTTGATGGACCCTTGGTCTGACCCAGTATGGCATGTTCTTATGTTCTTATACTCTAGTGCAGTGGTTCTTAACCTTTTTTCAGCCGGGATACACCTGACAGATGATTCTCACATGTGTGACACACTGAACATGTGACCATCATGGGGCTAAATGTAAACATGCACTCTGCATCCACAGGAACCCCCTCGACCCCCAGCAATGAGTGCAGAACAGAACTAGGTCATTACCTGTACAACTCACCATACAAAGATGATATTCTGTTTCTGATGACATCTCAGTAAAAGCAAAACAAACTCCCTTTACTACCAGGCACAATAGCCTTCCTTATGAAAAGACAGTAATTTACCACTAATGCATGTCCTATTGAGAAAACACAACAAATAAGATTGATACAAATGCCTACAAGCGAGTAAAATACCTCACCTCTGTCATACACAAAAAACCGACTTTCACCAAGTACAGAAAGACCACAAATTTTAAATATGGAGACAGAAACTGGAATGGAAAACCAAAAAAGCCACTCTGCATGCAATGCAAACCTGCAGAAATGGAAAGAGAAATATAGCACCTAACATAGTCTCAGGATCTGCAATAATGCACACAAACTAACCCCCACAAAGTTACCACTGTATTATGGAACACCTCAAACAGTAACAACCCTATCTATGAAAAGGCAACACTACAAATATTAAACTAGGCCCTAAACCAGTGATGGCTAACCTATGACACGCGTGTCAGAGGTGACACGCCGAGACTTTTTGCTGACACGCACAGCGTTTCGTGGACTATCGGGAATTTTTTTTTTAATCGGCTGTGCCGAGCCTTTTTTTTTTTTATCGGCTGCACCGACCCTTTAAAACTAGTTTTTTAGTATCCCCCCACCCTCCGGACCCCTCCACCCCCCCCCCCCCAATGCCCCCGGGCGCAGCAACAGGCAGATAGGCAGGGCCGCGGCCTGAAGAAAAAGATCATGTTTAAACGCGCTGATGCTCCTCCTCCTTCCTGTCTGTGCGGCCCCGGAAGTAAACGTTGCCAGAGCCACGTGGGCTGGAAGGAGGTGAAGCATCGGCGTGTGCAGAAGAGGAGCAGCGCTTGCGTATACGGGCAGCCGCGAATCCCAAGTCGCAACAGCCCAAGAAGAGGAAGAGGCCTGGTAGCAGGGCTGCCGCAGAGCCCATCCTGCGACGACCCGTGAAGAGGAGGCCCAGAGGTGAGAGAGAGGCTGAGGGTCTGTAGAGGGTGTGTGTGTGTGTGCGTGTATGAGATGAGTTGAGAGATTGTGTGTGAGAGTGAGGACCTGAATGTTTGCAGAGACGGCATGTGCTTGAGCAAGACAGCATGTGGGAGTGAGAGCCTGTGCTTGAGCAAGACAGCATGTGGGAGTGAGAGAGAGCCTGTGTGTGTGAGAGTCAGACAGCATGTGCCAGTGAGAGCCTGTGTGTGTGTGTGTGAGAGAGAAATGCATGTGAGAATGAGAACCTGTGTGTTTGAGGGAAGAAGATGGAGAGAAAAGAAACAGAAAAAAAGACAATATAAAAGGAATTGGCAAAAAAAATAAGAAAGGGAAGGTGGGAAAAAAAAGCCTGTGACCAACCAGTTAGAAAATGAAGATCAGACAGCAAAGGTAAAAAACAAAATAAATTACTTTTTAGTGATTGGCACATGTAATCTTTAGGAATGTGCAAGAATAGCACTTTCTCTATGCGGATCTCACAATGTACGAGATCAACGTGGAGAAAATGGAAGCCCACGGGGCCTGCACAGAGGAGGCAGCAGAATGGGCTTCAGTGTCAGTAGCAGCAATCGGCATCTCCCCAATAGCCATGTGGCAGCAATGACAGTGGCAGCAGAGGAATGAGAGAGGTTCTGAGGTTGCTGGCAAAAGAGAGGGCGGTCTGCCTTTAGTGTGTGCATGTGAATGAATGGGACTCTGCATGGGGGTGTATGTGTGTGAATGCATGGGTGCCTGCGTGAGAATGAATTGGTGCCTGCCTGGAGGATGGGGAGGGAGTGGTGTGAAAATGAATGGGAGCCTGCCTGGGGTTCACTCTGTGTGTGTGTGTGTGTATATGTGAGGGAGCCAGTGAGTGTGAGAGCATGAGTGTGTATGAGAAAATCCAGGGGAGTAAGAGTTTGGGGGGGGGGGGGGGGGGTGGAGGGGGAGAGAGTGTTTTAATTGAAGATTTAGCCAATGAAATTCAGCCACAAAAAAGTCACTAAGCAGGTAAGGAAAAGAATTATTTGTTTTTGCTTTATTAATAAATACAGAACATATATTAAAATTATAACTTTTTGTTATTAATATTAGAGCTACAAATATCACAAAATTATGGATTTTTCTAGAAGTGACACACCACCCGAGTTATGCTCGTTTTTTTTATGAATTTTGACACACTGAGCGCAAAAGGTTGGCCATCACTGCCCTAAACACTAATATATCTCTAATATACTAATAAACAGAATAAGCCAAGCTGCTATAGATCTCCACACAGAAATAATTATAAAGCTATTCTAATAAATGTACAAAACAGCTGATGAACAGAATAACATTCAACAATTAAAAGCTCATAAAATTTATTAAAATATGTTCAAATATCAATAAAATATTTCAAAACATCAGACATTGTATAACACCCAATAATTAAAATGGCAGTCAATCAAGAAAAATAAACTTAAAAAGCTACCTTTACTTATCCTCTCCAGCAACTCTCCTACTCCTTTCCCTTGCAGGCCAATAGCACACACCAGAAGCAGCAAGGGCTGCTGAAGCTCTGTCCTCACAGTCTTCTTCCTTAATGCCCACAACCAGTCATTTACACCCCCTCCCACCCCAATTAGAATCTATGACCAATCTCGGTCTCTCTTACACACATGCACACTAGTCATCTTCCTGACTGGTCTCACACACACACACACACACACACACGTCATCTTCCTGACCAGTCTCTCTCTCACACACATATACACACACACAAACACACATACACACTCACACACACACACACACACACAGTAGTCATCTTTCTGACCAGTCTCTCTCTCTCTCTCTCTCTCTCTCACACACACACACACACACACACACACGTCATCTTCCTGACCAGTCTCTCTCTCACACACATACACACACACACACAAACACATACACACACACACAGTAGTCATCTTTCTGACCAGTCTCTCTCTCTCTCTCACACACACATACTAGTCATCTTTCTGACCAGTCCCTTTCTCTCTCTCTCTCTCTCTCTCACACACACACACACACGTCATCTTCCTAACCAGTCTCTCTCACACACATACACACACTAGTCATCTTCCTGACCAGTCTCTCTCAGTCTCTCTCACACACACACACAGACACATGCACACACACACACTAGTCATCTTCCTGACCAGTCTCTCTCTCTCTCTCTCACACACACACGTCATCTTCCTGACCAGTTTCTTTCTCCCTCTCTCTCTCACACACACACACACACACACTAGTCATCTTCCTGACCAGTCTCTCTCTCTCTCACACACACACACACACACAAATACACACACACATCTTCCTGACCAGTCTCTCTCTCAATCACACACACACACACACACACATGCTGTCTTATATACAAGCTCTCAATCACACACAAATGCTCTTGCAACCATTCACACCAGCTCTCATCCAAGTACCCATTCACACCCACACACACACATAAGCTCTCACCCAGGCACCCATTCACACCCACACACATAAGCTTTCACCCAGGCACCCATTAACACCCACACACACACACAAGCTCTCACTGGGATGGGCTCCAGTTCCGCCGCAGCTTTAGTCCAGGAGGCCTTCTTTTTCTCTACCATGGGGATGAGCTCCTGTGGAGGCCTCGCTTGATCGGGATTGGGTTTCCTCTTCACCACCACGGGGATGAGCTCCCGTGGTGGCCTTGCTTGGTCGGGGTTGGGTTTCCTCTTCGCCACGGATGAGCTCCCGTGGTGGCCTTGCTTGGTTGGGGTTGGGTTTCATTTTTGCCGCAGTGGGGATGAGTTCCCGTGATAGCCTTGATGGCCTTGGTCTGGGTCGGGTTTCCTCTTTGCCACCATGGGGAAGAGCTCCCATGGCAGCCTTGCTTGGTCAAGGTCGGATTTCTTCTTCACCACCACGGGGATGAGCTCTTGTGGCGGCCTTGCTTGGTCAGGGTCGGATTTCTTCTTCACCACCACGGGGATGAGCTCTTGTGGCGGCCTTGCTTGGTCAGGGTCGGGTTTCCTCTTTGCCGCCACAGGGATGAGCTCCCATGGTGGCCTTGTTTGGTCGGGGTTGGGTTTTCTCTTTGCCGCCATGGGAATAAGCTCCTATGGCGTTCTTGCTTGGTTGGGATTGGGTTTCCTTTTCACCGCTATGGGGATGAGCTCCCGTGGTGGCCTTGCTTCGCCGGGGTTCGACACTGCCATTAGTCCCACCCCACCACCGGACTATGTGATGCCCCTTCTTCCTGCCTCACTAGCCAATCAGAGGCTTCCTCCCTTCTTCCTACTCCCACTGGCAGGTAGAAGGGAGGAGGCTTCTGATTGGCCTGCGCAGGGGCAGGAAGAATGAAAGAGGCTTCCCATTGGGCAGTGGGGGCAGGAAGAAAGGAGGCTTCACATTGGCCTTTGGGGGCTGGAAAAAGGGAGAAGGGAAGTTCAACCAGGGCATTGGGACACCAGAAGCCGCGACACACTTGCCGGTGCTTGGCGACAAACTGGTGTGTTGTGACACACCGGTTGAGAATCGCTGCTCTAGTGCAGTGGCTCTCAACCCTGCCTTTGGGATCCACCTGGCCAGTCTGGTTTTCAGAATATCCACGATGAATATGCATGAGATATATTTGCATGCGGTGCACATGCAAATATCTCTCATGCATATTCATTATGGATATCTGAAAACCAATCTGGCTGGACGGGTCCAGAGGACCAGGTTGAGAATCATTGCAATAGTGTAATGGAAAGTCAATCTCTGTAGCAAGGGCTCTCAGGTCAAGAACACAGTAAGTAATTTTCACTCAGTTTTTGTAATTCTACTATACTATTTCTAACCATAGAAAGTAAATACATATTTGTTAGGGGTATTCTGAAAACTAGACTGGCAAAATCGAGTTGAGAAATACGGCACTAGTATATAAACCTTTTTCTTTAGTATGGCATGCTGATTCCTTAGATGAGACTTCAGCTGTATTTTCAATACTGTAAGAAAAAAATTGGACAGAACAATGAAGTTAATTCTGTATTTTATAACCATAAGCCATATGTATATTTAAAAAATTCAGTCTGATGTGGGAATTATTATATTTATCATGAGATTTATTCTTTTCTGTTATGCTGTATCTCTTCATGCACAATCCTTTATGCACACCATGAAGTTAGCAAGTAGCACATTTGAGTGAAAAATTATTTTTCACTCAACGAATAATTAAGCTCTGGGTTTAAAACTATTTTGGACAAGTTCCTGGAGGAGAAGTCCATAAACTGCTATTAGTCAAGTTGACTTAGGAAAAAGCCACTGCTTATTACTGGCATTAGTAGCATGGGATCTATTTAATGTCTGGGTACTTGACATGTACTTGTATCCTGGATTGGCCACTGTTGGAAACAAGGATGCTGGCTTGATTGACCCTTGGTTTGACCCAGTATGGCAACTTCTTATGTTCTGTAGCTGGGTTAGAGATCTACTATTATAATTACTTTTACTAATAATATCAGATTGAAAGCACTTAGTCATCAGAAATATATTTGGGGATCATTGCATGGAAGTGACCCTCCTTGATTTTTAAAATTAAATGTATGGTACTATTTTCAAAACTTAGAAATGCACTAACCTGAACGTACAATTAAGCTCTGGAATTTGTTGACAGAGG